>NC_072487.1:19804289-20135539 GCF_027574615.1 Eptesicus fuscus
TTATGAAATTGATGGTGGGTTGTGAAAAGGCTGCTAGGTTGAATACTGTCTATCAATTAATTATGGCTCCAAACTTTGAGTAATTCTATACTGCCGGAAACCCGATCATTGTCTCACTAATAGAAAGATGTGGAAGGCTTGTCAACCTTGAAGCTCTGAAAGGTCAGAGCCAACCATTCCCTATCTAATTGAGACAATGGTAACTGAGGCAACTTCCCCACCAAATAATCATGTAAATCCTTACTGATAAAATAATCTGCCTGTTACTGGAATTACCTGCCTAAGGGCTATGGGTGTATCCCATAGTCTCAATAAAAGGGATAGCTAGGCCAGAGCAGCGGGTAGTCCTCCCACTAGAGGTGGGCTCCCGCCTGGCCCCCAATATTCCCAAATTAATATTTTTCTAGTCTCTTTCATTTGTGTGTGGCCTTCTCCAGAACCCGAACCCTGAACCACGCGGGACGTTTAAGGGGCTCCCACACTATCCCACTTTCAGGTAAAAAAACAAAATGTATCCCCTCACCCACTTGCACATACCAATGCATCCATGGATAACTACCGGTGAATTAAACTGCAACTGCAGAGCACTCAAATACGTGGACACCAATCTGCAGAAACAGCAAGAACTTCCGAGAGCCAGTCAGGAGCAATGTGCAGAGGGGAAGACTGAGAGGGGCTACCCAGGAAAGAAGCATCTGGTCTGCAACAGAAAAATGGTGAAGCGAAAACAAAACAAGGACAAACAAAAAACACCTGGAAATGGAGATGGTGGCAGTACCTATGAGACAACTCAGCCTCCTCTCAAGAAAAGAGCTCGAGTGGATCCGACTGCTGATAACGAGGAAACATTCATGAACACAGTTAAAGTTAAAGTTAAAGACGCCTGAAGAACTAGAACCATGGCTTGCTGATGGCTGGGACTTAATTACCTGACAGAAACAGCTCTTTTATCTTCCTGCCAAGAAGAATGTGGATTTCATTCTGGAGGATTATGCAAATGATAAGAAATCTGGAAGGAAAGGCAGGTAATAAGGAGTATGCTATTAATGAAGTTGTAGCAGGAATAAAGCAGTACTTGAATGCAATGTTGGGCACTCAGCTACTCTACAAATGTGAGAGATGGCAGTATACTGAAATCCTTGGAGACCACCCTGGTGCACCCTGTCCTAGGTGTATGGAGTGCCACATCTACTGGGATTATTTGTACACAATGGAGTGATATAGGCCTGTACACCTCTGGGTGAGAAGAGTCTTGCTTTATCACCGAATTATCTTAATGATTTCCTAAAATAGCTGGCAAAGAATTCTGCAACTTGGGTGCCAGGGATTATGAAGTGGCCCCGCCTGAGCACCGCTGGAAAGCTGTGTGAGGCGCTTACGTACACTTAAATTTGAATCTCTGTAACACATTTCTGTTCTTAGTCCTTCTCTTGTACAAATGAAGTACATAAAGGACCTGATGTTTGCTTTCTGTTTGATTTGATAAGCAGATAATAAAAGGGGGTACAGCTCCTTTTCTTTTTCTTTTCAAAGTTGTTACCAATATATTAATGGGCAACAGAGAGAGATACTGTGGAGTCTTCTATTGCCTCGTGGACAAAGCTGCTTTTGAATGCTAGTGGCCCTATTCCTTTGACACTGCACACTTTTATAATATTTGTTAATGCTACAGGAGAAAATGCTCTGATTCCGAGTGCCAAATGTTTAAATCAGTGTACATAACTGATCATACTCATCCATTTGTGCTCCTTTTTTTTTTTTTTAATTGGTGCTTAACGTAAAGAGCATATCCTTCGCAGGCCATCCACATTATTCCATAGGAATTTTATCTCTGCTCAGATTGTTGAGGAGTGTTTATGACTTTTATAATGGTATCTAATGCGTGTTTTAACATGAGAGACACAAAGCATTGCAGAGCCAGTTTTCTGTAGTCTCCATGGAAAAGCCAATCTTTTAGGAGTTGTTTTTCAAACGTTCAATAAATTTTTTCTTTACATTTCAAAAGAAAAGGTGGTATTGAAATGCATAAGAATAGTGAATGTTGCATTAAAAAGATCCAAATCTATGTAGTCTACAGCCTATTTTTGTTTGTCAATCAAGAACGTTTTAATGTAAGTATTATCTGACCTTGGTGAAATTTCTTCCTTTAAAAAAGGCCATATACATTCAATTTGATTATATTTGGATTGGATACCCAGACCTATTCTTCTTATCTAAATTTAGACCATTTTTCCTGTTGGCTAGAACCTCATCCAAAAGCTCAGATGTGCCATTGTTGCTACTAGTACCTGCAAGCTCCTCTGTTGCAAATAACTAAACAAGTGAAGGTGAGGGAGGCACTTGCAAAGTCAAGACGAGATTATGTGGATTCCATTTTAATTTGTCTACACTCTTTTTGATCACAGGTAATTATAATTTGGCTTTAGTTCAAAGACAGACAGTCAGAGATCTTAAACTCATGCAGTCTTTACAGGATTCACAAGAGTAGCCCTGCTTCTTTGGGCCTTTTCTCCTTAGCACAATGAGTGTGCGCTCAGCGGAGTTGAAACTTGCCCTGAAAAACTCATGGCCTCGGGGGTTCCATTGAGAAATGCTGTGTGGGCAAACAAAGCTCTCTCTTTGCAGCTTTACAAATGATAGGTTTTCACTTTATAAGATGTTTTCACTGCATTCTTAAAGCATCTGCTGATACAAAGCAGCGTGGGCCAGCAATTCCAGTGTAGCATTCTCTGTGAAAACAAGTGCCTATTCATGTGAGACTCTCTCTCTCTCTCTCCTAATTAGTTGCTTTCATTCAGAAACTGGGAAAACTACATGTGGAGTAAGGCGGCTAAAGTGAGATGCTAGCCTTCGTCTGTGTGATTCCAGGTCCCTTCAAGCACAACCCTCTCACCACTGGCCTGCCCTGTGACAGACTGGATGGCTTTGGACAAGCACTTGCAAGAAGCTCCCGTGGAAAAAAAGGAGGTGATGAACGTCACCCTAGGACTTCAAAGATAAGAAATATCTGGACAGAGAATAAGCCAAGAACCTCCTTGATGGATGTTACAGAATCTAGCATGAGTTCGGTTACGGAAATGAGCATCCAACTGCTATACTAAACCTGTCCCCCAGCCAACTGGTTTGATGAACTTCCCCAATTGCAAGAACCCTGACATGGTCCAGAGGGCCTGTGTTTTTGTTTTAATCTCCAGGGAGGATTACTTGACTAATTTGTCAGTGTAGTTTTTTCCCCCCCAAAAAAATTACTATGCAGTATAAGATGCCACTAACTTAAATAGAATTATGATTATGTATACATTGTAATAGGGTTGTATCTTTCTACAACATCTTCCCCATGGAAAGAGTCCATGTCCTTTATTGCATTTGGCATTATGGGCGAGGTCTGCGAAGAACTCTCTGCAAGGCCAGTTTTTGTTGCTATGTGATTTCGCCAGTACAACAATATTCTTTCAAGTACCATATTTGTCCCTCTAGGCCAGAACACTAGAAAAATGAAGAAGATGATGCCTTATAAAATAAAGGCCTTAAAATAGTCTATCATACACATTGAGGTGATTTTAGTTTTATAATATTAAGTGAAATATCAAAATGTGTCGCTTGGAAGGCTGTGGGAACATGAACACAGATTCCACTTTTCTTTCTTTTTCCAGACCATTCCATCAGGATGCTGTCAGTTTGAACAAGGGCAGCCAAATCTTGATTATCCATAGTAATCAGGTCATGGCTAATTAACACTCGAAGATCATGGACTCATAGAAAGTTAGAGCTAGACGGGAAGTCAGAGGGCATTTAGTCCAATTTATTTGTTTTATAGGTGGGATAACCAAGACCAAAGAAGTTACGTGTCTTGAACAAGTTTACACACCTAATTAGGGGTAGAGCCTAGACTAGAACAGAGTTTCTGCCTCAGTTCACTTCTCTCTTTTCATGCTCCCCATTAATTATTTTTACAGGTCATTCATTCATTTTAACATATAACCTTGCCCTCTTTCCCCCAAAAATAAAAGTTCTTAGGGGCATAGCTGCCGAGTCCACACTAAACACCCTTTTAAGTCTAATGTGCCTTAGTTTGCTCCTGTTCTCCCTTAGTTTGAAGCATCATGTAAGTAACAAAATGACAAAGAGGCACAGGAGGATCAAGAAGGCATAAAGTACTAGTAATTCACAAAGGGGTTATGCAAGGTGTGAATCCTTAATTTCAGCAATGAGAGAGGTAGTCATACCACAACTATGGTCACATGCAGAATACAGGTGGGTAGTTGGAAGAGGGCAAATCAGGGAAAGAACCAAATGGAGATGATGGAGACTCCAGTATCCTTAGCACTAAGCACTGTGGAATCAAGCCAAAGGCTGTGTAATTAAGATGGGGTTGCTCATCCCTGAATCCAGTCTTCTATTAGAGTGAAAAATTTATCTGTGAAAGGGACGTTTATATGAACTAGGGGCTTAATCACAAGGAACAACAACAGCCTGTAATTATTGGAATCAAGAGTCTAGGTCAGTGGTCGGCAAACTCATTAGTCAACAGAGCGGCAAACCTCGGCTCGCGAGCCGCAGTTTGCCGACCACTGAACTAGGGGAAAAGAATAAGCAAGTCAGAGAAAAGGTAAGTATCACATGATCTCACTCATATGAGGAATCTAATGAACAAAATAAATGGATGAACAAAACAGATCAAGAGACATAAAAGCATGGAACAGACTGTCGAACCTCAGAGGGAAGGGAGGGAAGGTTAGGTGGGGGTAAAGAGGGGCATATGCAATACTTTCAACAATAAAGATTTAAAAAAGTAAAAAAGGATAATTATAACACTGTTAATTGCACATCACATATGGATCAATGAGATCACTAAAAAAAGAGAAGTGGTTATATGGGAATTGGGAAAGATGGTCCACAGCACTATAAGGAGCGGTGTGACCTGCAGAGTGAATAAATCTTCCTAGGTTTCAGTTTCCCCCAGAATGAAGAGATTTAACAATTATTTCCCGAAGTTTATTCTTCTAGGGCAGTGGTCTGCAAACTGCGGCTCGCGAGCCTTGGTTTGCCGCTCTGTTGACTAACGAGTTTGCCGACCACTGGGCTAGGGGCTTAATCACAAGGAACAACAACAGCCTGTAATTATTGGAATCGAGAGTCTAGGTCAGTGGTCGGCAAATTCATTAGTCAACAGAGCGGCAAACCACGGCTCGAGCCGCATGTGGCTCGGGAGCTGCAGTTTGCCGACCACTGTCTAGGAAATGTAAGTTCCACAGGATGTTAATATTTATTGAATGCACACACACACACACACACACACACACACACAAAATCAAGTAAGTTTGAGAAATTTCAGGTTATAAAAATCAAACTGGCTTCATCACTAGAAAAATCCCAGAGGCTTCAATATGCCACTAAGCATGTGCATCTCCCAGATAAGGGGTGTAGTTTGTAGTAATTTTCCTCAGAAATTCTTGTTTACGGACTATCAGGCTATGGGAATGGTATTCTACGCTATGGTCTAGAAGATAATGTCTCTTCCAGCTCTTACATTTTTTTCTTTAATCTTCACTCGAGAATATGTTTATTGATTTTAGAGAAACATCGATGTGAGAGCGAAACATGGATTGGTTACCCCTCATAGGCACCCCAACTGGGAACTGAACTCACAACCTAAGTATGTGCCTTGATCCGGAATCAAACCCACGACCTTTAGGTGCAATCTATGGTGCTCAACCAACCCAGCCTTACTGGCCAGGATCATATAAATTCTTAAATATGATTCTGTGTAATGTAGGTTGAAGAATCTAAATTTCATTTTTTTAAAAATGCCCACATCCATACAACATTGCTCTTTTATAATGAGCACTTATATGCTACTATAAATCTACAATGTTAAATACCTTATTGCTGAGAAGTCTAAAATATGCAATTCTCCCACTTTAAAACTACTGGTTGAGCATGATAATATATTCCACTAATGCCCACATTCCATGGAAATCTGAGAATGGCCTTGTATCTGTTTCAGAAATTCATAGCACTGACCTGAGGGAAAATAGAAAAAAGTTGAATTCTATTTTCTTCCTTAGATTCTTTCTTAAAATACATTCATGTTCTCTACATCATAAAAATCCTCAGAAAAGATTATCATCTCTTGAGAGGACATAGTTATAGGTATCCAATTCTGATTTTTAAAATATATGTAGCATGTAATGAGCTTAAAAGTCATGAGCTACCTCAAATTGTCCCCCATATCATCAGTTTGTCTAGTCGTAAGCATGTGAAATATTTACAATGAAAAGCCCAGATGTCTTTAATTTTCAATGAAAAAAAAAAAAAAAAAGGTATTTTCCTGACCTTCCCACAATCTAATTTGTTATATACTATTAAAGACCTCTTTATCCTGGAAATTTTTTGGCAACTCTGTTTATTACCGAATGGCCTAGGAATATAGAGAAACAGTTTCTCACTAAACAGTCTACTTTTCAGACAACAGACATAAAAGTGACATATGTGCATACGCATAGGGAGAAGAGAACACTGAGTCAAGGGCATCAATTCAGATTTAAACAGAAACAACCAGCTTGGTCATAATCAAGTCCAAAGGTATAATCAAGTCCAAAGGTCATAATCAAGTCCATAGCTGAGGGCTCTTAACCTCTGTTCTCTCTGCTCTCTGACCCACACAGCTCTGATCACATAAATCTATTATTTAAAAACTTTTGAAGGATCCCTTTATCTACAAAATTAAGTACAGATTCCTCTACCTGCCATTCAGCCCTTGATAATATGAATATAATTTCTAGGCTAGTTCTCACAAATTCTTTATATACAACATATATTCTAGCCAAACTGTCCATTTGGTATTGCCTGAGCATGCCCTACGCTTTCCTCCTTAGTACCTTTGCTCAAGCCAGCCTCTCCTGCTAAATGGGCATCGAAGCAAAAGCAGCTAGTGACTTACATGGGAAAGAAAATTAAATTATCATGAGACCTTTTTCAAGAGCAACACGTCATGCCAAAAGAAAGTGGAGTACCATATGTAAGTACTCAAGGACAGAAAATATGAGCCAAATACTTCATATCCAGCAAAACTGACTTCCAAATATAAAGGGCATACAAAAAACTATTGTTAACATGTATGAATGAACTACTACCAGGTATGTTGGAATAAATGAATTTGTACTTCCACTATGATAAAACAGAAACAAAATATATAAGGCAACTGTTTGTTTGTTTTTTATATTATCAGCAGACAGCATAAAGCTGTGATCCCTGAGGACCTGACTCTGTTTAGAGACATTTCTCAATTCTCTATTACAGTTCAGTGAGCTGGAGTCCCAACTGAGAACTGTGGGCCTGCAGAGATTAGAAGGCATGGATCAGAGTTTAAAGCAGGTGAATTGGCTGAAATCCATAGGGCAGAACACCAGAAAGAAAAGAGAGGCACAAAGAGGGTGACCAGGATTCTATAAATGCGATGTGTGTGTGTGTGTGTGGTGGGGGGGGGGGTATGGAAGGGGGGGCCCTCTAAAGTTCTTTGCCAAGGACTAGACTATGCATGTGCAGAGAAAAACTATATGAGGCTTGCCCAGGAGTGTATACTAGAATAGACTAGAGTCTTAAAATAAATCTTAATACATTCTCTGATCACAATAGAATTAAATTAGAAAGCAACAAAAATAAGGTATCTAGAAAATGTTCAAATGTCTGGATATTAAATAACATACTTCTACTATGGATTAATGAAGAATTCACAGGGAACATCTGAAAATATTCCAACTTAATGAAAATGGAAAACATCAAGACTTATAAGACACAGCTAAAAGAGTATGTAGAAAAAAATTATATATATATAATTTCAGAGAAGAAGGGAGAGGGGTAGAGAGAGATAGAAACATCAATGGCAAGAGAGAATCATTATCGAGCCCAAAATCCGGGCATGTGCCCTAACCGGGAATCGAACCATGACCTCCTGGTTCACAGGTCAGTACTCAATCTCTGAACCACACCGGCCAGACAAAAAACATGTACTACTTCAGTACTTACATTAAAAAAGCAAGTTTTAAATTAATGATCATCATGTTCATTTTTTAAGATGCTACCTTAAAAAGCTAGAAAGTAAAGAGCAAATTATGACCAAAATAAGAAGGAAAGAAATAATAAACATGAAAGAAGGACTCAATAATATGGAAAGCAATGCAGAAATATAACAAAGGTGGATCATTTGAAAATATTAATAAAATCAAGAAACCCTAGCAAGATTAATAAAAAATAAAAAGAGAAAACACAAAATACTTAAATGTCAAGAACCATAGCTACTAAAAACAATTAATTCATAATCAAAGAGCTCCCCCAGAAAACTCCATGCCCAGATTATTGTAATAGTGAATGTGATCAAATATATAAATGTTATTTAAATTCTTCCAGAAAACAGAGAAGGGGGTGCATCCCAACTCATTTTATGAATGCAGAAAAATCCCCATACCAAAATCTGAGGAGGATATTACAAAGAAATAAAATTACAGACCAATATCTCTCATAAACATCAATGCCAAAATTCTTTGAAAAGTTAGTAAATAGAATTTAGTATATATATAAAAAATAATACATCATTACCAAATTAGGTTTGTCTCAGGAATGTGCAAGATCAATTAAAGTAATTAAAAATTAAGATAATTCACCATTTTAAAATATAAAAGAGTATCCTCAACAGTTACAGAGGGGTAAATGTAACAAAAATTCAATGCCTCTTTATGAAAAACATCGCAGCACACTTGGAATAGATGAAATTTCCTCTAGCCTGATACAACTCACAGAAACCACCAACTAATGTCATACTTGATGAAATACTGCCTTCCCTTACAATAAAGAACAAAGCAAGAATTATCTGCTCTCCCCATTAATATTCAACATTCTACTCTGGAGGTTCTAACCTATGCAATAGGGCAAGATGGAGAAACAAAAAGCTCAGATATAGAAAAAGACATTGTTAAACTGTCACTGTTTGCAGATAACATCATTGTCTCCATAAATAACACTAAGTATCTATAAAAATAAGCTATTCAATTTAATAGGCTAACTTAGCAAAGCTGCATCATACAAGGTCAATATATAGAAATTAGCTGCATGTCTCCAGACTAGCAACAACATCTGGAAAATTCCATTTAAAACACAGTACCACTTATAATAGCATCAATGAAGATAAATAATCAAGAATAATTTTATCATAAGATATCCACACTCTCTACACTGAAAACTACAATATAATACTACAAGAAATTAAAGAAGGCCTACATTAAAAGCCAGATATATCATGTTCATGAATTAGAAGAACCAAAAGTGTTAACATCAACTTTCCTTCTAAATTTATGAGTAGATTCAACACAATCCCAATTATATTCTCAGCAGGACTTACATAAATTGACAAGTTGATGCTAAACCTCATATGAAAATGCAAAGGACTTAGGTCAAAATAATCTTGAAAAAGGAAGAACAAAGTTGGAGACGTTACAATACCTAGTTTGAAGACTTACTATAAAATAGTATTAGTCAAGTCAGTTTGTTATTAGAATGATAAACAAATACATAAATAGAACAAAATGGATTTCAGAAATGACCCACACAATTTTTGACAAAGGCACTAGTACAAATCAGTAACAGATTAGATAATTTTTAAATAAATCCAATAAAAATTAGATATCAATCTGAAGAAAAATATGAACCTTGACCTTTACAGCACATACAAAAATTAATTCAAAATGGATTATAGACCTAAATCTAAAAGCTAAAATTACAACACTTCTGGAGAAAGTATAAGAGAAATTCTTCCCTATCTTGAAAGTATACAGGGATTTCTTAGTACGCAAAAATGTTCTAACCATAAATTAAAATTATAAACATATATCTGATGAAGGATAGATCCAGAATATGTAAAGAATTCTTACAACTCAGTAATGGGAAGAAAACAACTAAATTTTTAAAAAGCTGTAAATGACTCATAAAAGAAGATATATGAATGGCAAATCATCATGTGTAAAGATGCTCAACATCATTAATCAGGAAAATGACAACTGAAATCACAATGAGATACCACAACACAGCCCTTATTGATTAAAATTTAAAGAATTACCACATAAAGTGTTAGTAAGAATGTGGAGCAATGAAACTTGTATACATTTCCGACAAGAGCATAAAATGGTGCACTATCTTAAAAGTAGTCTGGGAGTTTCTCAAAAAGTTAAATACACAATCTTCATATGTTCCAGCAGTTTTATTCCTAAGAATTTACTCAATATACATGAAAATATATGTCCATCTAAATATTGTAAAGTTCAGAGTAGTGTTACTTATAATAGCCAAAAACTAGAAAACATACAAACAGGTGAATAGATCAACAAACTGTGATATATGCCCACAGTGGAATACTACATAGCAATACTGACAGACATAATGTTCAAAATGTTATGCTGTGCCAAAGTAGCCAGACCTAAAAGAGTAGACATATCACATGATTCCATGTATATGCAATTCTAAAAAAGGCACATCTAATTTAGAATGAAATTGCACATCAGTGTTTGCTTTCGGTAGGAATAGGTAACCGACTAGGAATGTGAACAAGGGAATATTTTTTGATGATGGAAATGTTATACATCTTCATAGTATATCTGATACACAAGTAGATACATCTGTTAAAACTCATCTCAATGCCTGGCCAGTATAGCTCAGTGGTTGAGAGTCGACCCAGGAACCAGAGGCCACAGGTTAGATTTCCAGTCAGGGCACATGCCCGGGTTGTGGGCTCAATCCACAGTAGGGGGCATGCAAGAGGCAACAAATCAATGATGTTTCTCTCTCATGGATGTATCTATCTCTTATCCATGTCCCTTCATCTCGCTCTAAAACAAGCATGTCAAACTCGCAGCCCACGGGCCCCATGACTTGTTTATTTGGCCCATGTTAGCCTTTGAGTTTGACATGCTTGCTCTAAAATGTCAATAAAACATTTTTTTTAAGATGCATCACAATGTATACTTAAAATGAGTGCATTTTTATATATACATTGTACCTCAACAAAGTTGATTTACAAACAAGTAAAAGAAGGTGACACAAAATAAGTAGATTCTATATTATTCCATTTATATAAGCTCCTTGATTTGATAAAAGTAATCTATAGTAATAGAAATAATATCAGTGGTTATTTGGAGCAAAGGTAAAGAAAATTAATTGAGAAGGGGCACTTGGGAAGTTTCTAGAGTAACAAAGATGTTCTAACCCTGATTTGGTGGTGATTATACAATACTAGAGGTCTTGGGGGGGGGGGGTCCCCTCAGCCCAGCCTGCACCCTCTCTAATCCGGGACCCCTTGGGGGATGTCCAACTGCCTGTTTAGGCCCGATCCCTGGCAGTCAGACATTCCTCTCACAATCCTGGACCACTGGCTCCTAATTGCTCACCTGCCTGCCTGGTTGCCTCTAACTGCCCCCCCCCCCGCCAATCTGATCACCCCCAACTGCCCCCCCCCACCGCCTAGTCATCCCTCCCTGCCCCCTCCGCCAGCCTAGTCGCCCCAACTGCCCCTCCTGCCAGCGTGGTCACCCCTAACTGCTCCCCCCTGCTGGCCTGATTGCCTCTTACTGCCCCCCTACCAGCCTGGTCGCCCCCAACTGCCCACCTCTGCTGGCCTGGTCACCCCTAATTGCCTCCCCTGCAGGACTGGTTGCCCCACGCAGCCTACTGTTCAGTCGTTCAGTCGTTTGGTTGTCCCTCACTAACCCCCCTGCCAGCCTGGTCGTAGGCAGCCATCTTGTGAGGGTGTGAGGGTTAATTTGCATGTTACCTCTTTATTATATAGGATATACATTTGTCAAAACCCATTAAAGTGAAGTATTAATGTGGCCTTTTATATAAGTCATGCTTCAGAAAAAGATGAAACCTAACAAAATCTTAGGAGCTACTGTTCTCATGAGCAAGAGAGAAGACTAAAATAAATACCAGAAATGAAAGATGAAATATTAGTACTGATACTATAGAAATACCAAGAAACATAAGAGATTATAAACAATGAAACTCCAACAAATTGGATAACTTAAATAAATAAATAAATTCCTAGAAACATACACCCTAACAAGACTAAATCACAAAGAAATAGAAAATTTGAGCAGACCAATAATGAGTAAGAAGATTGAATCAGTAATTAAAACCTCCCTTCCAAAAAGGAAAAGCCCTGGACCAGATGATTTTACTGGTGAGCTCTACCAAACATTTTTTTAACATTTTATCTTTATTGTTGGAAGTATTACAGATGTCCCTTTTTTCCCCCCAATGACCCCCTGCACCCCACATCCCTCCCATCTACCAAACATTTAAAGAAGAATTAATGGCAATACTTCTCAAACTCTTCCCCCAAATTGAAGAGGGAAGAATATTCCAAAACTCATTTTACAAGGCCAGTATTAATGGGATAACAAAACTAGATAAGGACACCACAAAAAGAGAAAAGTACAGGCCAAATATAAATGCAAAAAGTTATTGACAAAATGCTAGAAAACACAATTTAACAGCACATTAAATGGATAATGCAGTATGATTAAGTGGGATTTATCCCTGGCATACAAGGATGAGACAACATATGCAAATCAATCAGTGTGATACACCACATTAATGGAATAAAAGATAAGTCATATGATCATTTCACTAGATGTAGAAAAAGCATTTGAACATTCCCATTTTTCATGATTAAAAACTCTCAACAACTTGTATGTAGAAGGACTATACCGCAACAAAATAAAGGCTGTATGACAAATCCACAGCTAACATACTCAACAGTAAAATGTTGAAAGCTTTTCCTTAAAGATCAGAAACAACTCAAGGAGGCCCACTCTTATGTTTTTATTTGACATAGTACTGGAAGTCCTAGCCAAAGCAATTAGGTTAAAAAAAAAAAAAAAGAAAGTAAAAGAAAGAAAAGAAAAGGCATCAAAATAATAAAAGAAGTGAAACTGTCACTATTTTCAGATGGCATGAAAAAAATTCCACCAAAAAAAACCCCAACTATTATCATTAATAAGTTCAGCAAAGTTGCAGCATAAAAAATTCAGTTGTGTTTCTATACACTAACAATAAACTATCTAAAAAAGAAATCAAGAAAACAATCCCATTTATAATATCACCAATAAAATAAAATACCTAGAAATAAATTTATTTAACCAAGGAGGTAAAAGACCTGTACACTGAAAACCATAAGATGCTGATAAAAGAAACTGAAGAAAACAAATAAGTGAAAAGATACCCTGTATATATACATTGAAGAATTAATATTGCTAAAATATCTATACAACCTAAAGCCATCTATATCCTATATAATAAACACCTAATATGCAAATTGACTATCACTCCAACACACAAGATGGCTGCCCCATGTGGTCAAAGATAGCCACCCCCATGTGGACATAAGATGGCTGCCCCCATGTGGACACAAGATGGCCAGCATGGGAGGGCAGTTGTGGGCGATCAGGCCTGCAGGGAAGAGCAGTTTGGGGCAATCAGGCCTGCAGGGGAGGGCAGTTGGGGGGGGAGACTGGACCAGCAGGGGAGGGCAGTTGGGGGTGACCAGGCCTGCAGGGGAGGACAGTTGGGGGAGATCAGGCCAGCAGGAGAGGGGAGTTAGGGGCAATTGGGCCTGCAGGTGAGCAGTTAGGCATCGATCAGGCTGGCAGGGGAATGGTTAGGGGATGATTAGGCTGGCAGGCAGAAGCGGTTAGGGGCAATCAGGCAGGCAGGCAGGTGAACGGTTGGGAGCCAGCAGTCCTGGATTGTGAGAGGGATCCCAGATTGGAGAGGGTCCAGGCTGGGCTGAAGTACACCACCCCCTCCTGCCTCTGTGCACAAATTTCATGCACCGGGCCTCTAGTAGTCAATGTAATCTTTATCAAAATCCCAATGGCATTTTCCAAAGACTCAGAAAAATAATACTAAAATTGATATGGAATCACAAAAGACCCTGAAGAGCCAAAGTAATCCTCAGAAAGAACAAAGCTGAAGGCATCAGACTTTTTGATTTCAAAATATATTACAAGCATATGGTAATCAAAACAGTATGCCACTGTCATAAAAAAGACACTAGTCTAATGGAACAGAATTGAGAGCCCAGAAATAAAATCCCACATATTTGATGAGAGCCAAGAATATTCACTAGGAAAACTGGATAATCCCATGTAAAAGGATAAAATTGGACTCCTAACTTAACACCACTCACAAAAGTTAACTTGAAATGGATACGCTTAAATATAATAGCTGAAACATAAAACTCCTAGAAAACAAAATAGAGGTAAAGCGCCTTGACAAGGTCTTGGAAATGATGTTTTGCATATGGCCCTAAAAGCACAAGCAGTACAATCTAATAACCAAGACATGAAATAACCTAATTGTCCATCAACAATGAATATACATGTGAAGAAAATGTGTTTATATACAACGGAATATTATTCAGCCATAAAAAGAAGGAAATCCTGCCATTTGCAACAGCATGGATGGACCATGAGGGCATTATACTGAGTACAGTACGTCAAACAGAGGAAGACAAATACAGATGATCTCACTTGTGTGTGGAATCTAAAACCCTCGTGCACTGTTGGTAAGAATGCAGATTGGTGCAGCCACTATGAAAAACAGTACAGAGTTACCTCAAAAAATTAAAAATGGAACTTCTTTTTTAACCAGTGATTCCACTTCTAGGGATATTTCTGAAGAAACCCTAAACACTAATTTGAAAGAATATGTACATCCCTATGTTCATTGCAGCATTATTTCCAATAGCCAAGATTTGGAAGCAGCCCAAAAGCCCATCAGCAGATGAGTGAATAA
This sequence comes from Eptesicus fuscus, assembly GCF_027574615.1. Taxonomy (NCBI): domain Eukaryota; kingdom Metazoa; phylum Chordata; class Mammalia; order Chiroptera; family Vespertilionidae; genus Eptesicus; species Eptesicus fuscus. Next base: position 19,819,134 of record NC_072487.1, read on the forward strand.
AAAGAAAGCCGTGGAACATTTACATAATGGAAGAATAAGAATATGAATACGAATACGAATAAGAAAAAGGAAGAAGGAGGAGGAGGAGGAGGAGGAGGAGGAAGAGGAGAAGGAGGAGGAGGAGGAGGAGGAGGAGGAGGAGGAGGAGGAGGAGGAGGAGGAGGAGGAGGAGGAGGAGGAGGAGGAGAAGGAGAAGGAGGAGAAGGAGGAGAAGCAGGAGAAGGAGAAGAAGGAGGAGAAGGAGAAGGAGAAGAAGGAGGAGGAGGAGAAGGAGGAGGAGGAGGAGGAGATGAGGAAGAAGAAGAAGAGGAGGAGGAGGAGGATGAGGAAGAAGAAGAAGAAGAAGAAGGAGAAGGAGGAGGAGGAGGAGGAGGAGGAGGAGGAGGAGGAGGAAGAGGAGGAGGAGGAGGAGGAGGAGATGAAGAAGAAGAAGAAGAAGAGGAAGAAGAAGGAGGAGGAGGAGGAGGAGGAGGAGGAGGAGGAGGAGGAGGAGGAGGAGGAGGAGGAGGAGGAGGAGAGGAACAAGAAGAAGAAGATCATCTTACCTTTTGCGACAGCATGGATGGACCTGGAGAGTATTATGCTAAATGAAATAAACCAGTCAGAGAATGAAAAGTACCATATGATTTCACTTATATGTGAAATCTAAGAAACAAAATTAACTCACAAAATAGAAACAGACTCATAGATATAGAGAACAGATTAACAGTTGTCAGAGGAGGTTTTGGGAGGCTGTGCAAAAATGGTGAAGGGATTAGCAAAAAAATAACAATAGACACAGACAGTATGGTGATCACCAGAGGAAAAGTGGGTGGGGTGAGGTAGAAGAGAGTCAAGGGAGAATAGTGATGGAAAGAGACTTGACCTGGGGTGGGGAACACACAATACAATATACAGATGATGTATTCTAGAATTATACAACTGAAGCCTACATAATTTTATGAACCAATGTCACCCCTATAAATTCAATTAAAAAAAAAAAAGATGTAGAACACTTACTCTACCCTAATCTCCTTGGCAGTCAACAATGACTAGCAACCTCCCTTCTCCTTCCTCCTGTTGATCAGATTTCTACCATCATTCCTATCTTGGACTTCATATAGTATGCATTTGTTTGTGTCCAACTTATTTTACTCAACATATTTCTAAGATTCTTCCATGTTGTGATGTGTCCCAATAGATTATTCCTTTTTATTGCTGAAGAATATTTAATTGTATGCACATACTCCAATTGGACTATCCATTCACTGATTGATGGGCATTTGTATTGATTTCAGTTTCTGATTATTGTAAATAAAGTTGCTCTCAAAATTCTAAAAAAAAAAAAAAAATTTAAAGCCGAACTCATAGGAACAGAGTAGAATCCTGATTACTAGGGGCTGGGGAGTGTAGGAGATATTGGTCAAATTCTACAAACTTCCAGTTAGAAGATGAATAAGTTCTGGGGATATAATGTACAGCAGGGTGATTAGAGTTAACAATACTGTATTATATACTTAAAGTTTTCTAAGAGAGTACATCTTAAATGTCCTCACCAGACACACACAAGCATACACACACACACACACACACACACACACACACACACACACACACAGAGAGAGAGAGAGAGAGAAAAGGTAATTACATGACATAATGGAGGAGTTAATTAACCTTATATGGTAATAACTTTGCAATATATATATGTGCCACATAATTATATTGTACACTTTATTTTTTTAATATATTTTTATTCATTTCAGAGAGGAAGGGACATGGAGAAAGAGAGAGAGAAACATCAATGATGAAAGAGAATCATTGATGGGCTGCCTCCTGCACACCCCCTACTGTGGATGGAACCCACAACCCCTGGCATGTGCCCTTGACCAGAATAGAACCTGGGACCCTTCAGTCCGCAGGCTGACGCTCCATCCACTGAGCCAAACCAGCTAGGGCCATATTGTACACTTTAAACTTACACAATGTTATATGTCAATTACATCTCAATAGAGATGGGGGAAATCAGGTGGACAAAAATAAAATGTATAGGTAAAAAGTGTCTGGGGAAAGAAGAAAGGAAGTACTTGGCCAAGAAGTGTAACATCAGCTCATAACGAAGCACCTCTCATTGTGGTAGTATATTTGGTAGTCAGGAGCATGGTGATGGGTCAGATAAAGCTGTCATCTCTGCTTGTCAACTACTGGCTGAGTGACCAGAGAATAGAGATCGATTCTCCCTAGGCCTTAATTTCTTCATCTATAAAATAAAAATACATTCTTTAAAGAGTTTTAAAAGTGCATCCAAATTTTGTATCACAGTGAGTAGTATTTAATAGCCAACCAAAAATGGTAACTATTACTCAGAGGTTTCCTGGCCTCCAGTTTCTAACTTCTGAAATTTACTATGGATACATTATCCAATGAAAACTATGCATCAATGATTCCCTAGTATCTGACAAAATAAAATACTATATCAACTTACAAACCTGAAATTCTACCCGCCCTATTTAAAGCCTGATTCAAATACTACTTTCTCCAATAAGTCCCCTGTTTCTCTTCCAAGACCAAAGCTCAAATACTACATTCTTTGCAAAGACTGATACCACTTCCAGAAATGGCTAAAAGCATTAGACACACACACCTGTTTCTCAGTCCCTAAAGAATTTGATTAGATTTTTGTAAGTATATTTATATCTTCTTAGCCTACTGATATGGAAAGCAGGAACTTAAAAAAATAAGAATAGATCTAATACAAGTTTCATAAACTTAGAAGAATAGTTGAAACTAACTAAATTTTAGAACTTTATCAAAGCTACCTTGTGTCATCTGAATTTGAATATTATTTGTTAATCTTCAACTACTGGAGGGAAAACTGTATTGAAAACATAAATTTAAATTAGATATATTAGTCAAGTATTCAACCAGCAAGAGAGCTAACAATGAGATAACAAAAAAATAAATATATATATATATATAGAACAAAGAATACTAAGAAAATTTTCTGATTTTTAATCTGCTCCTCTGAAAAATACTATAAAAATTCTCCTTTACTATCTTTCTTCTAAATGGCATAATTTATGCTTCGGCACTTACCAAGAAAAATCAGCTACAGGAACTAATTTTTTCTGTACTTGTCAGCTACTACCTATGCAGTTCCATTATGAATGGTCATTAGCTGCCAATTTAGGCATTATTACCACGAGGACTCTATAAAGCCTGTCTCATTGGTCAGTCTTAAAAAATGGCACAGCTGCAAAACAATGTCAGTTATGATTCAGCCCTAATTTTCCCTGTCAACAGCCTTGTTCAACTTCCCAGATATTCCTACTTGTTGCCAAGTCCATTTTGTAAACGAAATCTGCCTTTTGAAAATCACCATATGAATATGTCAACAGGTCATGAAATATTTTCATTACAAATCTTAAAGAAAAACTTAGCTTTAAAGAAACTGTTTGGAAAATGTCTATTTCATTAAGTGCAAGTGTGAAATCTTGATGGAAAACATTTATTTTGGCAACTTGCTATTCTGTTGGTGGCCCCAAAGTATCCTGACCAGACTATCTTTGTGGGAGGTGGAACTGGGCGATTCTAGAGCAAGTGAAAAATTCCTTACTAGGAGTCCCTTGGACCATGAGCATTGGGGAAAGACTGGAAAAGTCCAATGTGCAAATGCCAGGCATAAAGGCTTATTCTAAAAGATCCTATGTCATTAAAATAATTTTTCAATTATGTTCATTAAGAAAAAAGTAGTGGTGTGGACCAAAGATAGTAGACAATCCCCAAATTATTCAGGTTTGACTTTACATAAATGTATATGTGTACACACACACACACACACACACACACACACACACACACACAATTCCCCTACTCAACTCTTGTCTAAGCCATTTTCTCTGCCTGGGAAGATTTTCCATTATCATCTGCTTGACAAGGTCCACTCACCCTTTTATGATCAAATATGAATGTCTCTTCCTCTCTGAAGTCTACCCTGACTTTCCAGGGAGATAATCTCTCTCTCTTCTAGTCTTTCGAACAATGTCTTCAAAAGTGTTGTAATCTGAGCCAGAATGTCCTTCCTTTTTAAGGCTGAATGATATTCCATTATTCGTTTATCCATTCATCCATTGATGGACACTGAGTTGATTTCACCTTTTGGCTACTGTGAATAATGCTGCCATGAACATGGGTATACACACATTTATTTGAAGCCCTACTTTCAAATATTTGGGGTATATACCCAGCAGTAGATTGGTAGATGATATGGTGATTCTATGTTTAATTTTTTTATAAACTGTCATACCATGCTCTAAAGCAGTTCTACCATTCCATTCCTTTAAATTTTCTATCAAAATATGCTAGTCTAAAACCACATAACAACATAGTTCTATATCTATTAGTAAGAAAGCATGTTTTACAAAAACACATAATTTTTTAAATGTATGTGACTTCAAGCTGATTTGTAGAACTCACCACTTTCAAATTATTCTACTTTAAAAGATCCACAATTCCTCATTTAAAAACTACTTAACACATGGATATTTCCAATCTATAGTTCATCAACTCAAGAATTATCCATGCACAAAATTAATTGCTTTAAAATTTTTAAAGTTCAGAAATGTTTATTTTCTCTATAAAATAGACACATTGCTAAACATATTTTGCTAAAACTTTCTTGAAAAGAGTGCCTTGAGATGAATTTAAGCATAAAAATTTCTGGTTAAAAGCCTTTTTTTTTTTTACTTATTCAAGAAGAGAGTGAAGAGAAAGCTATGACTGAAATTAACTATAGTGTGTGATGGAGAAAAAGCAAAATAATAAAGTTTACATAACAAAGTAGTTATCTAACCCAAATCAAGCAAAGCAAGAATTAAATATCTAATAACAAAATTAACTCAACCCCATGAGAATTTTGATTGGGAGATAATTATGGAGTTTATATAATAGGCCAGTGTTGGAGTTTTCTTAAAATTGCAAGCAATCAGCAATTATAAGTCATCAAAATCTTGAGTCCTAAATACAAAAACCGTAAATATACAATGTTTTCAAAGTGCTTGAAATCAAATTAAAAAGAGATAAAGCTAACACATGAAAAAATTAAACCATAACTTATCCCTAATCAAGGTCCAATTTCCAACATTTTATAGTAAGTGTCATATGCAGCATTTTAATCAATTATAGCTATCCTTATCATACAAAATTATTTAAAAGCTTACTAAAATATACATAAATCAATTAAGAAACAGTTACCAATCACTGAAGATTGTATTTAATATGCTGTGTATCAGAGTGTACAGTACAAGTTCTTATCTTACTGCTTAATAATATCTGTTTTATTTTTACTGCAATAAATGAGAAGGTGGAAGAATGTAGTTATCATAGTCGTGGAATTCAGAGAGGCAGCATTAGGGAGATTCTGATCTAACTTTTAAAGAGACTTAGTGTTATGTGATGGCTCTTAAAGAAAATGATTTTGGCTGTTTATTTGCTTTTTTATTCATTCTAAGTTGCTTTGCACAGGCAATAGAATTCAAGTCATTGGTCATTCTGTGTTATTTAAGGTGAGCCTCCATTCCTCCAAACTGTAATTGCAATTCTCAAAATGCTTGAAGGCTTCCCTTCTCTTGCGGTGGCTCCTCTCTCTGGGGGATCCACCCTTCCCTCAGTCTGGGCTCCATCCGATGCCTGCTTTGCTTGGTAACAAAGGCAGCCTCTGCCCCGTCGATTCTGATTAAATAACCAAGAAGTACATCAAACTTAACATGTTCTTATCTTACTGCTTAATAATATCTGATCCCTCTCACCCCCCCCCCACCAAAAAAAAAGGCTTCTCACATATTCTTCCTCCCTTTTAGTAAATGACAGTTTGCTGAGGGCAAAAGCCTGAAGCCTTCCTTCACTCTGCTCTTCCTCTCACATCCAATCTCACAGCTGATCTCATTGATTCTACTTTCAAAACATACCTGGAATCTAATAATTTCTTACCACTTCCCCTCCTACTACCCCGGTATGAACCTCTGTCATCTCTTATCTGTATCACACAAACAGTCTCCTAAGTGCTGTCCCTGCCCCTGTGTTGGTTTCCCCTACAGTCACTTCTTCAAACCACATCTGGTGATTCCAGAGGCCAACCAGCTAGTTAAGACAAAGAGAATGCTTATGATCTACCAAGGACTGTACAAAGTGCTTGACTTAAATGAATTCATTTCATCATCATATATGAAGAAGGTACTATTAGCATCCCTATTTCCAGAGGAGACAACTGCAGTCCAGAAAGGTTAAGTATTGTGCCTAAGGCCACACAGCTGGTAAGTGGCTAAGCTGGAACTGAAACCCAGACAGTCTGGGCAGTAGTTCCTCTATTGTTTCCAGAGGGTTCTAATTTTATTCAGAGTAAAAACATAAAAAATATAATCGGGCCCTTGCTCAACATGTTTCCTATTATTTTCCTCTCATTCTACTTGTCTCACCACCTCCTTGCTCTTCTTCAAATACATCAGCATGCTCCTGGGTCAGCATACAGGCAGGTGCTGTTTCCCCAGCTTTGAACCGTCTTCCTCCAGAAACCCAAATGGTTTGCATAAATGTCAAGTTATGCTCTAACTGGTTTGGCTCAGTGGATAGAGCATTGGCCTGTGGACTCAGGAGTCCCAGGTTCGATTCCAGTTGGGGGCATGTGCCTTGGTTGTGGGGGGGGTGCGGGAGGCTGCTGATTGATGTTTCTCTCTCATCGATGTTTCTGGCTCTCTGTCCCTCTCCCTTCCCCTCTGTAGAGAATCAATAAAATATATTTTAAAAATAAAATATAAATAAATAAATAAATAAATGTCAAGTTATTAGTAGAGTCTTAGTGAACTACCGGATTGAAATTGCAGTCCTCTTCTCCCTTCATGCCCTAAACCCCTTGCCTGCTTTGTTTGTATCTTAACATGCCCTGAAAAGATACATATTTGACTTGTGTATATTTCTGCATCACCCCACCATAACGTAAGTTACATGATGGCAAGGATTCTTGTATGTTTTGTTCACTTCAATGTGTCTATGAAGTGAACCCTAAGGACTCCATAAAAAAAGTTTTTGGCACTTGGAATGAAAAAAAAAAAATAAAGGCAGGAAGAAAGAGAAAAGGATAGAGGGATAAGTGAGCAAGGCAGACAGTTTAAGCTATATATTGTAACTAATCAATTTTCTTCACAGCTTCAATGTGTCTATGAAGTGAACACTAATGAGAAGCTAGGAGAATCCCATCACCTGATCTGACTATAAAATGCTGACCACACTAATCTAACCTGTATGCGAAGCAGTGTCACAAGAAATGTCTCAGCAAAATGGAAATAGAGTGAATATGCCTCAACAAAATAAGGGCCATTTGTGACAAATCCACAGCCAACATCAACAGGCAAAAGCTACAAGCATTTTCCTTAAAATCAGAAATAAAACAGTAGTATCTGCTTTCATCACTCTTATTCAACATAGTACTGGAAATTCTAGCCACAGCAATCAAACAAGAAAAAGAAATAAAAGGCATCCAAATTGAAAAGGAAGAAGTAAAATTGTCATTATCTGCAGAAGACATGATACTATACAGAAAACCCTAAGGACTCAATAAAAAAAGCTACTAGGACTGATAAATGAGTTCAGTAAAGTAACAGGATACAAAATTAATGTTCATAAATTGGTGGTATATTTATATACCAGTAATGAACTATCAGAAAGAGAAACTAAGAAAACAACCCCACTTACAACTGCAACAAAAAATAAGGTACCAAATCAAACGAAGGACTTGTATGCATGCATATAAGCATAAACAATGGACACAAAACTCTGGGGGGTGAGGGCATTTATGGGTGTGTGTGGGGGGTAATGGTAAGATATGTACACACATAATACCTCAATAAAAAAAAAATAATAAAAAAGAAAAAAAAAATAAGGTACCTAGGAATAAATTTATCCATGGAGGTAAAAGACCTGTACTCAGAAACTTATAAAATACTGAAGAAAGAACTTCAGGAAGATACATATAAGTGGAAATATATGCCATATTTATGAATAGGAAGAATTAACATCATTAAAATGTCCATAATACCCAAAGCAATCTATAGATTCAATTCAATTCCAATCAAGATATCAATGGCATATTTCACAGAACTAGAACAAATATTCCAAAAATTTATATGGATCCACAAAAGACCCCAAATAGTATCAGTAACCTTGAGAAAGAAGAATAAAGTTGGAGGTATCACACTACCCAATATCAAACTATACTACAGGGTTATGTAATCAAAACAGCATGGTACTGGCATAAAAACAGACATATAGATCAATGGAACAGATTAGAGAGCTAAGAAATAAATCCATGCCTTTATGGTCAATTAATATTTGAGATAGGAGGCAAGAACATACAAAGGGGTAAAGACAGTTTATTCAATAAATGGTTTGGTAAAAATTAGACAGGTACATGTAAAAAATCAAACTAGACCACCTCTTTACACCATCTATATATATAAAAGCCTAAGTGACCAAACAACCATTTGACCAGTAGCTATGACGTGCACTGACCACCAGGGGGCAGACGCTCAATGCACAGGCATGGAAACATGGAACAGACTGATGACTCTCTGAGGGAATGGGAGAGCGGGGAAGGCGGGAAGAGATTAACCAAAGATCCATAGGCATACTAGAGGCCCAGTGCAAGGTGGGGTCCCTTGGCCTGGCCTGTGGCAATTGGGCCAAAACCGGCCTGGTGCACAGATTGGAGCCTCTAATATACAATAGTAAACTAAAAATGGACTAAAGACTTACAGGTGAGATTTAAAAACCACAAAAATCCTAGAAGAAACCATAGGCAATAAAATATCAGACATTTCTTGTAGCAATATTTTTGTCCTGATATACCTCCTCAGGCAAGGGAAACAAAAGATAAAATAATAAATGGGACTACATCAAACTAAAAAGTTTTAGCACAGCAAAGAAAACTATCAACAAAATGAAAAGATAACTCACTGAATGAGAGAACATATTTGCCAATGATACATCTGATAAGGGGATAATATCCAAATTTATAGAAAACCTGTACATCGAAACACCAAAAACAAACAAACAAACAAACAAAAACCCCACAATCCAATTAAAAAATGGGAAAAGGTGCTGAATAAACACTTCTCCAAAGAAGACAGACAGATGGCCAACAGACAAATAAAAAGATGCTTAATGTCACTAATCATCAGAGAAATGCAAATTAAAACCACAATGAGCTATTACCACAGCACACCTGTCAGATTGGCTATCATCAATAAATCAATAAACAACAAGTGATGACTAGGATTTGGAGAAAATGGCCCTCTTATACTGTTGGTGGGAATGCGGACTGGTGCAGCCACTGTGGAAAAAGTATGGAGTTTTCTCAAAAAAATTAAAATTGGAACTGCCTTTTGACTCGGGGTTTCCACTTTTAGGGATATATCTGAAGAATCCCAAAACACGGATTCGATAGAATATATGCACCCCTATGTTCATTGCAGCATTATTTACAATAGCTAAGACTTGGAAGCACCCTAAGTGTTCATCAATAGATAGTGGATTATACAATAAAATGCTATTCATCTGTAAAAAGAAGGAAAACTTACCTTTCAAGATAGCATGGATGGACCTAGAGGGTATTTATTATACTAAGTGTAATGAGCTAGTTAGAGAACCACAAATAGATATGATGCATTTATATATGGAATCTAATGAACAAAGTAAAGAAACCAAGTAGAAACCGACTCACAGATACAGAGAACTGCCTGACAGCTGTCCCTGGGGGAAGGGAGATTGGAAGCTGGATGAAACAGGTGAAGGGGATTAAGAAAAAAACAAACAAACAAACAAACAACCTCATGGACACAGATATCAGGATAGTGATTACTAGAGGGAAGGGGGTTTGGGACAGGTAGAAGAGGGTAAAGGAGGGGATAGATAAATGGTAACAGAAAAAGACTAGACTATGGGTGTTGAACACAATTACAATAAACAGATGATGTACACCTGAAACTTACTTAGTTAACAAATGTAATCCCAATAAATTCAATTAAAAACACAATGAGATATCACATCACACCTGTCAGAATGGCTAGCATGAATAAATCAACAAAAAACAACAACAGCAAAAAGAAGGGGTTATGGAAGGCAAGGAATTGGAGCTCACCCTGTGCAGTGGTTAGGAAGCAGGGGAGCTTGCTGGTGATGGGAAATGGGAGGAGAGTAGTCTTCTCCTTAGGAATCAGAAGAAAGTGTTTTTCCATGATAAAGCTCTTAATTGGTCCCCCTTAATTTTCAGAATGCTTTATTCCATCTTTATAAACTCCCAGGAAGAATTCTCTGTGTATAGGGAATTCAGGACCACTCTCTAAGGTAATGAACCTTACAAAAGAGGATTAAATGACCTAATTTTCAAGGGATAGTGCAAGAATGTTGTATTGGGAGTAAAGGGCAGGCGGGGGGCGGGGGAGGGGGAAGCTAACCTTAATGTCAGGAATAATACTTACAAGTTATTCCAAATATCCAGAAACATGGTTTCAAGTGAATGTCTTATGGACAAGGTTATTCACACAATTCTAAAGAGCAGGCACAAAACAGCAAATTGATTCTCATAAAGAGCCCTGGTTGCCCCAGGTTTAGAATGAGAATTCCAGATGACTACAGGTCTGTCTTTCATATAACTCTTAAGTGCTGTGAGATTTTCAGAGCTTTACACAAGCGAGGATTTAAGCCTGAAATTACCTAGAGCATTTGAACCAAGCCAAAGGCTAAATATCAACATTAAAACCAGACCTAGATTTTTCTTGGGTGATGTATGCCATAGTCAAGCTTATGGGCATTTTATCCAGAAAAGCCTAGTCTCATTGGCATTGAAAGATTTCGTAGCACAATAACTTTCTTCTTCGGTGACTTCAGAGAATTTTAGATGAGTATCTTGAGATATCATTTCAGTATTAGAAAGCTCTTACCTTGAGACTTGACACTGCACAAAACCTGCTTTTAAAGTGCCTAAACCCACTCTCACCACTGTCTTTCCAATTCTCACAGGCTCCTCAGATTATCACTATTTCAGTGGTTCTAACAACCTCACAAATTGAATAGTAGTCGACCTAAAAAATACAAAACTTCATGTTTGGCCCCAAATCCTCAGAAAAAGCCTGTTTATTGATGTCAAGTCTTATGTTACATATACCTGTCTATATATAGCATGATTAAAATAAAGACAAGCATTTAATTTCTCCATTTGCTCAACCTTTATATAATAATCGTTCACTTAGTAATTGATTGTGTCAGAGTCCAAGTTCCTGGCAATACAAGTTGTGACATATCATTTTCATTTACAAGTGGTCACATTGGTTTTCACTTCTCATTATGGGATTTTCTACCCTCCTTATTATAATTTTCTCATGTCCGTAATCATTTAAGGATTTTTAGATAATGGAGGCCAGACACTCTTCCTTGATCCCTTCCCTCTTCTACTTCTTCCTTCTCTATTTCTTCTCTTTCTCTACGTCTTCTTCTGCCACTTCCTTCACATCAGCTGGCAGAGGGACATTGGAGGAGTGAGCCCAACATCTGTTTGAGCCTACAGCAGGAGACCTTGTAGGGACAGGACAGAGGTACAGAGTTTTGTGGGCAACTTTGAGGGTCATCTGCTTTGGGGAGGCTTCAAGAGTGGGCAAGTGAAGGCTAGTATGTGTCTTAGGTGCGCTCGAGAAGCTAAAAATGGGAGGGGGGGTAATCTAGGTAAACAGGATTCATCAAAATGCAAATCTCCACCTTAGTATGCATTTCTACTCCTTCAAACTTACAATGAACATATATTCAGTTTCACCCTATTTCTCCTCTATATGTCACTTGACAAAATAAAGGTATTTCTAGTCCCTAATATAAGCCTGAGGTCCTAAAATTGTATGAATTCAAATTTAACATTAAAATAACTATAATTGAAAATGTGCTTACATTATGTATTTGTTACAAATTCTTCAGTGAATATATTCTGAAACAGTGATTCAGATCACAAGAAAGTGAAAACACTTTAACATATATTAAGCCACTCATTTGTAACCTTTATCATATAATAAACTCTTCAATAATTTTAACCAGGTACTTATGCAGTAAGTGCATCCAGAGTTTACCTAGAGTTTATCAATGACAACCACACCCTTGTATTTTCACAAATGTGTAGGTTTTTTTCCCCATTGTATTAAAAAAACTGGTTAAAAGAATGCAGATACCACTTAATCTTGTTGCATAATATTTAAAAACTAAAGGATTAAAATGCAAGTAAACAAAAAAGGCGATTCTACTTTTGTTCTTCAGTTTGGAAGAGATAGGAACAAAATGAGGAAGTCATTTTCTCATTTTTTAATTCTATTTCTTATTTTGGTTAGTTTAAGAAATTGAGCTCGACCAAATGACAAATGCACCGGATCTAAGAAAATATGCAAAATTGTCATTCAGATATACTGATTTTAAAGAGCCTTGCTCTGATCCACCTGCATACAATTTTCTCGGAGGCTTGTTAAATGTTTAATAGGACTACTGAGCACTCTTATGTGCAAGGTCAGTTGTGGGATGGTTAGCTGTTCATAGAGATTGGGAATGTTTTATAAAGTGAGAGTAATATAAGGCAGAATAAAACAATGGAAAAGAATTATTTGCATTACAAGCTTGGAAAAAAAAAAGATACTCTCTCACAATAAAGCATAACTAAACATGGAAAAACAGTAGTAAATATATTTTGGGACATATAGCCGTAAGCACTACGTTGCCTGGCATCTCAGTCCTCTTCAGTTCCCATTCTGGGACCACATTCATTCTCTGCCTACTCATTCCAATGGACTAGACTTCCCAAAGTCCTTCACACTCCAAGTTGCAAGTGTAGAAATATTAACAAGTTGTACAACATTTTATTTTTTTCCAGGAGAGTGATCGGTTCCAGATATCAAGTTATCTATGTGTGTGAGGCACAGCGAGGTTTCCTTTTGTTTAAACATAGGGACTGTATCACTAGATATTATCATTAATATAAAAAGATTCACTCACAAATACATTAAATACTAATAAAAATTTTTGAACTCCAGTTAAAAATGTTTTTAGGGCTAATAATATACAGACGAAAGTTTGTTTTTGTTATGTTTGTTTGTTTTTATTCAAAAGACCAGTTTTACTAGTGCAGATGGGCAATGCTGGATCCAGAGTGAAAGATGACAGGATGGCTACAGAGTAGAAATGGATGGCACATGACGTGGTACCAGAATATCTACATTCAAATTAGTTAATGCTTCTGCGCCTTAATTTCCTAACAGTGGAAAAAGGAGAAAATAAAGTTGAACACATAGGGTAGTAGTTATCCCTACAAAATGACGACTTGATTATGAAAGTGCTCTGTAAGCTACTCTTTCAATGTAGGGGCTTGGCATTCAGGGTTTGAAGTGATTTGTCCCAGATCACACAGCCAGTTTTATTTGCAGGAACGGCATAATTTGTAGTAATTTGGTTTCCTGGCTGTGTCTATGCCCTTGCTACTGCAGTATACCTTCCTCTCTTGTATTGTGTACTCATTTCAGAATGTATAATGCATGGTGGCATCTTAAAATGTTTCTTCAGAGGCATCTTGCTGGTATCTCCCTAGCATCTCTTTTTCATGTTTACCATTCCTCCCCTTCAGTATTACAAAAACCACTGCTCCTTTTAACCTCCCATCATGCACATAGTTTACTCTGCACTCTGTATCTCTATGGTGCTTCTACCAACTTTGTGGTCACTACCCCTTGTTCGCATAGGACATTTCACTTCAGTCTTCCCATCTATCTCCAACTCAGCATTCACGCAGACTGCAACAACCTGAAGATGAGCCATCCATCATCTGGCTTCTCACTGCTTGACACCTGTTTCTCCATTCTCGCCCAGCCATGCCTCCTAGGGTCATCCTTTGACCCTTACTGTCAACAGTAAACAATTCACTCTAACCACCACCTCCTCTCTGCCTAGCGCATCTGGTCAAGTACTTCCACTACAATAGTCTTCAACCTCACTGTGACCTTTAATGTATCTACTTCCTCCCTACCCCTCAGTCCTCCCGTGTCTTCAGTGGTTCTTATTGTCCAGCAGGGGTTCTAAGCTCATTCAATAAAGTCATCCCTTTGGGAACATATCCAACTCTCACGTGCCTACACTAATTGCTTATAAATCTAAATCTGGGTGCTCCTCAGTTACATACCAAGGCTCACGTAAAACATTATACAAGCAGATTAAAAAGGGTATTAACTTGATGGAACTTTAACTTGAGGTTCCAGGAAATGATAGAACTGAAAATTCCAGTATGAAGTGTTAACCAGAATGCAAATTTTCAAAGAAAAGAGGGAAAGTGATTTCATGACATTTAAATACCCGCACTCTGAGGATGGTAGGAAAAGACTGAGTATGCATTTTAAGGTGAGTATGTGTTTGATGGGAACTGTTGGAATGCTCAGCCTAGTACCCACCACCATAGGAAGGGGTTCTAGGGATCCCTACAACACTGAAATCGCCCACCTGAAACACTGATCTTTTTATTGTCTCCATAATTTCAGATTTCCCAGAATGTGGAAATCACACAGCAGGGGTAGGAACCTTTTTTCTTCCACGGGCCATTTGGATATTTATAACATCATTCACGGGCCATACAAAATCATCAACTTAAAGATTAGCTTTCTATATTTGGTCAAACATTTAATTAACTCACCCCTAATGCCTTGGCAGGGCCAGACATTACCCACCCATCACACACTATATAACCTTCTCAGACTGGCTTCTTTCAGGCACCTCTAAGTCTTTTCATGGCTTGATAGCTCTTTGTGTGTGTGTGTGTGTGTGTGTGTGTGTGTGTGTGTGTGTGTGCTCAATAATATTCCATTGTCTGGATGTACAACAAGTTATTTATCCATTTATCTATTGAAGGCAAACATATTTTTAAAATCCTCATTACTTCTCAGCTATTTTTTCATTTATTGGCTTTTCTTCATAATTCATCTTCTCACAAAAGTGGCATTTACTTGATGTCTACACTCCCCACCTCCCATTTACTCCTCTGCCACTTCCCTCTGGCTTCTCACCGCCATTCCCTTCTTTGAAACCGCTCAATAAGGTCACTGTGACTGACTTCACCATGTTAAATCCAAGGGATTTTTTTCAGTCATGAGACTCATCTATATATATAAAAGCCTAAGTGACCACTGCAACTGAAACAACCGGACGGACGATCAAACAGACTGCATGGGGCAACCAGGCCGGCAGGGGGTTAGTGAGGGACGACCAAACGACTGAGCAGTGGGCTGTGTGGGGCGACCAGGCCGGCAGGGGGGTTAGTGAGAGATGACCAAATGACTGAACAGCAGGCTGTGTGGGGTGACCAGGCTGGCGGGGAGGGGGGGGAGTTGGGGGTGACCAGGCCAGCAGGATGTGGGGGGGGGGCAGTTAGGGGCAATCAGGCAGGCAGACAGGTGAGAAGTTAGGAGCCAGTGGTCCTGGATTGTGAGAGGGATGTCTGACTGGCAGTCGGACATCCCCTAAGGGGTCCCAGATTGGAGAGGGTGCAGGGTGGGCTGAGGGGACACCCCCTCCCGTGCACGAATTTCGTGCACTGGGCCTCTAGTATCTCAATATTAGCATTCCCTCTCTAATCTCAAAATACTTTCTATGCTTCACCTGTATGACACCACTCTCTTTTCTTCACCTCACCCTCTGGCTGCTGCTTCTCAGTCTTTGCAAACTCCTCCTCTTCTACTTTGAATGTGGGAGAGTCCAGTTCAGAGCTTGCCTCAGGACTTTGTATCTTTGTTCTTTGCCCTTTCTTTCTTTCCATGGCTTTAAACATCATCAGTATAATGATAACTACAACATTTATCCCAAATTTCTCCGGCAAAGTTCAGACTTTTATATGCAATCACTTATACCTCCATTTGGATATTTCACAGGCATGTGAAATTCTACTTGTCCTAAACAGACCACAGTTCTCCACCTTCCTCCTCCACTTAGACTGTTTCCCTTTCACACTTTCCACCTCAGTAAATGTCACCACCATTTACATACACCAGGATCCTGGGAGTCATTCTGTGTTTCTCCCTTTTACCCATCTTCCTAGCTAGTCTATCAAATGGTAATTCCAAGTATATCCTTTTTTATTAATATTGTTTTATTTTTCAACTAGTGACCCAGTGCACGAAATTCGTGCACATTAAAAGGGGATTAATTAGAGGAAATAATTTAATATTGCTATTTGCCCTTTCTCTATAATGGAAGTGTCAGAGATGAAATGAAATTAGTAAAATATATATGAAAACCTTCCTCCTGTCAGAGTCTGGGGCATACCACGGGACCCAGAGTCAAGTCCCCGCCCACCCACATGCACCTCAAAATCACGTGAGACCCAGACCCGGCCAACCCCCCACCCCCATTGGGCTAGATCCAAACCCAGCCAGTCCCACCCTTGTCAAGCCCTGCCGGGCAGGGGCATAGCCTCAGGTCCCCTGGCTGGGCATCAGGATGGGGGGCGTGGCCTGAGGTCCCCCAGCCCAGACTGGGGCAGGGGGCATGCCTTGAGGTCCTCCATCAAGCCCCGCCGGGTGGGGGACACAGCCTGAGATCCCCTGTCAAGCCCTGATGGGTGGGGGGCATGGCCTGAGGTCCCCAGTCAAGTCCTGCCAGGCGGGGGGGGGGGGCACAGCCTCAGGTCCCCCGTCAAGCCCCACTGGGCAGGGGCGCAGCCTGAGTTCCCCCGACCCAGCACTGGGGGTGCACCTTGAGGTCCCCCGTCAAGCCCCGCTGGGTGAGGGGCACAGCCTGAGGTCCCCTGTCAAGCCCAGCCAGGCAGGAGGGCACAGCCTCAGGTCCCCTGGCCCGGTGCTGGGGCGGGGAGCGCGGCCTGAGGTCCCCTGTCAAGCCCCGCCAGGCGGGTGGTGCGGTCTGAGGCCCCCCGGCCTGGTGCCAGGGTGGGGGCACAGCCTGAGGTCCACCGGCCTGGCGCTGGGGCGGGGGGAGCAGCCTGAGGTCCCCTAGCCCAGCAACAGGATGGGAAGCGCACCTTGAGGTCCCCTGTCAAGCCCTGCTGGGCGGGGGGCGTGGCCTCAGGTCTCCTGGCCTGGCACTGGGGCAGGGGTGCTGCCTGAGGTCCCCCAGCCTGACATCAGGGCGGGGGGCACGGCCTGAGGTTCCCCTGTCAAGCCCCATGGGGGAGGGGGAGGGCGTAGCCTCAGGTCCCTGCTGATTGCTCGTTAAGGCTCCTTATGAGAACTTGGCCTCAGCTGTGGGTGCAGCCACCTTTGTGATGGAGTGATGGTCAATTAGCATATTCCCTCTTTATGAGATAGGATTACAGTTGATATACAATGTTATATTAGTTTCAGATGTACAAAATAATGATTAGACCTTTATATAACCTACCACAGTGATCACCCTGATAAGTTGAGGACCCATCTGACACCATAGGTAGTTACAATATTTTTTACTATATTCCCTATGCTGTATTTTATATCCAATGACTATTTTTATTTTATTATTTTGTTAATCCTCACCTGAGGATATTTTTTCCATTGCTTTTCAGAGAGAGTGTAAGGGAGAAAGAGAAGGAAAGGGAGGGGTGAGAGAGAGAAACATGGGTGTGAGAGACACATAGACTGGTTGCCTCTCACACAACCTTGACAGGGAATCAAACCCGAGACCCTCCAGCATGCGGGTCAATACTCTAACCACTGGGTTACCAGTCAGGGCCCAATGATTATTTTTATAACTAGCAATTTGTACTTCCTAATCCATTCCACTTTTCACCCATCACTCTAGCCCCCTAACCACTCATCTACATGGATCATTACTGTCATGGATCAAATGGTTCACCTGGACTAGTGCAAAAGCTTTCTCACTACCCTCCCATTTTCCTCCTATTCTCTGCCAACCCACACTCTACATGTTATCAAGTGATATTCAACAATGTACATATCATCTCCAACTCCTCTCAACACAGAAAAGGCTCTCAATTCACTCAACAAAATGCTGTCTTCCAGCCATAACTCCAGATCCTTGCTCACGCAATGCAGCCACACGGCCAACCTTAGTTGCCTGTACATGCCTCAGAGGCCTTGAAATGTTCTGTTCTCTGACTGCAACATACCTCAAGGCACTCATGTCTGAACACAGGCTGCGTCTGATGCTTTTCGAAGACTCAGCCTAACATGCAGCTCCTCAGAGAGGCCTTTCCTGATCACCGCATCCAGGCACTGTGTTTCATCACTGTGTCCTCACCATTTCTGTTGTGGCACTTACAACCATGTACCCAGGCAAGCTTATGTTTACTTACCTTTTTCAACAAGCTTTGAGCCCGTTAAAGATATGAACCATGTCAGTGTTGTTTACCTGTGTCCACCCAAGAAGGAGAAGAATACCAGCCTACAGAAGGCTCTCAGTGACATACGCAGATTCATGCACTGATCTGGCACCACATCAACATGGCCATGGTCTACATCTTATAAAATAGTCCAGGTATTTCCTACCTTAAGCAATGATTTTATTAGGACTCAGCCATCCACATAAAGAAAGAATAACGAAAATAAAAGGCCGAACCACAGAAACAGACCTTTGTTTTGAAGGATTTGAGGAAGTTGCAATTATTAAATGCCACATTGTTTAGGCATTTAAATAAAACCTAATAAAAGAGAAAACCTAATACCCTCATTCTTGAATTGGGGATTCAACTTGAGGTGATGTTTAAATTGTGCAACATTTTTATTTGCTCATAACTTAGGTCAGTTTATTTGTGTAAACATCGTACTACTTCCCTTGGAATTGAGATGGACCGAGGGCCAATTTTGGCCTCTTAGAATTTAATTAATAGCTTGATCAATAAAGATTCCATCAGCACCTTTTCTACGCACAGGATACCCTCAGCACGAACTTCCCATATTAGCTCAGCCCTCAGCTTGGAAAAGCCTCAAAGGCTGGCTCAGCTCACAGAGCTGTGGCCTCCTGCGGGGGGTCACACAGGCCTCCCAAGGAGGGCTCAGGGCTAAGGGTGCTGCTCTCTCCCCTTAATCCATTTTCTGATATTGGCTATGATTTTGCCTTTCCTTCCTTTAGAAATGAAGCTATTTTCCTTCTTAAATAAATCAGAGCAGTCAGCCAGGGTAAATGCCAAAACTACATGATTTTGGTGGGCTGTAAAGTAATATGGTAGTTGACATTCATAAAAATCTTTATATTGAAGCTGACTTCTTCAAACTACACACATTAAACCAGTTTTATTATATAGTAACTAAACCACACAGTTTGAGAAGAATGAGGTAGGGTGGAATGAGTCCCAGATCCTTAGAGATTGCCATGCAGGTTAAACTACCATGACGTTGTGCATCAAATAAAACTTTTGGGCATTGACAATGACCTCAGATTAGGCGCATAGTTTTTAAAAATACATACAATTGTATCACAATTGTTCTTCATCTTATAGGATTTTTACTTAATTTTAGTAACAGCTATTGCACTATTTAGAATAAGTAAGAGCCTGGCCAGCATGGCTCTTACTTATTGACCTATGAACCAGGAGGTCACAGTTCAATTCCTGCTCAGGGCACATGCCCGGGTTGCGGGCTGGATCCCGAGTGTGGGGCGTGCAGAAGGCAGCCGATCAATGATTCTCTCTCATCATTGATATTTCTATCTCTCTCTCCTTCTCCCTTCCTCTCTGAAATCAATAAAAAAATATTTTTTTTTCAAAAAGAGTAAGAAATTATACAAATGCCAATCGCTATCATAATATAATGTTTGCACCAGAATTCAGAAGGAAGTTTTTTGTGTTTTTTTTTTTTTCTCACAGGACTTTTACGGAGGAAGGAAGCCAGGGAGGGAGGGGTGGAAGGGAATTAAGAAATATACATTCATTCCAAATATGTTTGTTCTGCCAGGCTGAATAGTATCCCTCTCTGAAGATGGAGAACACAAAATGGAGTCAATACAATGGAGAAAAAAATAAATTTGCCCTCCCCCCCCCCAAAAAAAAAAAAAAGGCCAAAGAAAGAGGAAAAGGCTTACAGAGGAAGGAAGCTAATTGCCACACTTGGATCTTTCTTGTGAAAAGACAGCAGACCCATGGACAGCCTGAGGGGTTTCTGATGCTTCTGCCATGAAAGCAGCTGAGCCGGGAGCTTCAGCGCCCAGGGATGAACTCCAGAGCATGCCGGGTCCAGGGTGGAGCATGAGATGTGGCCTCCAAAGGCCAACACCCCTTCACCCCACACCTACAGCTGCTGCTGAGCACTCTCCTCCATGGCCCCCTGAGAATGGACAACGCCCTCTTTGTTTCTCTGCTTGTGTCACATCTATTTTCAAGCATCTCCACCCCGAGCATCACATTCTCTGGCAGCCCATGGACATCCTGGATGGTGCTTCCTGCATTGTGTTTATTGTGTTATAAAAGGAAATGACTCCAGAAGCTTCAGAAGATATTTATCAACCAGAAGGGAAGCCTGAGTTGCCTCTCAATAGAGTGTGTGGCACGGGTCAGCCGGTGGGCACCTCGGACCTGCATCAGAGCAGAGGGACTTGAGTTTTAATCTCTTGGTCCCAGAGCTCAAAGTTTAGGAAATTCTGAGATGCTTCAAGAAATGAGAAAGGAATCTAGAAATGTACACCATTCACTAAAAAAAAAATAAATAAGCCTTCTTCCTCCTACAGCCTCACCTCTTTTAATGCAAGGAATTCAGAGTTTTATGAGCCAGGCATAAAATAGGATCATGCTCTCTCCTGTGCAAAGCCACCCAGGGCATTAACCTACAACAGGGCTTGAGGATTCTGATGGACAATCTTTAGTCCCCAAGTATATCCTGAAGTTATAACTAAAACTACCTTACTTAGCAAATGACAGCAACCAAACCCTAGAAGTTAGATCACTTCCTCAAGGCCACTGACTTAGTGGGAATCAGCACCATTCTTTCTAATTCCTTGCCAGGGCTTATTCAGGTATACCATACCATCTCACATCTCAGTGCAGTTCAATATGTATCAAAAATGCATGCATGTTTTCAGAAATGAAAAGTACACAGGAGCCATTTAGATCCTAATGGTTCTACAAATATCACGCAGATGGATTTACAAAGGATTTCTTCCAAAGGCTTCATGTAACCAAGTAGAAGGCAGCAAAACCAGTTGAGATGCAAATGTTCAGCAGTCTGGGAGCTCCCCTGGACCGAGTCACCCTTCTCCATACAATTCAAGTTACGAATTGTTGTATGTTCCGGACTTTGGGAGTTACCTTCAAGATGATTACAGTGAGTATACTTAGCCCGTAAATTCCGAGGAATTTGGGAATTTAGAAGAAAGAGAAATATATGGTAACAGGCAAGGTTTGCCTATTCTATGCCTCCTATATAATGTCATGAACATAGTGTACTTCCTTGATGAAGAGAACAGTGATCACGATGACAGCTCTATTAATCTACCCAGAGAGAAAGATCTATACATCACCTTCATTACCTCGCTTCCTAAACTGGGAAAAAACACTGAACGGAACAGCACACAAAATAACGTTAATGTCACTCCTAAGTTGCAAATGGATAACATTTTTTACTAAAAAGGAAAAATATCTTTTTGTCTTTAGAAAAAAGAAAGGGTATTGTCTAAGCCAGAGAAGTGAACTGGGGGACTGCTCTATTCATTACCCTTCCCAGCCCTTAGTAGGCACTAAAATTGTCAGCCTAATAGCTACCAATCTTCCAAAGAGAAGTGGACTTTACACAGATGTCTGGATGAAAATACAGGTGGTCTCAGATTTTTTTTCCTGTCTAAGCAATGTTGACTCTGAGGGATCGAAGGATGACCAATGTGTAAGGCACATTATTTGTAAGATAGAAAATAACATTCTCTACTTTAAAAACAAAAGACACTCTAGCTCAGTTGTTCCACACAGCTCACACTGTGCCCTACCAAACTGTGTTAGTTTTGAAAAATGGGTCAAGATCTGCAGGACTTAGCTCCTCAAATAGAAATCCAAGAACCTTTACATGATGTGGGCAAATTATCTCACAGTGTAATATGCCAGGCTTGTGTTGTTCTATTGCCACTCACACTTGAGGGTCTCATTTATTGTATTCCTATTGTTGCAAATTCAGGAACATGACTATCACATGAAATCATGCTTTGCACAATAGTAATAAGAAACATAAAACCCACCAGTTGCCATTGAAAGAAATGAAAAATACTCAGGAAAGTCTTCATTGGGTCATTTTTTTTTTAAATTTTATTTTTTTGCTTTTGCAACTATCATTTCCCTGAAAAATAAGAAACAATGACAAAAACAGCACCACAGTAGGATCTCCAAGGCCCAGGACTTTTGGACCACCCGGAAAACACAAGCTTGCCAACATGCGGGGCAATGTTCTCCTTCTAACAGTTGCCAGAATAGCTAAGAGGCTTAGGAAGCTTCTGGCACTGTCCAGGGCTTGGCACTGTTAATCTTGTTCTATATTAAAACAGAACTCAGAGTCCTTTTTCTCGAATGGGATGAAGTTGAGGATTATGTTCTAGCAAGGAGTACAAAGGAGGTGAGGCTGATGAATCTCACTCTTTAGCGCCTCACCAGACCTCCCCAGCACTGACATCTGAGCTCCCAAACGCAAAAAAAGTAGATAAGTGATACAGAAAAACCTCTTAATAGAACCTACTCCCTTCGTGGGTTCATCTGTGCTCTGCTAGGTGAACGGATAACAGCAGAATTCAACTGACAGATGGCACTTCACTTGTACCTGCCACTAGGATTAGCATTACTGCTCTGAGGATATTAGCATTCCTTGCATTGTATCATATTCTAATAATTTACAAGGTATTTGTCATTTTTGAGAATTTATAAAAATAACATAACCACTTACTTACCTTTTAACTGAATCCTTAACTACAGTTCACTGTGTCTTCACCATGGAGATCTTTTGTACAAGGCAGGAGTTTCTGTCATCCCAAGTATCTGGACAGAATGACGAGCACACAGACAGACAGACAGACACACACACACACACACACACACACACACACACACATTTCTCGTTATCCAAATAAATTCTAAAATACTCCCAGGGACGTTCTCTGGAGTGACCAAATTTTTAAATATTTTAGGCCTAAAACATCCAATAACAAACAAAAGCTATAGTTCTATGTCATGCTCACTTGTTTTCGTGGGATTATCATAAACTTGAGTACATGCCATTCTCCATAAAGCCTCTATCTCAGAAAATGAATCTTAAAACCTTAAGCTCTGAACACAATCTCCTGTCCATTCCTTTCTCTTCCTCTTTTATTCCAAATATACTTGATCTTTGACCTCAGGAAGAGCCTTGGGCCCTTGACCCCTCATCTCTCTTTTTGCTTTATTTTCCTTCCTGCCCTGCCTAGCTCAGCTGCTATAGCTCTGACATGACTCTCACTCTGAATTAACCCACCACCTTTCTTCTCTCGCCCTGAATCTGGGCTCCGAGTTCTGTAAAGAAAGGCACATCCTTGTCTCTAATGCCACCAGCTGTATAGAGTGTCTGATTCTAAGGGTGGGGTGGGGTCCTTCTATTCTGCTCAGCAGCCCATCACATATCCCCACAAACATCACATTCTCATGTCTTGCTATCTAGTGCTGCCTTCCCTCTTCATTTAGCTCCTAGAGGCCCCGGCTGCCTTGGCCCTCGCAGCCCCGGCTTCATCCAGAAGGTCGTCTGGAAGACCCAGTCATTCCACTGTTCGGCCGTTTGGTCAATCTGCATATTAGCTTTTATTATTATAGTTAATTCCATTGCTTCTAATTTAATGACAAGACCCCTCTCTTTTCTGAGGGGCTTTGCTTCATTGTCCTCTCCCATGATTGATCTTCAAATTCTCCTTCTTCATGGATTCATTTAGTTCAACTTTTAAGAATTCTCAAATGTTTCCCTTCTTAAAATAATAATAGCTAAAACACTTGCCCAGAGTTGCATCTTCCACTTTCTCTATTATGTTTATTCATGCATTCCTATTCCCTACCTCTCTCCTTTCCTTAATCTCACATTCCCTCCCCAGCCAAAATTCTTGAAAAACTATGTAAGAGTCTATCATATCTCTTCTTTTAAAATTTCAACCAACTGGAGTGCCATGCTATGCCTCTGTGGAAGCATTTCTTACCAATAGCTTCCTATATCAAGTCAGACCAGCCTTTCCTCACATTGGCCATTCTGTAGAAGGACTAGCTATCCACTCCTGCTTGATGCTCTCTCCTCCTTAGCTTCACTGGGCCATGCTCTCCTACTTTGTCCTTTTTATGGTTCTCCTGGCTTTTCAGATATTCATATTTTTTCAGAATTCAGTCCTCTACCTTAGTCTCCTTTCACTCCACACCCTGTCCTCAGGTCATCCCATTTATCCCTGCAGTCTCATATGTAAGCTAAACACTGATGACTTTGCTCAATGGTTTACTCTAGATGTCAAGCAGACAACTCCAATCAATGTGTCTAAACCTGAACTCCTTACCTTCCCCAAACTGGCTCTATCTATATTCTCAGAATAAGTGGCACCACCTAAATCTCACTACTCAAAACCAGAAAGCAAAGACTCAACTGTACACTCCTATGCTCTCCTCTCCACATCAGATCACTCAGCAAATCTGAAATTAATATACCTTCTAGATAGCTTTCCCCTTCTCTTCACCACCAATGCCATGGCTGCATTCTGGTCATTTTCTCACTTCTACCCAATACACCCTACATATATAAACAAACTCTAGAGATAAATCCAGTAACATCACAATCGTGATAAAAAAATTTTTAGTAACCAAAAGATTAAAACCCAAATTAGTGGATAAGGTTCTGTTTCAGTGTTTTTAAAACTGTAAACTATGGCTCACTAGTGGATTTTAAAATCAATTTAATAGGTTTCTACTAGCATGAAAAGAATATGAGCCCTGGCTGTGTGGTTCGGTTGTTGGAGCACTGTCCCATACACCATAGTGGTTTCAGGTTCCATCCCCAGTGGGGGCATATATGGAAGGCAACCAATAGAGGTATCTATCTATCTATCTATCTATCTATCTATCTATCTACCTACCTACCTACCTACCTATATCTCCCTCTCTCTCCCCCTTCCTCCCTCCCTTTCTGCTCTCTCTCTCAGGTGGTGATAAAAATAAAATAATATGACATAGAATAGGATGGATAACATCAGAGTGCATTGCAACACAAAAGGGTAAACTTGTAAACTTTTTCAGTTTTTGCATGTTTCTGTGTATGGGTGTGTTTGAGTATGTATGTATCTATGTAGCTAACAGGTTGCAGTGTAATAAGTACTTTATAGGGTAGGATACAGCGAAAAAATTTCAGTCTACTGCTCTATAGTAATCTGAGTCACAGATACTTCTCCAGCTCCAGCTCCCACCACTTTCCTTATTTCTTCCAAAACCTTATATTGTAGACCAGGCCATTCCAACAGAAATATAATACAAACCACCAATGTGAGCCATATGTGTAATTTAAATTTCACTAGTAACCACATTAAAAAAAAAAGTAAAATGAAATGGGTGAAATGAGTTTTAATGACATATTTTAACTCCATATATCTAAAATATTATCATTTCAACACATAATAAATTTAAAAAATTAGTGAAATATGTTTTTTTACTAAGTCTGAAAGCTGTGTGTGTGTTACACTTCAAGCACATCTTAATTCAGACACCACATTTCAAGTGCTCATTAGCCACATGTGGTGAGTGAGTGCTGTACTAATAGAACGGTTCTAGACACAGTCACCTCCAGTCTTCCCTAACCCTTCATGTCTTGGCACATGGTACTCCTTATGCCTGGAATCTCCTTAAATGTTGTTCTTTTGATTTCAAATCCATCTGGCCGATCCTACTCACTTTTTTAGATTTACCTTAAGGTCCACTTCCACTAGAAATGTCTCGACCCAGCAAGGCAAAGCTAGGCTCTCTCCTGTGGGATCCTGGTGGGAAATGCTCCAAAGACTTCACTGCACTGTCAGTGCCCCTTTACATGCTGTCGTACCTAGAGTCTGAGCTCCTGAAGGCCGAGTGTATCTTACTTGTTTTACAAAAATCCTTAGAATTTAGCACAGCTACTGCCACATAGAGGGTGTTCAGTGAAAACGTGTTAAATACACTCAAATTTCTAGATTCACAACACAGAAAACTTACAGAAGTTTCCAGGGGAACACACAGTGAGCCATGGTTCAAACTGAGAGGCAGAGTGCCCAGGACTGATAGGTTTGTATTCCTACTTACCAAACCTGGGCTGCAGACCTTCCTTGGGGGCTTCACTATTTGGGTCTCCTCACGCTTTTACTGATGGGAAGAGTAGTTATCTTAATAAAGTAGCTATTTCTGAGAGTCAGGTGGGCCAGCCCTTGACTGATTTGCAGAAGGCGCCTTCTCCAGAAACATATCCCACCACCATGCCTCAGGCAGGACCACACCGAGCCATTCTAGATGATGATTATTAAAATCTCTAGAAAAAAACTCATAGTCTCCCTTTCAGATTATTGGGGGGAAAAATCGCCCATTGAAAAGCTTTTCTTACCTACCCTAACTCCATGCTGCACTGTCAGCCCACCTCCTCCTGTTTGGATCTCAGGAGAGCTACAGAAGAGCTCACCCCGAGACTCTGAAAAAGGACCCTCTTATGCTTCAATAACAGCATTAAATCACCCTTAAGTCTTCTCTTCTCCAGGGTAAACAATCCAAATTTCTTTAGCCTTCCTCCATAGATCTTATTTTACAAGCCTTTAATCACCACGGTGGCAAGCCTCCAGACTAGACTCTCCAAGTTCCGATGTCCTACTGCTGTTGTAAAGCTTAGCGCTGCCGACAGCTCTATGTGCCGAGTATTACTCCAGCCTACTATGAATAACATCCCTTCATATTATGGAATGCCGTCAAGAAAATCTGAACCAGCATGACAGTCATTCTCAAAAGCACAGGGTTTTTTTTGTTTTGTTTTTTCATATTTAGCCTAAATCACCCGCTGCTTAGACTCACTAAAATGTGACAATAATGGGATGACAGTGATTATGGTTTCAATGTACATGTGTGGCATTTATGTTGTCATATTTCTCATCTGAGATTATGGCAAAGAGCCAGCTAGGATGAATAATAGCAGTAGCAGTAGTGATAACAACTAGTTTTTGAATGTTTCCTGCATGCCAGGTATTGTTCCATACATTATACTAGTGTGTATTAACGCTTTAATTAAAACAAGGAAGGTAGACACCATTATTGTTGTTGTTACCTTACCAATGAGAAAATTGGCACAGACAGATTAAGTAAACTGACCAAAGTTATGTGGTCAGTAAATGGTAGAGCTGGGATCGGAATCTAAAGAGCCTGGCTTACTTTGAACCAATTTGATTTCTAATCTAATAGCTTGTTTACTGACCCTGCTGCTGTATACTTATTAGGGCCTCAAAGCCATAATTTTTTGTTACCTCCAGGAATTGTTGTTGAAATTAAAGGCATAAACACTAACAAAATAGTTCAACAAAATACCTATTAAAAATAGCAGTCATTAATTACCTAAAAATATAGACACCATATTTCAATAAAGAGCTAGTCTTTTAATAATCATATGCATTCTGCACAACAGGTACACATTATATAAAGGCACCATATTGATTTTCAAAAAGTTTGGATTATAGATAGATAAAAGGATTAAGATAAAATCATTATTATATATGTTAAGCCACCTTAAAGTTAATCATATTTAAATAATCCTACCTTCTGAAACTTAAATTTATGAGCATGTAACTGTCTGTCCCAATGCACCTCAAAACTAGTTACCTAATGATGCTAGCATCCCAGAAAATGCGAAAAATACACTCAGTAACTTTATTATGGCTGCTTCAGTTTCTGTGCTGAAATCCTCACTTCATTACAGAGTGGTGTTTCCCAAGATGTGGGATGTCGCACCGCTGATGGTACCCAGGACGTTAGGTATGCTCAGGTTGTCCTGTGGAGTGCACACGAGGATTTGGAAGGACATTGTGAAACTGTATTAAATAACATTACTTAGACTTATCTCTCTTTTTAAAAAATATGTCTTTATTGATTTCAGAGAGGAAGGGAGAGGGAAAGAGATAGAAACATCAATGATGAGAGAGAATCATTGATTGGCTGCCTCCCGCACGTCCCCCACTGGGGATGAATGCCACAACCCAGGCATGTTCCCTTGACCAGAATCGAACCTGGGACCCTTCAGTCTGTAGGCTGACACTCCATCCACTGAGCCAAAACAGCTAGGGCTAGTCTTATCTATTTTTTATCTGTTTTGGTCACTCTGATTAAATGAAGCTGAATGGGTCATTGTGGTGGTCCTAATCATTAACTTCTCGAACACTGATAATCTTACATTTAAGAAAGAGTGAACATTTCATTGTTTAGTAAATATGTTTTTATCCTAAACACACACACACACACACACACACACACACACACACACACACAGAGTGAACAGACCTCAAGCACAGAGACATGAACAGCCAACAGCACATAGTAGAACTTAATGACATCGTTTTATTTTCTTTGTGTGTTTTATAATTACCTTTGATCTGTAGCCTGTGGCACTGACTTTCCATTTATAGTAGTGATATAAAGTTTACTTTTAAGTTCATTGATTTGCAAAGTGATCTGATTTAAGGAAATATATCAAAATTACAATGGTACATGAAAATAGCAATAATTATAAAGCTGGCATGCAAATGGTTGAACTTTGAGAAGGGAATGATGAAGAGCATGGGTTAACCCACTGTAATTAAAGATGAAAACCTAAATCCTTAAAGTCATACAGTCTCCGTACTCTGTGATTAGAACTGCCAGCAAAGGCAATAGCTATTCCATCTCTGTGCACAGGAAATCCTTGCAGGCACATCTCAACAGCAAGGGAGGGGAATCTGTCCCTCTGGCTAAGACATGAGTCAGTGCAGTGTGGAGAGCCAGCCTTCATGTGCTGGAGTTAACTGTGAAAAAGGTTTTATAGGAATTTACTTTCCCAGCTGCAGAGAAGCTCTTGAAAGTTTAAAATTGTTTTTCCCCAAGGTACTGAATTGCTTCAAACATATTTACTAAAAAAACTCCTTATTATTATCAACCCTCTTTGTTCCCAGATTTATTCTGAACCCACCAAATGATATCAATAGCCAATAATTAACTTTTATGAATCAACCTTTGAATACCAGTGTGATTCTGCTGAGAACAAGCAACAATTCTATTTGGTATTTTGTTCCAACGTCATGACTCAAAGATATTGTCAGAAAATATTAGCCTACCTAATGTCCACAAAGTTTTCAAATATATATGTATATATCTGAAGTTTATATATATTTGAAGTTATGTATGTATATTATACATATTTGAAATTATATAATTTGAAATTAAGCACTTACAAACATTAAAAGAAGCCAATGACATTTCACAGACATCTAGTCTGATCATTCATTTTAAGCAATGTATAATAATTTTTTCATTAGCCCATCTATTCGTTCATGACTGTTCACAGTATTAGGTTTATGGTCAAGGGCATATAAAAAGGAAAGAGAGTTCCTGCTCTCAAAGACTTTATATCCTTATCAATACACTGGATTCTTAAAAGTGAATATAGCAATGGTAGATCACGGAGGTGCTAACAACTTTCACTTTCTGTTCCTACAGGTAGCCTTTTGGAATCAATGCTGATGAAATGGGCTCATAAACTGTAAACTGTAAAAGAAGCAGAGCTCATTTCAATGTGACTCCTCCAATTCCAAGTGTCTCCAGAACGCTACTGTAATCTTACAACTGGATAGGCTGAGAACCATTTGGGATGGAGGAGATGAACATTTTGCAGATTTCTCCTGCATGTCCCTACAGACTACATTGATCATTCCACTGCAACACACACCAACTCCTCTGCTTTTTTTGAATTAAGAATCCCCTCCAGCTGCACATTCCCAGGGGGGGAAAGCTTGAGACAGCTCAGTGCACTTCCTAGATCTACAACTTGCTCAATTAGAAAGTGGGTTTCCATATGGAGTTACTGCAGGAGCATCTGTGCTTACCTATTTTTTTTTCTTTTTTACTTTGAAAAAGGGAGAGGATTCAATAAAAATATACCACAATGCTATACACGAAAGGACAGAAGAGAGGTGATGGAGGAATACAAATGCAAGTCCTGCAGTTGCTGATTCTGAACCCGGAGGGAAACTGGAGTCCTGGCTCTGGTGGGGAACACCCGCTCATAAAGGAGGTGCAGAGCCAAGTGTGTCTGCAACAGCAAGAGGCAGACACTGCGAGAAAACAGGGTGTTTTGTGACAGCCAAACCACTCAGCCCAAAGACGTTATGCCTGGGTGGATACTCAAAAATGATTCTAGTTCACTTTTTCCAATTATTTATCTAAGTGAACAAGATCAGGACATACAATCTGTGTGCACTGCCCACAAGTTCTCCATGTGGCACAATGAATAAGGGCCACTGTCCTGCCCTGAGTGATGTGCCCATGGTTCTGACATGTCCCACTCAACTTGGCCCTCCCCCTGGACTGGCTTCAGCAACAGAAAAGAGGACTGGATTATTCCTGGTTTGAACACTGCATGTCCCTGTGGCCTCTTCAAGGACTGGAAATAAATAGCTCACCAACATGTTTAGATAAAAGAGGAATTAGATTTAAGTTATTTATTTCAGAATACAATTATTTTCCTCTTGGTTTGTAAAGGCTGCCCTTAGTTAACTATTCCAAATTAAAAGGATGGACACAGCAACTTATTTATTTTTTAAATATGAAATCTTATGTAATAGGAATGCAGGTATATTACTTGAATTTGTTTAATAAAGTGAACTCTTCTTGGCAGAATGTGCCATGCAAAACAGTTTCTTGTAAGCAACTTACGGAGCAAAATGATACTAAATTTAAGAAAATTAGCAATACCAAGGAGGAAGTAACCTTCTGTTAATGGAAGGTTTCATCAAGGTAAATAACCATAAGTCACAATAAAACCTTAAAAACAACTTTTTAAAAAAGTGGAATCTCTAAAAGCATAGGAACTGCTTTTAGATGCCATCACTGCACACCGCAGATTGAACAGATAAAATACAATTATTCAATTAGGCACTATAAATTTTTAGAATCTTGTAAAATAATTCCAAATATTTATGATTCTTATTTTCTTTTTTAACTCATTTACAATTAAGAGTAGATGGCTTAAGACACATTGGGTAGCTTATACATGGCAAATGTTTAATAAGATTTTGCAGAATAAAAGAATTATTATATTACTTCTCTCCTATTTTTATTTTTATTCTATTTATTTTATATTATATCTATTATGTATTTATTCAATAACATTAACAACATTCAAGCACATGCTATGATATTCTGCAAACTTCAGCTGAAAAGACTTACCTAAATTAAACGTATTCTGTTCTAGCATTCACACACAAGTCAATCATGACATTTTTCATTCAGAAAGAAAATGTTATAAACCTGAAATGTTCCAGAAAAGAAGTCATTAGGCTAAAATATTCAGAAAACAAAGATGAAATAATATATGTTGCTCTAAATTACTAGTTTCTCTCTAGGCCTATCTCAGCCATCTCTCTTTGGGGAACCTATAAGGTTCATAAAATGCCCCTTTTTTTCTGTTTTAGAAATCCACCATTGAGCATGGAGGTGTCCCTAAAGCAGGGAATCGAACTTCTGTGTGAAGCCTGTGGCTGGCCTGACCCGCTGCGCTGTGCCTTGTACCTCTCAGCCTCCTCTCCTGCTAAATGGCAGAGGAAATATGTGTAGCTTTTAGCTGGTCCACAGATTCTGGGCATGAATAATTGGTCATTTTCAATTGAAAACTGAAGACGCCACTTGGTCATTCAAAATATTTCTCCTCTCAGAGATGCTGAAAGAGTCACTGCATTTTATCTAGTGCACAGACTCAACGAGACTGACCACAAACTGATCTCTTTGAAATACAAAAAGGAATGATTTCTACGAGACTGGAAACCGGAACTTGTTTTCAAATGATATGACACCAACTTCAGACAAATTCATTTCAAAGAGTACTGAATGCAACGGGCCCGGTGCAAACAGCACAATCCCAGCTCCTCTGGAATGCCTAACTGATCCTCGTGGAGGGAGCAAGATTGTCCACACGGAGCAGTCAGAGCCCAGTTCCAGCCCACGTGCAGGGAGACAGCATACCAGTAGTAATATTTTACATCTGAAATATGATGGAGAACTCTCAAGATTATGGGGCCATCTCACAGATATTATCTTTGTTTGATCTCTACTGCAATCCCATGAGATAGTCAGGGACAGGGCTCACAGTATCACTCTATATGGGAGTAAAAACTGAGGCTACCCCAATGTCTGGTGCATGCAAAAGATCATTAAAAAAATGAAAAATTGATGGAAAACATATGACGGCTTCATGAAAGAAAAATTACCCAATCTTCACCACCAAAGCATTTCCTAAACATTTTAATATCCCCTCTTCTGAATGTAGTAGTTGTCAATGCTACCATCAGAGATGCTAAGTGACTAGCCTAATATCACACAACTAGTTAAGTGCAATTATCTAGATCTTATCAAGACTCTCTGATACTGTCATTGCTCTATTACTCCCACTCCCTTCTTTGTGAGGTACAGAATTTGGATTTTCTGAACAACAAGGGGGAAAAAATCTGAAAACCACTCTTAGAATACATGACACTAATGCCCTCATTGCAAAAGTGTTTGCATAATTAGAATTGTTATTATGTTAATTATTATTAAATAGCCAGAATTTTGCTCTAGTTTAGTTTAAGTCACTTTCTTAGGTGACACAATACCACCTGTTTAACTTTTTTAAAAAATCTTCACCCAAGGACATGTTTAGAGAGAGGGGGCGGGAGAAAGAGCGAGAGAGACATTGATGTGAGAGAGAAACATTGATCAGTTGCCTCGAGCAAGTGCCCCAACCAGGAATCGAACCCACAACCTAGGTATGGGCCTTGACGAGGGATCAAACCCCTGACATTTTCATGTACAGAACCACAGTCCAACCAACTAAGCCACACTGGCCAGGGCCCTGTTTAACTTTTGTGGTAAAGAAATTTAAAGGAGGAAAAAAAAAGACATGTTTTTCCATCCTTGACATTTTCTAGTCCAGCAAGGACAAGCCAGGAAGTTAATAAATAAGGCGATGTGTACATATACTAAATGTGTGAAAAGGCTAGCAATGGGATTCTAAGCACACGAAGAGAGGACCTTAGAATTTCTAAAAGTTGGGGGGAAGGTGGTGAAAAGAATTAGCCAGTTAACTAAAATCAGGGTAGACACGTCAGGGCAAAAATAAAAGGAGATATTTTTAAGGAGGGAGACTATAACAAGAAATAAATAATAGGCATGTCTTGTTTCCTTGACAAATTTCTATAGGCAGGTTACTCAAGTAGTTTTGTGTTTAGTCTTGCCCAACATGTCAGAAGCTGAAGCTGCTAACAAGGATAATCACAGAGACTGTGACCCTCAATGGACAGAAGCCAGATTCTTTTCCATTTTTGAAATGAAGAAAACAACACTGCAGGTGGCTTAGTCCATGGGTCATTTTACAGATTGTCTGAGTTACACACAACAGGAACTGAACAGACTTGCAATATACATTCACATGAACCCACAAATGGAAAGTCATTGTAAACACAAATATTTGACCCTGGTTAAAGAAAGGATTAAGCACATACTCCAAGTGCAAAGTAGGGCATATGGTATGCCACCGCTTGCATTTTTAAAAATACACATACATGCATGCACGCACACTCGTATATATGGAATGTGTACGTGTGTGTGAGCATAAACCAATTCTGAAAAGATACATAGTCATAGTCAATAGTGGTTAATTCGAAAAAGCTAAACTGGGTGGCTGGGGGTCAACAGAGGAAAAGAAACATATTAAATATTATTTGAGCCTCTTAAATCTTGTGCTATGGGATTGGATTACCTATTCAATGAATAAAATCGAAGTAATTTTTTTCTAAAGAAGGTTTGTTAAGGACTTTGAGTTAGGAGAAAAAATGCACATAAAGAGGACTTAAAATGGTACCAAAGTAAGATTTATAATACAGGCTAAAAAATCAAGCCAAATTCTGTATTTTTATTTAATTCCAAACTGTAATGTTTCAAAATTTAATGAGGTGAGGTAGAAATCCACATTTATAGCTTAGAAAGTATTAAAACATGGGACACAAACATCGCTTGGTAAGTTTTCACAAGGTCAAGAGAAATCATTTAAGAGTAGACCTTGTACTTATTTTATGCATAGTCTTTGAACCTAATGTCATGTGCATGTATGTGTAAAAATAGACAATTCTTTATTAGTGTCTGTGAGAAAAAAATTCCATGTTCTGCTGAAGCCTATCAAAGTCATAACAAAAATTATATTGTACATAATATATACACTGAGTGGCCAGATTATTATGATCTCTGAATGCATAATAATCTGGCCACTCAGTGTGTGTGTGTGTGTGTGTGTGTGTGTGTGTGTGTGTATATATATATATATATATATATATATATATATATATATATATATATTAGAGGCTTGGTGCATGAATTGGTTTATGGGTGGGGTCCGGCCAGCCTGGCCAGGGGGAGGGGACATGGGCGGTTGGCCGGCCTGCCTGCTGGTCGAACTCCTGGTTGAGGGGACAATTTGCATATTAGCCTTTTATTATATAGGATATACACTGAGTGGCCAGATTATTATGTGTTCAGAGATCATAATAATCTGGCTACTCAGTGTATATAAATGTTACCAGGCTTGAATATGCATGCTTCTATATCACCATTTTCTGTACTGTGTTAAGAGGTAACAATTTATACACATGTCAAAATTTTTCAAAATATATGACACAAAATTAGTACCATAAATGACCCAACCAAAAAAAGATAATTTAGCCTCATTCTACAAATGTTTACTGATAATCCTTAGACACCAGCCACTGTCCCGCCTGAGCGGTACAAAGGTGATGTATATTTTATCTTTGCAAGGATAGTAGGAAAATTAACTTTGGGGACACTCTCTGATGAGTGTTACATTTGTCATCAGGGTTTGTGTTTGTGATACCCACCAAGAGAAGGAAGCACAGATTTTAATGGAAAACTTGGGACGTTTGAAATGGAAGCAAAGGAAGGCAAGATAGTGGACAGGGACAAAGTAGGAAAGGTTAATCTTAACATTAAACGCCGTCATTCCTTAGGCTTAAATAAGAACATGATTTTATCACTGGCAAAGTTCATCCCAAAGCTGAAATGCAGGAATCTCCATGAGATTTCCCAGCATTGCAAATTTTCAACTTGGAAGCTCATGTGGGGCTGGCAGAGTAATTTGTTAGAAACTTAAAACTGGCAGTTACATCTGCAGTTTCTTTTGCTGGAATTGTTCTTGTAAAAGATTTATGAGAGGCAAACATCCCTCTTTGGCTTATTCATAAAATAAAATGGTGTAGAAATACAATAGATGTACAGACAAAAATGTTTTCATATAGTCTCTCTGTGCGTTTACAACATAAGGACAAAGCAAGTTCTCTGTTTTGGAAAGAATCAGTGAGACCCATGAAATGTGTAGGATTTTACATAGCTTCCTTACATGAGCAATGTCAGTATTTATATTGTATCATTGAAAGACCATTCATCCCCAAATCCTCATTTATAGTTCTTTTCATTGAAAAAAAAATATCACGTTCATAGCATACATAATGTTGGGGCATTACATGCCGAAATGTAACAAATGGCACGCATACCAATGAGATGCAGTATTCTCTCTTCAATGGTCAATCTTAGGACTGGACAATAACGAAAGTAAATAGGGCCTCTATATACTAAACAAAGATTCCCAGGAACGCAGTGTGCCCCATTAGTCTCTTTTCTTCATAGAAATGTTATATTCAGGCACCCAGAAGATAAATTCATCTGGCATCTAGGGATGGGAGAGTATTTCCTGAACTGTAATTAAGGTGATTGTATTCAGACTGCTAATTGGGTGGAAACAAAAACATTATTCTAGATTACTGTTCTCAACATTCTCCTATTCTTTCACCCATTCCTCCATTCATTAGCCCTTCCAACAATCCATTTTTCTAGCTATCCATTCTTCGACCCCTCTATCCAGGAAGTATTTATTTCGATATTTCTGTGTACCATACTCTGTGTTGTGTGCTAAAGATACACTGATGGGCAAGGAATCATAATGTACATAGCCCAGCAAGGTAAACAACGAAAAACAACCATCCGGATGGCCATGCCTTCACACTTGAGATAAATACTTTAGAGAACAAATACTGTAAGCAATGACGATGGATAATGTGGGAATCTAAATAAGACTAAGGGTTCAAAGAAGATGGCCTGCTTGAAAAGGTGACATTAAAATTTAATCCTCAAGAGTGAGGAAGAATTTGGCAGATGAAGAGTGGCTGGGAAGACCACGAGGGACAAAGAAACAACATGTGCACATGATCTGAGATAAAGAGGAACTTGGTGGGTTCAGCAGGTAGGGCTGCAGCCCGGATAACATCCAAGATAACACTTGGATCACAAACACCCCTCAGTTGGGGTAAGGAAATTTGCAAAGCTACCTGTAGCCAACTTTCCCTGAATCTTCACAGGCATGTAAGCAACATGCTTCTCACCATCATGTTGGGAGAAGAGAATGAACTCTGCACTTAAAAAAACAACAACATATTTATTACTTCATGCATGATGTTAGACTAACACCATATAACCAATTCCCCAAAAATGACTTAGATAGGGAAATAGTTAAGTCTCCTTTATGATATTTTGAGATTTCCCTTTATGAAGGGAAAAATCACCTGACCCAATATAGCTCATTAGTTCCACCCACAGGATAACTAAGTGCCGAATAACTCTGTGTAGAGAAATGCAAAGTCTGTGGTCTACAAGCTCTCAAATATATCACCCTCCACAGAAGCCACTGCCTGCTTACTGGGTGGGGCAGAGGGGTCTCTGGTTTAGTGTATGTAAAGGTTCCCAGGCATGAGGACAGTGTGAAGCAGAGCTGGATGTTTCCAGGTACCCTTAACAGCTGGTCCATCCTGAGATATTCCTGGTTGATGAAAAAGAGAATCAGACACATTACAAAGTAATGGTTTGTCTAGGTCAGGCTCCAGTCTTCCAAGAAGCACGTATAGGAAGACCGATAAAAAGTGGAGAAGGGCAACTGGGGAAAGGGCCGAGAGGAAGTGAAGGCAGAAATGTGAGCGGCAGCCCAGAGGTGGATCGTCTGTGGGGTCCAGAGGACACGCAAGATGAAATGCAGCAGACCTCTCCCGGCTGTAGATCTACCTGGAGGGTCCCCGAGATTAGACGTGTGTTTGTGCACTTAAGATTCCTCCTCTTGGCCAGCGATCATGCTCTGAACTGCTTGCCACGTTGAGATTTGTAGTTTTCAACTATCTAAGTCTCTTTTTATTGCCTCTCCTTTCGCTCCTTACCTCCCACAGGAATATACCTTGCCAACAAATAACCAGCTCCCTGCGCATTGTTTATACTGAGAACGTGTGAGGAGGTGCCAGCAGGTCACCCTCTGAAGGTGGAATTACTCATCTGCTTTCTGCAGGGAGCTGAGCTGTGGGAACGTTAACCTCTAAGCTGCTGTACACAGCCCTGATGGAGCCCTCACTGAGGAGGCAAGGATTTGCAACAAGCCCTTGCCCAGGCCATGGCACACTCAATGAGCCCACGCCTGCCTCCACATTCCTCACAGAAGACATTCATACTTCCTCACTAAAAATTCCACCTGCAGCCTGGCCGGCGTGGCTCGGTGCTTCAGAGTGGACCTATGGGCCAGGAAGTCACGGTTCGATTCCCAGTGGGGGTTGTGCAGGAAGCGGCTGATCAATGATTCTCTCTCATCATTGATGTTTTTGTCATTCTCCCAATTCCACCTCCATATCAGCATTCATAACTTTGAGAAAACTTTTACTCCTTTTTTTAAGTGTAAGAGACTGACATTGATATTTTAGGAGAAGAGCAAAGGAGAGAAAAGGTTTTTTTCTCTGGCTGAGAAGGAAAGAATGTCCCCCACTCCTAAATATTCAACAGTTCCTCAGGCCCCTCTCCCCTCCCAGGGCGATGTGTGCAGCTGCTCATGGGAAACCCGTGCCCTGCCAGTGTTACCTGCTCAATAGCTCAGGCAGTGAAATTCTCAAAAACTGTGTGTTGCTACAGGAGCAATTCAGATTAGTGGGTGTATTTTTAAACTCTTTAAAAACTAAATGTGAAAAAAAAAAGAAAAGGAAGACTTTATTTTAGAAAAAGAACTAAACATGAATGCATAGGTATAAAATCTGATTACCCTCACAAGGGCTTCAAGCTAATATTTGAATAGTAAACCTTGTCGGGTGGCGAAAGAGTAACTTGGGCTTGTAAAGTCTGGGAAATTTAAAGCCAAAGCCAGAGCTCCATCCTAATTTACCTCTTTATTCTTCTCACTCGTAAATATCCTAAGCTGCCAGGGGCACGTGTGGACTCACTGACTGTATGCGCGGCACGCTCTGCGACGCAGCCCCCAACGATTAGGTGACGCGCCGATGAAGGGAGCACACACCTAGATTCCTTGTGGTTGTGGCTTTGAAAGACTTGGCGGAATTTTTGAAGGGAACCCTGGAAAAAGCAAAAATCACTTTGGCCTTTGTGCTTACATTAAGCATTTAGTGTGTAGTCATTCAAGTAGGTCTTAGGGGATCATTTACGGTTTATGGAAGGGTTTTTAAGATGAGCTTTTAGAGTTTCCATGAGAAAACGTTAATCCAGGAAAGCACAATGCGGCTGACCCGGCTTTTACACACTTTGACTTGGGCGTGGCAGCACTTAGCACACTGGGAAAGGAAACACAAGTACAATGATGATACACAAATGCTTTGAAAATAGAACCAATAAAACTGCCTATGATTGTGAGGTCCAAAGTCTTATAGTTTACAACTCAGTCTGTAAGGACAGCTACATGGCTGCTTTTACTAAACTAACTATGAATAGGTGCTAAAAAGAACACTGTTACTACCTTCAGATTTGGGTTGAGATATGAAAAGTCTTGTCCTTTTACTCCGCTTTTTAGCAAAACTTTGCAATAGAGACTGTTCACAGGATACACTGGGCTGCATCTGAGGGGCAGGGAGAGGCAGGTTACCTGAGCTGACTCCATCCCACTAAGGCATGGTGCCCATACCCCCCAAATCTATTCCTTTCTCTCCTGCAGTGCTGCAGGCACCAGGCACATGCCCTGATATCAAAATAAACATCCTTCAGCAGAACTTTGTAGGAAGTTCCAAATAACAATTGAACAAGTACAGTTACTTTTCCTATGGAAAGACTTGGTTTAAAAAAAAAAAAAAACAAAAGCAAAACCAACTTCACATATTATAAAGCAGCCTGACCAGAAGGGGTTCTGTAAAATATGATCCACGTACATGCCACTCCAACTCTTACATAACAGCTGAAGGACTATGGGGAAGTCAAAGTCCCCTCATCTGTCAATTGTTCCTCTACTCCCAAAGGTCACTGGGAGGATTCAATGAGAAAACCTGTGCACTGAGCATGCATAATGGCACCTAAAATATAAAAAGACTCAATAACTAGTAGTTCCACTCCCCCGACACACATACAACACATAAACACATATGTATACAATGAAATGTGAAGGCGATAATCCAATATATTAAAAGAGAGTATCTTTTGGAGATAGGATTGCATGTAATTTTATTCCTTGGGATTTCCCGGAGTTGCTCAATCATCTATAACGTGTGTGTGTGTGTGTGTGTGTGTGTGTGTGTGTGTATTTGTATATATTTGTCTACATATATACAAGGTATATATATCTGTGTAATAAAAAATATGCTATATAAAAGATGTGGACATATGGTCAATAATATTGTAATAACTGTGAATGGTGTCAGATGGCTACTAGACTTAATGGGGAGATCACTTCATAAAATATAGAAGTATCTAATCACTGTGTTGTACACCTGAAAGTAATATAATATTGTATGTCAATTGTATTTTAAAAATAAAATTTTAAAAAAGATATAGACAAATAGTTTCTATTATAAATATCTGTATCCCTTTATATCTGGAGATATATATGCTACTGAAACACTGAAAGAAAAATGGAGCATGCCATTGTTCCACACTTTTAACACATCAGAACACTGTCCAAATGTCATAAATACTGAAGGCTGAGCACCAACAGTTAAAGAAAAAGTAAAAAGACACCTTCACTTCAAAAAACACTGTCTGATGACTGTTAGGGCTTGAAAGATGCAGACCAGAGTACCCAGAGCCTTGCCCAGGTTTCACCCTGGAAGCCTGCTCAGAGCCAGCACATTGTAAGTGCTTGGTAAATATTTGTTCAAGGAACTGATAAATGGATGCAGCATGAGAGTGATGGATAATCATAATGGCCTTCATGGTTTCTGTTGTGTTTTGTTTTTCTCTTGTTAACAAAAAGCCTTGGACAAGCAATGTTGAAATAAATATATTCAGAATGAGTCTAGAATGGTTGACAATTAAGAACGTGGAGCCCTGGCTGGGTGGCTCAGTTGGTTCGGGCGTCATCAGGTACAACAAAAGGCTGCAGGTTCAATTCCCAGTCAGGCACGTACCCAGCTTGAAGGCTCAATCCACAATCGGAGCATGTTACAGTGGCAACCAACCGATGTTTCTCTCTCACATTGATGTATCTCTCTCTCTCTCTCTCTCTCTCTCTCTCTCTTCCTCTCTCTCTAAAATCAATAAAAAGTATCCTTGGGTGACAATTTAAAAAAAAGAATGTGGAGTACATTCTGTTATTATTACAATGTAAAATTTTTCATGAAATCAGAAAATATCCCATGAATTGGCCAGGTAGCTCAGTTAGAGTATCATCCCTATATGCCAAGGTTGAGGGTTTGATCCCTGCCAGGGTAAATACAAGAATCAAACAATGAATGCATAAATAAGCAGAACAACCAATTACTGTTTCTTCCTCCCTTCCTTTCCCTTCCTCTCTATCTCTAAAGTCAATAAATAAAAATTAAAAAAAACACAGTGTCACATATGAAACATACTGAACCAGTAATATCCTTATAATTTCTGCAAATAAATGTATCTCTTTAATTGGGATGGACGATGAAAAATTGAATTCCCAAAAAGAGGTTTTTATTTTAGAACAATAGAAGGGCAACATAAGGAGCACTGAAATAGATGCCTCCTCCCTCCCCTCCCCTCCCCTCCCCTCCCCGTCTCCTTGTAAGATCTAGGACAAAACCCAGAGCAAGGGCTGTACTCATCAGAGCAGCGCTTAGACCGGGTGCAACTGCCCACGGGAAGACCCTGCGCCATGAAGGTGAGGCTGCTCACTCGGCCAACAAAGCCAAGAAGTCCGAGGTCCCATTTCCGCTCAGAAGTGCAAGAACAGAATTATATATATGGTGTTGCCTTAGCTGTATAGGTTTTTATTTTGATCATGTAGTAACCAGCGAAAAATCAAAGCAATAATAAGAGTGACGGAACAGAAGGGATACTGCTGGAAGAAAGATAATTCATTTCCGAATTAAGAGTCCCGTGTTCAAACCTATTAGCTGCTTAAAAGGGATCCATGACAGAGCTGTAATTATTTTACTTTGATTTGTGCCGATTCTGATCGTTTTCAGAATGTAGAGAGGATGTCCTGCTCTGACGTCTAAGAATATGACACACCCCCCACCTCCCCCACCTCAGCACAAAACATGACTGGGTTAACTAGGAAACAACGTAAAGGACTCCTCAAAAGGTGACGTAAAACAAGGGCCGATGACCAGGAGAATGCTAATCAGTTTCTACTGTGAAGACTGCTTTATGGAATCATCTTTAATCCTCAGGACAACACTACAAGGAGGTATTACTGGCCTCACGTTTCACCGGAGGCACAGAGAAGGCAAGCAGCCTCATCAGCATCACAGAGCTGTGAGCACAGACCCAGACCCCTAAGTCTAATAAACCAGGCCCCCTGACCCCAAATCTATTTAATGTCCAGCAACTCTGTCTGCGCTCTGTGCTTTACACATACCGGACCCTCTGCGGAACATTCTGCCCCATCTCTCCACTGGGCCAACTCCTACTCATCCATTAATGTTCAACTTGAACACCACTGTCTCACCTTCCCACTCCACCTAAAGTAAGTAGCCCATTATCCTCCTGCTCAGCACCTTGTTCTGCTCCTTCAGGACATTTACATCAGTGCAAAATATGTATTCATGTGGATTCATGTGGGTGCTTATGTTTTTGGTGCCTGTTTTCTGATCTAGACGCTAAGCTCCAGACTGGCAAGGGCCATGTCCACAAATATAACTATTAAGTAAATATTTGTTGTCTGACTCACAGACTAAAACCCATAAGCATAAGAATAATTTTCACAGGTGGAGGTGAGGAGCTACTGGCACTTGCACTCCATCTGTCCTATAAAGGGGAGCTCCACGTTCCTCTGTATATTGAGCTACCTTGTAAGATGTTTAGACAAAGCGTTGTTAAAAGAAAAATTTGGGAATGGCTGTTTTATTCTATTTCTTTTATATAATCCCTGTTTAAATTATTACTTTCCAATACCTTACATTTTTAGTAGCTTCACTGAGGTCCAGTTAATGCAATTCACCCCTTTAAATGGTGCAATTTAGTAGTTTTTAATATATTCACAGAATTGTGCAAAGATCACCATAATCAATTTTAGAACATTTATATCAACCTCCCCCCTCAAAAAGAAAGAAAGAAAGAAAGAAAGAAAGAAAGAAAGAAAGAAAGAAAGAAAACCATTCTCATTAGCAATCACTCTACATTCCCCCTCTCTACTAGGCAACCACTAACCTACTTTGTGTCTCTATGGATTGCCTATCCTGGACATATATAAATGAAATTAGACAATATGTGGTCTTTTGTAATTGGTATCTTTCACTTAGCATAATGGTGCTATTCTATATATTTTCCTAGATCAACAGATACAACCAGTGAGATATGAGAAATCTGCTTAGGCCCACCCAGCATCTGTTTAAGCAGACAAGGTATAATAAACAAATTAACAGGGAGAGAAATAGAATAGCTGTCTTAGAATATACTGTAGATGTGAATCAAAATTCTGACAAAATCACTCTTCTTTCCAAAGGCTTCAAAACAAGAACTTCTCATCTATTTTATTTCTGCCATTTCTGCCATACTATATGGATAGTGATTTGATAGATACATGCCATTTAATTACAAAATGCAAAGAATGAAAAGCCTAACTATATTTGAAGAATGTCCACTCAATCCAGGAATTTCCTGTATTAAAAAAAAAAGTAAAGTATTGTCTCTATTCTTCCACCTTTCTCACTCTCCAGGGAGAACCTAATTCTGGGCCTGAAGCCATGCAGCTCAACAGGACACATGCCACTGAAATGGCCCCCTGAGATCCACCCCTGGTAAGATGTCCCAAGTATTCCTACCTTTCCCTTCATTAATGGTTCCCTCCCATGTGGTCCATCAGCTTCCAGCCTAAAGCAACATAGTAAATGACGACCGATCTTTATAGTCTGGATATTTTAAGGATTAAGTAAAGTGATTTCACTTATTAG
Organism: Eptesicus fuscus; assembly: GCF_027574615.1. Taxonomy (NCBI): domain Eukaryota; kingdom Metazoa; phylum Chordata; class Mammalia; order Chiroptera; family Vespertilionidae; genus Eptesicus; species Eptesicus fuscus. The sequence continues at coordinate 19,862,742 of NC_072487.1, forward strand.
AATGAATTCTAAAAGCACTAGTGTAAAGTTCCAGTGTCGAAAGGAATGTCACATCACACTTCATGTGCAATGGTCATGTTACCAACACCTGGATTACAAAAGGATTTCCTAGTTTTACTGCAACAAGCTTTTTGACATGGAAACTGGAACCCCAATCATGTTCCCATGGTGATACAGCCCTCGCCTCTCATTCTCTTCCTGATACCGAGGTGACTTGGGCTCCTAATCCGTGCCACCTGTGATAATATCACTTTAGATATTCCTATGAGCCTAGAAAAGAGTCACACTAACTAACAAAAAGTTTACATCAAGAAAATCAGTAATAAAGGCCTGGCCAGTGTGGCTCAGTTGATTGGAATGTCCTCCCGTGCACTGAAGGGCAGTTGGTTCCAGTTCCTGTCAGGGCACAAACCCAGGTTGTTGGTTCAATCCCTGGTCAGGGTGCATATGGGAGGCAACCAATTGATGCTTCTCTCTCACTTCAGTGTTTCTCTCTCTCTTTCTCTTCCTCTTCCTTCCTCTCTTTTTATAAAAAAATAAAAAATAAACCAGTAATAAAATGAAATCAGTAAATAATATCAATATAATAGTAATAAAATATAATCAGCCTAAAAATAAAACAAAATTAAGTAAAATTAGCCTGAAAATCAGTACTTAAATGGATCTACAAAAGTCTAGACCTCCCATAGCATTTTTGGGCAATAACCTTATTTGGGGAAAACATATTTCAAGCTCCAATATTATTCCACAGAGGGCTTATTTTGATGGAATAAGGAGATTCTTCCAACATAGAAGCAGCTACACCAATTTAGAGAATTGTCATCTGAACTGATGCTAGATCCTTTAGATAACAATGGAACTACCTTTTATTCTTCTTATATGGGAATTTTTATTAAAAAACCACTTTTGGAAGCTGGCATAGTACTGACCACCAACCCAAGTATTTAATAACTTGATATAGACATAAGAAAACTCAAGAAAAGTGGTTTCCAGATCTCTCAAATTGCTTATAGAAACGATGACCCACTTATCAGAAAATTTAAAAGTAAACTTAAGGAAAGTATTTGTTATATTAAAATATACTAATTAGTGCTTAAAACACCATATATTTAATTTTAATAATTTAAACAGGATATCTATATCTTCTATATGATGAGATTTTAACAGCAATTTATTATTTACTCAATGCCATACTAGGTTGTGAGAAAAACTCAAACACTATCTAGATTTATCCATTAAATGACTGAAACATTAAATTTTCTGTTGGGAAATATGTAAATGTAGATAAGGTATCCATTGCACTACCTTTGTCAGCAAGTAACAGAAGTTCCCAACCCAAATGTCTGACCAATAAAGACCTTTTCCCTAGAGAATAAGAAGTCTGACAAAAGGGGGCTGCAGGCCTAGTGCACTCGGGGCTCAGCTCTGTTTCTTTCTGTCTCGGCCTCTGTCCTCCTCCATATCGTGGCTTCATCATCCCCACATGGTCATAAAATGGCTGTATAATTCTAGTCATGTTATCGATATATACCAATGTCCAAAGGAAGAAGGGGGGCTGTCTTTACCCTCTGTTACTTTTTAAGAGCAATAAAACCTTTTCTAGAAAACCCCAAACTTTTGATCCCATCAGTCAGAATTGTGACAAATTCCCATGATGAAAATGATCACTGGTACAAGCTGAAACTCATTGCTGGTCACTAATATCAATTTAGCCATCTGATATGTAGTGGGTTGAGCTGTCCCCCACAAATATATATATATACACTGAGTGGCCGGATTATTATGATCTCTGAATGCATAATAATCCGGCCACTCAGTGTATATCCTATATAATAAGAAGCTAATATGCAAATTGTCCCCTCAACCAGGAGTTCGACCAGCAGGCAGGCCGGCCAACCGCCCATGTCCCCTCCCCCTGGCCAGACTGGCCAGACCCCACCCATGCACGAATTCATGCACCGGGCCTGAGTGGCCAGATTATTATGCGTTCAGAGATCATAATAATCTGGCCACTCAGTGTATATACATATACATATACATATACATATACATATACATATACATACACACACACACACACACACACACACACACACACACACAGAGTCCTAAATTTGAACGTGATCTTACTTGGAAATAGTGTCTTGGAGACATAATTAAGTTAAGGATCTTGAGATGAGATCATCTTTATTAAATTAGTGTCCTTATGAGAGAAAGAAGAGGGATAGCAGAGACTTAGAGAAGGTGAGTGAGGATGGAGGCAGAGATTGGAATGAAAGAGCTATAAGCCAAGGAACACCAAAGATTGCCAACAACTACCAGAAGCTAGAAGAGAGACATGGAATAGATTACCCCTCAAGAAGGAACCAGTCCTGCCAACAATCTGATCTTGGACTCTGGCCTCCTGAACTGTCAGAGAATAAGTTTCTGTCATGTTAAACCAGCGAGTTTGTGGTGCTCTGTCACAGCAGCCCTAGAAACTGATACATGGGCTCTGCCCTCTGGGTTGGACCAGCCTTTCTGAAGAACATGCCAGCATAGCGAGAGCAGATGTGTGAACAGAGCAGGTAAGGAAAGAGGTGGGCAACTAAGGATGTCTGCTGTAGACACCTCCCTGCTTTTTAAACAGAAATTTTCATTCTTAAAATCTCCTTTTTAAAATAAATGTTTCAGTTCAATATAGTTTTAGATTTACAGAAAAGTGTGATGATAGTACAAAGAGTTCCCATATATTCCATACTGAATTTCTCCTATTACTAAGATCTTACTTTAGATTAATGTTACAATTGAACCAATATCCATACATTATTATTACCTAACTAGAAGCCCGTTGCACGAAGTTTCGCACAATAGACTTTTCCTTCACCTGGCTGCCGGCACCAGTTTTCCGCCAGCAGCAGTTTTCCTCTGGCCACCCGCCGATCAGAGCACCTCCAGCCAGCACGATCGGCCACCCTGAGAGGAACTCCGATCGGGAGGCGCTCCAATCAGCGGTGGCCAGAGGAAAACTGCTGCTGGTGGAAAACTGGTGCCAGCAGCCACGCAATCGGCCACCCCAAGTTCCGCCACCAGCGTCTTCCACTGGCCCCATGGGTCCTTCCACAGCGCCAGCCGGCCGGGAGGAGCGGGGTCGGGGACTTGCGAGTCCCCGCCCCCCGCTCCTACCGCCAGCCAATCGGCCACCCTGAGTCCCGCCCCCTGCACCTCCAGCTGGCCCAATCGTGGGCGTAGTGGAGTGATGCAATTTGCATATTACCTTTTTATTATGTAGGATGTCCATGCTTTATTCAGGTTTCCTTCGTTTTTAATTAATATCTTTTTTCCTGTTCCAGTATACAATAGTTATAAAATGCATAAAACCAATTGGAAATCCACCCATTTTCTTATCTTTGTAAAATAAAGAAGCATATTTATAAAAATCAACATGAAATTTGTATAATCACACATTTTACTATAAAGAAAACACAGGTGGAATGGGAAATGGGATCACAAAAAGACTATATGTTTATATAAATACTCCATGCTCAAGGAAGTGGAGAATAACTAACTACTAGTGAAGTGTGGGCAACACATAGGAACTTCCTTACAAAAAGTGAAGTAGGAAAAGGAGAGGGAAAAAGTAACTTTGCAATGGAGAAATCTGACAAACAAAATCTCAGTCATACGGTCCAAGTCAGCATGAAGATTGATAAGTCATGATGTAGTATGCATCCTTGATATGAAGTGATAAAAAATGGCAACCTCTGTGATCTTCTCCCTCCCCAAATTTTATAACCCCAGACTAATCATGAGATAACCATCAGACAAATTTCAACTAAAGGAAACATTTTTTTAAATACCTGACCAGTGATCCTCAAAGCCATCAAGTTCCCCAAAACAATTAAAGTCTGAGAAACTTTGGTAGCCAAGAGGAGCCTAAAGAGAAGTGATGACTAAATGTAATGCATTATGACCGACTGGTGTCAATAATAGGGGAAACTGATACAGGTTTATCACATGATCTCACTCATTTCTGGAATATAATGAACAACATAATCTGATGAACAAAAATAGATCCTGAGACATAGAAGCATCGAACAGTACATCAATCCTCAGAGGGAAGGCAGGGGAGGGTGAGGGTGGGAGGGAAGAGATCAACCAAAGGACTTGTATGCATGCATATAAATATAACCAATGGACACAGAACCTAGGGAGGGAGGGGCATGTGCTGGGGGATGGGGTGGCCAATGGGAGAAAAAGGAGACATACATAGTAAAACTATATGTAATACTTTAAACAATAGAAAAACTATCTGTAATATAGTTTCAATTTTCTTATAAATATAAAACTGTTCAAAATTAATTTATTAAAACTAAAATTACTAGTGACTTGCAAAAGCAAAAGAAGAAAAACAAAAAGACTGTACATACTACAAATAAACAAAATGTGGGTGGATATAAAAACAAACTTTTGTTCCAAGAGTAACTCAAAGATAAGAGCCCTAATGCCCTGATAAGTACTATGATACAATAGAATAATCATTATTAAAGCAGCAGCATTTCTAAATAAAAAAATATAACAACTCTTCCAAGATGATGATGCTAGGAGCAAGATGTTCCTAAATGGAGCAATTCTGACAATTATGTGTTCCACACTCTGTTCCTCTTGCCACACAGTTTCTGATCTCATCTCCTCTTGGGGCTTCAAGTTTGACCTCTACTCGAGGACTCATGTCTTTATCTTCATTTTCTATCCTCCACGGTCCTCCTACTGCCTGCTGGATGATTCCTCTTGGAAATCAGCAATCTGAAAACTGAACTCATCTTTTTCCCCAAATCAAGCAGTTAGGGAAATACTTCTCTCAGTGTTAGTCATATTGAATATTAGATCTCAAAGTCATTTTTCATTCCTCTTTGCCTGCATCCACATCTGATTATATACTGGTATGCCAATTTTAGATCTGTCAGTTCAGCTGGATTCAATTGGGAGTTTCTCAAACAATTAGGAAACTAGCCTTATGGTCCCACCTGCACTGCAAGACATGATCTAACCAATACCCCCTCCTCAGAGGTCCAAGTTTCAGCACCACAAAGCCAATTCTCTAATCTCCTCATTTCAATCATCCCAATCTTTTCCATTTATTTCTGAAGCCCTATGGGTGGGAGCTGCTTCCTGTAGTCACTACCTCTTGATACCTTAAAGCAGGGTGTCTCCACCTGAGTACAACTGATGTTCTGCCTGGATATTTCTTTGATATTGAAGCTTATTTTGTGTGTTTTAAGATGAGGAGAGGCAACTTTTGAGTCATGTCCTTTATAGGAAAGAGCTTATCTATCTCTTTTTCTTTGTCCTGCTGACTGAAGTGTGTATGAGATGACAAGAATGAGAACAGCCATCTCAAACCACTAGATGGAAGCCATTCCTTAAGGATTGCAGATCAACAAGATAGAAAAAGCTTCTGTCCTTCAAGATTGTGGGGCCACCACAGAAGTCTGAAACCATCTAGCTGACCATTATGTAAGACATAAATAAATCAGTGTCTTATTTAAGCCACTACTATTTGAGTCTCTTCATTACTGCAGCCAAACTGTATCTCAACTAGTACATTTCCTTTACGATGTGCACCTCCCATAATGTACCTCAACTTCCCATTTCCTTAAAAGTTCATGTGGTTTTGTTTGATGGATTTAAACCCTAAGAAAGAATTATCCAGGAATCATCATCCAGGAACAAGATGATCCTCTCCACAATGGCTATTAGGTATTACAACTCTCTTAGTTACAAACCACTTCTCTAATATCTCCATCTCTCCTTTTTCATTTTCTCTTCTCTTTAGAACAAGGATTTTTTTGCTCTAAATGTCTTAATTAAGTTGGAAATGTTAACATATTTGTACTTATCACACAGAAAATAAAGGTGCCAGGACCTAGAGTAGCAAAGGACCATATAACTTAAAAAAAAAAAAAATCCAAGGATTTAGAAAAAGGCAGATAGCCTGATCCATAGAATATAATGACCAAGATGTACGAGGGTAAAATAGAGTTAAATTCACTCCACAAAGCTACAACCTATCACTATACGTGAGAATGTCTATGGAAGGGCAGTGCTTTTGTATTTGGGCAATGAAATTCCCTCTAGACTTAACCATTCATCTAATTTAATAAGCATTCATTGATCATGAATGGGTATCTTTGTGAACCAACAAAGCAAAATGCCAAGTTTTAGTCAAAACCATCTCTGCAGATTTTTTCTTTCTTGCTGAATTTGCCTAGAGTCAGCAAAAGAAGGCAAAATCGCTTTCTTTGTGCTGAAGCTTCAGAGCCATACTCATTGGTGCCCCATTCATTAATGCCAACTCCAACTGCTGATTTAAGAAATACTTGACAAGTAGTAGAATAACCCACCACATCAGAATACATTTAGCAAGAGAATAAATCTTACAATTCTCAAACTGCATATACTCAACGGTGGTGCAGTCCAACTTTCTGGCAAGTGACACTTCCAACGTGAAAAAAAAATTATTAAATTCAGAGCAAATAAAGACTTTAGTACTTTAGCACCCTTCTGATATAACCTCCTTTTTTTTACTGATGAGGCCCACAGGCCTCTGCGGCTCTAAGGACTTGCCTAAGGTACTGCAGGCCAGCAGAAGGCAGAGCCTGCTTCGGAACCCAGCCTCCCATGTCACAACAGGGCTCCTACCTCTACTCCCCACTGCTTCACATTCGAGATCAAGTGAGAAATTTAATGAGTAAAAATGAGTTGGAATTTTTCAGATTAGTCACAATTTGGCAATTGAAAAAAGAATAAAACATTCTAATGTTACATAGTTGAGGAAAGCCACACTTTGCAGAGGAAAAGACCTTGAAATGTGAGCCATTCGATGTCTATTCCAGGCATAACTTGGCTAATAACTTTCTGCGTTGACTTAGATCAATTCAAATAATGTAAAATGAAAGGAGAGAATAATATTCTTATAGGCCCCTAACATGCTCTGGTTCTTTGATTCTAGAGTTGGGAGAAAGTTCACTGGACACCCTGACTTGGCTGGGCAGTTTGAACTCAAATTTACCCGTCTTCCCTGCCCTCTAATCTTTCACTACTTGGTAATAAGAAGAAAATGGTGGAGAAATAAAAAAGCCAATCCAATCAGTTGAATCTATTAACATTGTCCTCCACCTTAAACTCCCTGCATCTCAACACGGGTCAAAAGCTATAAAGCCTAGTTCTAACCCTCTAGCTGAGACCCTCCCCTTAAGAAAAACAATTAAACCATCCTACCACCTGGCTTATTACTTGTTTCATAGAGAACCATAAATTTCCTTGCCTCTTGGTCTTTGCTGAATACCCTCTTCATTTCCATCAATGTGAGAGCTGATATTTCCTTCAAGGCCCAACTTGAGCCCCAGCTACTCCACAGAGCATCTGCCTACTCCTTTGTAACCTCTTTTTTCTTACCATCTGTTTGTTTGGTCCTTAGCCACTTGGCACTTGGTCTTGGTGAATAACCTCTGTCCCAAACTAGATCAAAGTCCCCTCTCCACAGGAAATGACTAGACCTATTTTTATACCTTGTGCAATAGCCTACACATAGCAGGTGCCTAATAAATATTTGTTGTTGATCATGAAGATGACAAAGGTTCCCAAGGGTGACAAGTCAAGGAAATGGTAGAAAGTAAGTTACTGCATGGGAGGAGGTACATACATGAGGACAGACATCATAGAGTTGTAAAAATTCACTAGAAACTGGATGAAGGGGGATGAAGGAAGAGGATGACCATCAGGTTTCGTAGTATTGGTATTATATTCCATTCTTACCTATCATCCTAATGTATAATTCAGGAGAATTCACTAAAAATCTGGAATTATTCTTATAGTATATCCAAGTTACCTTTTGCTTGCTCTAGCAAAAGAGGTAAAGTAATTTGAATTGTCTAGTTAGTCTAGAAAGTCTCTTTGGTTCTAATAATCCCCAAAATCTATACATATTTTTTAAGAAGGAACTGAACTACTTTCCCAGGGTAATTTTTTTTCCTTCATCTAACCAAAGTGCAGCAGTTTGAGAGTATTCTGCCCTAATAGTTCCTAGTCCTGGTGGATGAAAGAATCACCTTAGAAACACTTGAAAACATACATGGACCCCCACTGACAGAGTTCAGATACAGTCTTCCTTGGGGGGGTGGCATGTGAATATATACTATTTTAAGTGTCCCAGGTAATCCTGACATATGGCATGTTTGAAAAAGACTGGCCAATATCACACAGTTTCCGCCTCTCAAGTTTGCTAGACTGGAGAAGTTCTCATTTCATGACTTTCTTTTCTTCTGTTTTTGCTTTACAGGAGGAATTCTCACTTAATTACCCAGCTATGAATGTTGGCTTCAATCACTTCTTATCACAAAACATTTACACAGGTTCCCTGTGAGGTTTTTCTCCCAGTTGGCAGATTTCTAAGGTTAAGGAGATCTTGACCAGCACAAACTTGGAAAGATACCACCTGACAATCTCCTCCTTCTCTACTACACATTAGCCATAACTTAAACTGATCTACAAAACTTTTAAGTATGTCTCATTGGCCATTCCTCTGACAACTAAGTAGGCTATGACTCCAGCCTCTCATTAGTCTAATCTCTCCAAAATACTATAACTTCTAGAAAGAAACACATACTAAATTAGAGCTGCAACAGTGAACCACTGGAGTTGTAAGATCTTTCTGTGATAACTGGGATATAATCCTGCCTACACAGCAGCAGAGAGAAATAATGAAGAGAGGTACTTTGCTGTCAACACATCTGGTCTCAGGCACCAGGTATCAGTGATGGTCTTGAACAAGTGACTTGACTTCTCAACCCCTTGTGTCTTTATCTAGAGAAGAGAACATTTTAACCCATTTCAGAGAGCTGTCATCAGGATTAATGAGCTGGTCCATGAATACTCAGTAAATGTTATTTTTTAATTTTCTCTGTCAGAAATTTATTAATTTTGCTAAGTTCAATCAGGATGAGAATCCTAATATTTTAGTATCTGCTATATTATGCAATTTTCCTTAAATCAAGCGAGATAGACTTTTGCCTATGAACTGTAACTATTTCTATGATTTATAATTTGTACATCATTTAAGATTTCATGGTTTAATTTATTTGTGGAAAAATAAATTAAAATTTCTTACTGTTCACAAGCTTCTTTTTTTTAGTAATGGCAATACATTAAAAACTTTAAAGGTTAAAAAAAAGGCATTTCATGTATTGAATAATTTGATCAAAGATTTCGTTCAACTGATTTTGAACAAAATATAACCCAAATTTAGCATACTCAGTTACAAAAATGTCAATGTGATTTTAGTTGATATGCAAAGAGCTTCTGCAAAGTTTCAAACATTCCTAAAATCCAGTTTATGGCCAGCAAAGAGAGAAAGCATGTAGTACCATGCTAAATGTTTTGTTTCATTTTTATATTCAACATTAGTTGCCTTTGTATACCAGGTATTCTCACTCTGTATGTACAGAATATTTATAAATTGTAATAGTCACAACTTTCATATCAATTGGTAGACTTTCACAACTGGTAGACTACCAGCTTGTTTGGACATAATTACAAATTATATAAACACGCAACTGATTCCAAGTAATTATTTGCTCCATAGGCTTCTGATTATAACAAGGCCATTCTGAGGATGGTTCAGGCCTCCACCGACATGTGTAGTGGTGTTATTATGGCAAAAATCAATCATCTCATCACTATGTTTTTATTTTTAACTGAATCTACAACAGCAATTACAATAGTGTCAAGTGTTTCAACAAATAAACTTCCAAATATTTACCTCTATTCCATCTATAATAATAAAAGCGTAATATGCAAATCAATCGAAGGGCCGAACAGCAGAACGACCGTCCAGATGTCTTCCAGACCACCTTCCAGACAACGCAGGGGCTGCAAGGGCCGGCCTAGGCAGCCATGCATGCACAGGCCTACTCTTGCATGCATTTCGTGCATCAGGCCTCTAGTAAATTAAATAAAAATAAGCAAACCATTGCTGGAATTAGCTTAATTGATATTTTTCTATTGGAAGCAACTGATGATACTGGTATAAAATTTGCACCATTTAATATTTGCAAAAGTCTTCTCCTGCTGATGGAGATAATATATTATCAAGTTTTTTTGCTTCACTTTTTGCACAAATAAGTTTGAAATAAACGAGCTAAATTAATTTAGGAAAACAGCCATTTATTCTAAATAACAGTGCAGGCTTCACAGACTGATGATAAAAGCACTTTCCACAGCTCTGTTAAATCTTCTTAGCATAGCTAAGAATTTCTGAAATAGCTTCTGATGCCCCTCAGCAGATTGGTGTCTTTGGTTTTCATGTGGTTACTGATATCACTACCCTAGTGGGTAGTAATTATCAATAAGCATTTTCCACACATTTCTCATTCATTACCAGTTGCTTGAGAAATGGATATTTTCATTACACTACACTTAAAATGAATGAGTCTAATGGGTTTATTGAAATGTTTTAAATAAAAGTATTGTAAAACAATAACAAAATGACAACTTAAACTGAACCTCAGACTTTTGGGATATCTTACTGGACAGTCCTTTGACACCTACATAGAAGTTACATTTTCAGGCTTTCATGATCCTAATACCCAAAATTAATTTTCCATTTCACCTGATTTCCACAAAGAAACATCAACAAAAGAAGAATGGAAACAATGAACCATTCAGGTTGTAGGAACTTTTTCTGATAACTCTGAAATAATTCTGATTACCTGGATAGAATAAATATTTAGGTATAGATTTGTACCATACCAGAAGACAAAATCACTATCGCAAAAGTATTCAGATTTCTCTCTACGCACTATGACAGGATTGCTCAACCTCTGTTTCCCATACATATTTCATATACCACTAATGTGTAATTTACTCTGTTTCCTACTGCCCTGGAATACTGATGGCCTGCAAGTATGTGCAATTTGCGTGCCTGGGCCACAGCCCAACTAGCTGGGAAACCACGTGGCCAGCAGGGACAACAGCATCAAGAATTTCTTCCACTTCGCTTAGCATAATGCTCTCCAGCTCCATACATGCTGTTGTAAATGGTAAGAATTCCTCCTTTTTCACAGCAGTGTAGTATTCCATTGTGTAGATGAACCACAGTTTTTTAATCCACTCATCTGTTGATGGACACTTAGGCTGTTTCCAAATCTTAGCTATGGTAAATTATGCTGTTATGAACATAGGAATGCATATATCCTTTCTGATTGGTATTTCTAGTTTCTTGGGATATATTCCTAGAAGTCGGATCACTGGGTCAAATGGGAGTTCCATTTGTAGTTTTTTGAAGAAACTCCATACTGTTCTCCACAGTGGCTACACCAGTCTGCATTCCCACCAGCAGTGCATGAGGGCTCCTTTTTCTCCGCATCCTCACCAGCACTTGTCATTTGTTGATTTGTTGATGATAGCCATTCTGACATGTGTGAGATGGTACCGCATTGTCGTTTTGATTTGCATCTCACGGATGATTAGTGACTTTGAGCATGTTTTCGTATGTCTCTTGGCCTTCCTTACGTCCTCTTTCGAAAAGTATCTATTTAGGTCCATTGACCATTTTTTGATTGGGTTGTTTATTTTCCTTTTGTTAAGTTGTATGAGTTCCCTGTAAATGTTGGAGATTAAACCCTTATCGGTGATAACATTGGCAAATATGTTCTCCCATGCAGTGGGCTTTCTTGTAGTTTTATTGATAGTTTCTTTTGCTGTACAGAAGCTTTTTATTTTGACGTAGTCCCATTTGTTTATTTTCTCTTTAGGTTCCATTGCCCTAGGAGCTGTACTGGTGAAGATATTGCTTCGGCATATGTCTGAGATTTTGCTGCCTGTGGATTCCTCTAAGATTTTTATGGTTTCCCATCTTATGTTTAAGTCCTTTATCCATTTTGAGTTTATTTTTGTGTATGGTGTAAGTTGGTCACATGATCTCACTCATTTGTGGAATATAATGAACAACATAAACTGATGAACAAAAACAGATCCAGAGACAGAGAAGCATTGATCAGAAGACTGTCACACCTCAGAGGGAAGGCAGGGGAGGGAGGAGGTAAGGGGTAGAGGTCAACCAAAGGACTTGTATGCACTCATATAAGCCTAACCAATGGACACAGACACCAGGGAGGGGTAAGGGCATGAGTGAGGGGGTGGGGGAGCAATTGGGGGATGAGGACAGATATGTAATACCTGAGTGAATAAATAAAAAAATAAATTAAAAAACATCAAATACTATTAAAAAATAATTACAAACCAGTATGAAAGTATGCTAATATTTCAACAAAAGAATGACTTCCTCTTATGCTTTCATTCAGAGACAAACTGTTTATTACAATATACTCATAAAGAGTGGGAAAACTTTAAATGCTTCCTTTCAACTTTGCCAATACATTGTTTTTGATAAAGCAAAATATAAATAAATAAATAAAAGAATTTCTTCCATCACAGCTTAAGCAGAAGCCCTTAGCTCTCCCTATCTATTCATGTCCAGGAGTGCTTTTTTTTTTTTTTAATCAGAGATCATGCTGTCATTGAAAGGGAGGTTTTACTTACCCTGTTTCTGAAAGAGCTTTGGGAAAGAAGCAGGTCCTCCCTAGCTGTCTTCCAGAATTAATCACATTTTAAAGGGAGAAGTCCGTCCACATGAGAAATGCATCTCATGCACTGCTGAATGAGACTGTGGTAGAACCCAACCTGGTTTATGTTTAATATAACATTAATAACACTTAGTTAAAAAATAAAATAAATACTGGATAAACACTAACCCGGACAAAATGCCAAGGCATGAGGCATAAATCAGGACTGCCCTTGGGAAATGGGGAATATGGTAACCCTACCCTTTACATATATATTTTGTCATATGTAGCAGCTTATTCCTAAAGAGGAAAATTGCCAGTTTCTATGTGCCAAGAAGAGAGAAAAATCAGATTCTCACATCTGATTAGCTAGTTAAATATACCAATATCCTCAGAATCAGCCTTCCTTCCCTAATCTTTACTTTGACTCAGGAATAAAGTTAATTTTTTAAAACAGTCATCCTAAAATCTTAATTTTAACAACAATATTTGATCCATAATAATCATTAAGAGAAATTGGGATGAAGTGATCAAGTTTCTCTCTGGGTGTTTATGTGTATGTGTCTCCGTAGGGTTAACTTGACAGTTTTCCCAGTATAAATTTTTTAAATTCCCACCAGTAATATCCTTGGAAACTAAGTTAGCTCAATGTATTATAAGAAGAAAAGCTCCTTGTGAGAAATGTTTGTTCTACAGAAAGAAACTCCATCCCATAACAAAAATGTTATAAAATATAATACACTCATGCTAATTTTTTGTCTTAAAATTCCTTTTTTTACTTAAATTCTTTATTGTTTAAAGTATTACATATGTCTCCCTTTTCCCCCATTGACCTCTCCCATGTCACTCCCACCCCCCAGCACATGCCCTCACTCCCCTACTGTCTGTGTTCATTGGTTATGCTTATATGCATGCATACAAGTCCTTTAGTTGATCTCTTACCCCCTCCCACACACACACCCTCCCCTGCCTTCCCTCTGAGGTTTGACAGTCTGTTCGATGCTTCTGTATCTCTGGATCTATTTTTGTTCATAAGTTTACGTTGTTCATTATATTCCACAAATGAGTGAGGTTATGTGATATTTATCTTTCTCTGACTGGCTTATTTCCCTTAGCATAATGCTCTCCAGTTCCATCCATACTGTTGTAAATGGTAAGAGTTCATTCTTTTTTACACCAGCATAGTATTCCATTGTGTAGATGTACCACAGCTTTTTAATCCACTCATCTGCTGATGGGCACTTAGGCTGTTTCCAAATCTTAGCTATTATAAATTGTGCTGCTATGAACACAGGGGTGCATATATCCTTTCTGATTGGTGTTTCTGATTTCTTGGGATATAGCCCTAGAAGTGGGATTACTGGGTCAAATGGGAGTTCCATTTTTATCATGCTAATTCTTAAACCCAGAAAAATTACTGGAACATTCTCTTGATTTTTTGAGGGAGATATTTTCTTTTACATAACCTATAAGAAGACATTATTTATCATTAAGAGGAAAATAAAATATAGTAATATCTCATTAGTCTGTCCATGTGATGTTATACATCATGACATTTTCCAGAAAAATAAATGAAACTATGTACAGAGTGGGGCAAACACAGATTTACAGTCATGAGTATGTGAAACACAAAGTTTATTCTTGTATTATTTATTAACAACAGGCCCGGTGCATGAAAATTCATGCACTGGAGGGGGGTCCCTCAGCCTGGCCTGCCCCCTCTCACAGTCCGGGAGCCCTCAGGGGTGGAAGGCAACCCTGTGATCAGGGGAAGGTGACGCCCCCATCACACCTCTGCTGCTGCCACTGCCGGCAGCGCGAGCCTCAGCCAGCCCTGGTTACCTGAACCTCGGGCGGCCCTGGGTGGCTGGGCAGCCGACATCCAAGGCTTGCCTGTGCCTTGGGCCAGCCCTGGGCGGCTGGGGGGCTGAGAGGACTGGGGGACTCCAGAGGCAGGCGCACGAAGCGGCCGGACCCGTCAGGGGCGGGCCCAGCCATGCCGCATGCCTGCCGCCCTAGTAGGGCTGAGGGGACTGGGTGCCACCATCTTTGAAGGCATGACAGTCAATTAGCATATTCCCTCCTTATTGGCTATGGGCGCCACAATCTTTGTGAGGGTGTGATGGTCAATTAGCATGTTCCCTCTTTATTAGATAGGATGATTGTATTATTTTCCATATGAACTGTAAACATACTTTTGCTCCATCCTGTATCCAAATCTTAATCATCGAATGATATTTTACTATAAAATAAATACACCAAACATAGTTCAGTCTTCTCTTAATGACATGAGATAACCATTCTGTTAAGTTTAGCAGCATCTTTTACTAAAATGATGACCCAGGCAATTTAGTGTCATATTTTCTTCTGTCAAGTTATTTCTCAGCTGGTGTTAGCTTTTCCTTGTTGCTGTTCTCCTGGAGGCCCTGGTATTCTACTTTCTTTTCACAAGTATCTGGTTAGGCTACAGCATTAGTGCTTTGTTATTTCTATGAAGAGAAGTTCTTAAGTTTTATAGCAGATGCTCTGTCCACTCTTTAACTTACTTAAGTGATCACAGCTTTGTCATTGGTAGTTACTGTCAGAAATCTGACCTGCTGTGTGGGAAGTTATGATATCAGTATATTTTAGCCAATGGTCTCTCCATAACACTTTTATTCCTATGAAGAAGTGAAAGTAACCTGTATTCTGCACCTTGTTTTTAAGTGCTTTATGTTCCTTACTTAATCAATCCTCTTCAAAACTCTTATGTGAAGAGTTAGTGGAAATGTTTTTAAGTCAGACAGCAAGGAACTAGTGGAGCTGGGATTCAAACCCAAGGCAGGCCGAGCACAAGCCAGTTCTCTTTCCTCCAGGTCATGCCACTTCATTCGGCAGATTTCTCTATTCTCTTGTCATCTCTCTACACCCTCCCCTTTGAAATCTTGTAGGTAAGATATCAGATATAAAAGTGACAGGTCACGATAAAATATTAAATTGCCATCAGGTTGAAAGCTATTTAATTACCAATTCATTTAATACTTTTGAAATCAGACTTATTTTAAAAACTCTTTGCAAGTTGATCTTTCAGGGAGCTTAGGGCCTTCTTACTTTCCTAATTAATTGAAATGCTGGCAGGAATAGTTTTAGTTTTGATGTTGGTCTGGGCTTTGGAGTATATGGAGAATGAACTATTCTAAGATCCCCAGAAGCCTAGCAAAGGGCAACAGCCAAAAACACCATTTTGAAATGTCCCATTAATAACCACCCTGGAATGAACAACCAAGGCTCCCATGGGTAAGGAGCATGAGCAGATGGCCTACCTGATGACAGAGGTGTGGCTGACACATCCAATGATGGATAAGCATAAGTAAGGCCAGGATGGTGGCAACCCAGGAGTTGGGTCAGGCCAGGTCACTGACGCCCATGAACACTACTTCTTGTTGGGCCAGGTTTTGAATCACACTCTCCCAAGTTCCCTTTGATTTCATATATCATGATCACTAAAATAAAAGATTATATCACCCAAAATAGTTTAGATTCTTGGTACATATGCCACACCAGACAAATCCAAGGGCAGAGTCAGGGTTCTGAGGCCTGCTAGGGACATTTTTCCTGGAGAACATGCTTATTTTCATTGTGCACCATTTGTTTTGTTTCTGTTATAAATCTTCAGATGCTATTTCTGCACATTCTATTTAGAGAGAGTATATTTCTCTTATATGGAATAATTTTACTTCAGTCAAATAAGGGGTTATAACTGTGAGTTCCAGTTAAATAGATAAAAATATAAGCCTCTAAAATTTTATTGCATACATAGTTTCAATAGGTTTGAATTCTTCATTGCACAGCCACACTAAGTCTTATACAAATAAAAT
Organism: Eptesicus fuscus; assembly: GCF_027574615.1. Lineage (NCBI taxonomy): Eukaryota > Metazoa > Chordata > Mammalia > Chiroptera > Vespertilionidae > Eptesicus > Eptesicus fuscus. Next base: position 19,879,201 of record NC_072487.1, read on the forward strand.
CTTTGGAACTCTAAAAGAAAGCATTTAGATAACACCTCCTAGTTGTATACACTTCATCGTTTTGAAATACTTTGATAATCATTTAAGAATTATTTAATACTCTGTGGAAGAAGTGCATTTGAGAAAAGGAGGGAAAATTAAGAAGCTTCCAAGAAGTCAGGGAACAAGTCATTTTCTGTGATTGTCAGGAACTGGAGCTCCTCCACCTTTAACACTGATGTTCTCACTCTACACAACTAAGCAGATTCACCCCAAACAGGGCAGCCTGCCACAAACACTCAGGAAACAGTAAAGCTCTTATGACATTTTATCACCTGGATAGTCTGTGGAAACTGGCAGGTCTTAGAGACAGACCAACTACCAGACACGCAAGGATCAAATTAAAGAGTGTACAACAAGTCCCACCTTGTATTCTTATTTTTCCCTTAGAAACAACATTTGCCCAACTCAGCTGCACTGAAGCTTGAATTTCATGAGTACAAATTGATTTAATACATCTTTCATCATGTGCAGTGTAAATACTTCCAAAAGGTAGAGCAGCCATAAAGGCCTCAGAGTGAATGAACATTATTAAAGATTACAATTGACCTTTAAACAATGTTAGTTTGAACTTTGTGGGACTATATGTACACAGATTTTTTTCAATTGAGCCACTGAGTTCAACTGACCCACACGTTGTCCCAGGGTCAGCGGAGGTTGGCTAAGTTATACGTGCATTTTCCACTTTGAGGACAGTTAATACCCCTATAACATGAGTTGTTCAAGGATCAACTCCAGTTAACAAATCACCTAGGAAGACTCAAAAGGGATTGGACAGAGAAGTATGTATGAGGTTCTTAGTGGCAGAGATACAGACTGGTAGTCAGGTGAACAACCAATAACGCCATGTACTGATGGGGTTGAGTGTCCCTCTAGGTAACCAGAAAGTTGAAGAAAGATACTAATGTGTCCATAAGGGAATTCTAAAAGAAGAGAAAGGGTCTAAAAGGAAAGCAATAGAAAAGTTTAAAGCAAACCTCATTCCCTGTCAATAATATGGTCTGGGTTTTGGCCTCTATACTGAATATAGGATTTTAACACAAGATTAATCAAAGGAGACCTATATCACAGCAAATCTTTACCAAGAAAGTTATTTGATACCTCCTAAACCTATTTTCTTTGCCTTACTAATACATGTCACTGAACTGATTACTCGTGAGAATTATGTTAAATCGTGCTATGCTGTTTAAAGCAAGATGTGAATATTACTTAAACAACAAGTTGATGGCTAATGCCAAACCCAACATACCAAGGCCAGAATTGTGTCTGCTCTATTGTCACAAATGCTAAAAATAAAAATGTGATATTATACCTAGAATTGCTGTGACCGAGTGCATGCTTCTTTACAAAGTATTTTTCCAATTTGTTGACAAGGAAAGTCAACTGGAAGACATTCATAGTCAGAAATGCATTTTATTGCATGGGGAAATGGCGTGTGTGTGGAGAGTCCGCTGGCCTCTGGGAAAAGAAAAAACTCCTTAGAAGAACTTAAAAAGACCTATCCAGCCTTTTACCTGCTTCTCTTTTTAGCACCAGCCTTCCTTCCACTTTCTATAATTCAGCCATTTGCTTATTGCTATTCCTTAAGCTAGTCATGTTTTAAACTATGCCAAGAACAGGTCTCTTCCTTCTAATGTCATTCTTTACATAGTCAACTCCGAATCATCCTCAGGTAATAGCTTGGGCAACATTTGTTCAGGGAAACCTCCCAAACAAGGTCCCTTCAGTAGTTCTGTGTTCTCAGAGCAAAACATTCATCTCATTTCATTGTAATGTTGGTGTTGGTTTTCCTGACTAGATCGTAAGCTAGGTGAAGGCAAGGATCAAGTCTGTGTTGTTTTCCATCATAGGTCCCCATAATTAGAATGGTTCTTAGCATGTACTTGGCATGACAAAAATTATTTGTTGAATAAGTACATTTCTTTCTTATGCAACATATATTGACTGAGCATCTACTAGATGTCACACACCACTCAAGATGCATCATAATAATAAGACAGTCAATGACATCTATCCTCATAGAGCTTAAATATTAGTGGGGACAGCAGACAATAAACATAATAAGCAAGTAAACTATAAGTAATGTTAGAAGGTAAGGAGCACCATAGGGAAAAATACAGAGCAGGGTGAAGGAATAGGAGCACCCAAGGAAAAGAGGCTACAATTTTGAATAAGATGACATGGCAGGCATAACTGAGAAGGTGGCCATTTAAACACAGGTCTTTAAAGAGTGAAACTTTCAGAGCAGCAAAGAATACAACATTTGTGTCATTTTATAAAAATAACACTAGGAGGATATCAAGGCACAAAGATCTGCAGCCTTTATAAACGGTGGGAAAGAACTCAGTGGGACTTTTTCCCTTCCCCACATGGGAGTCTGTGCTGTGAGATTCTTTCCCTTTCCCCACGTGGGAGCCTATACTTGTTCTTCAATAAATTTCTACCTTTGCCATACAAAAAAAGTAAGACTAGGAGAAGTCTTCAGGATGGCTCAAATGAGTATAACATAGAGAAAAATGGAAACAAAACCACATATACAATCTTGGTAGCAATAGATCAAGTGTGAATTAAGGCAGGACTGAGCCAGGAGTGGGAGTGGGCATGAAGGCATGAGTGACAGAGGCAGAACTATCAGGACTTGATGATTTGGAGGAAGAGGGAGAGGAAACTGTCAAAGATGGTGCTGAAGTTCTGAGCTAAGTTCACTCAAAGAATGATGGTTTACTCATAGATGTATAGAAGTAAAGGTCAAGAGGAAAAACTGGTTTAGGAGAAGGGAAAGAAGATAATGAGTTTATGTTTATATATGCTTACGTGAAGATCCTGTTGACAAACCCCAATGGATATTTCTACAAGCCAGATAGAAGTATGGAACGGGAACTTGATAGAAAATTGTGGGATTAAGATAAATATGTGGGAGTTATTGGTACAAAGGTGAACATTGAATCATGGGGGCATATGAAATGAACAGAAGAAAGAGAGCAGAAAGAAACAACAGAAATAGATGGGAGGCGAAAGCTTGAAGCATATCCACATTTAAATAATAGAAAAAGAAACCGACAATGAAATGAGAGACAGAATGGTCCATAGAAACAGGAACAGAATCAAGATGGTGCCTGGCCAGAGAGCTGAGAGAGGGGAGTGTCAAGAAAGACAAAAAGTGGCTTGAGAGAGTCTGTGTTGGGAATGAGAAAGTCAAGAACAGTGTATAAAGAGGAGCGTTAGTGGAGGCAGGTGGCAGATGCTGAAGTGCCAGAGGGTCAGGAATAAGAAAGGGGAGGCCCTTTTCTCCAGATGGCTGGTAGTAAAAGGGGTGAAAATAGGAGTGTTAATTGAAAGGGTTAGGGATTCAAGGAAAAGTTTCTGTGATTGTTTCAAGGTGGGAAAGACAAAAATATGTTTATAGAAAGGAAATGAAAGAAATAAAGACGTAATTGAAGAAGAGGGAGAGAAAATACTGGAGAGACCCTGTAAGAGCTGTTAGCTTTGATTTCCAGCCTCTCACTCTGAGAGAGAAATACAAAGAGTGAAAACACAGGTAAAACGTGATTTGGATAAGAGGACTTTATGACAATCTATGTGAAAGTGAAAAAAAATAATCAATAAAAGCATACTGAAGCCCTGCTACACGTGTTACATGGGGATACATACATGTGTAAAGATAGTCTTTCTCCTTAAAGGAACTTAAGCTAATGGGTATGCGTAAGAGGTTCAAATGATAGATGCTTATCACAGTACAAAGTACAAAGATGAAACTAAGGTGGACAGAGTAAGAGCTACATGTGAAACTTGGTTGTCTCAAAGCTCAAACCTGGGATACCATGTTGAGAGGTTGTTCTCATTTCTGTTTTAGTAAGTGGTTACCATTGCAGGGGTGGGGAAACTTTTTTATGCCCAAGGGCCATTTGGATATTTACAATATCATTAATTTTATCAACTTAAAAATTGGCCTCCTATATTTGGTCAAGCATTTAATTAACTCTCCCTTAATACCTTGGCAGGGCCAGACCCAATGATTTTGCAGGCCTTATCTGGTCCTTGGGCTGGATGTTCCCACCCCTGCTTCGAGTCATATTTTTAGTCTTGTGTCCAGGAAGCACACAGGATAGAGGGGCCTTCCTTAACCCCCTTCCCTCCATATATGAAGCCAACTGTGGAAAACTGCAGGAGCTTTGGAAAGAAGTGGAAACTATGTACCAAAATTACATTTACAGCACTCAGCAAACGTCAGTAAGTGAGTTCTTACCATGAATGTGGCACCGTGTGAATGAATCTACGTTTCTAACAAACCGTGGCCTCACTCATGAGAAGAGGATAGCTGAGCGGACTCAGTCGGAAAGAATATCATTCACTCATTTTGGAGGGGTCAAATGAAGAACTTACCACAGGCTCTTAGGGTCAGGAATAAGGAAATAATATTTGTACAATTTTAAAGCATTGTTTTTCCTTTGTTTTAATTTTAACAAAATTACTTTGTTTTAATGACCACCGACATTATAAAACAGGTCAAATGACCAAAACAGAATATTATCAATCCATTGTTACCAATAACAATTAAGCAGTAAACTATATCAAAGTATTTGATCAATTTAAGATGTAATCAGACACAAAATGATAATTTAAAACACACAGGGAAGAAGGGAGGGAAGGAAGACATTTAAATAAAGACTTGAAGCGGGAAAAGGATTTTAATTAAATATCTCAGTTTTATGAAAAGTAAATATTTCCCTTTTCTCTCTGAACATGATAGTTCAGTAAGTTGAAACTTTTAACAATTTAATTATCCAAACTACTTTCTTCTGAAGTCTCTATATTACTACATGTTTGAATGTCCAAATGGTTTAGCATATTTCATGATTGCTTTTGTTGCAAATAATTAAAATAGTCTTTGAAGACTAAGTACAGTTATTTGGAATTTTTATGCAAAAAAAAAAAAAAAAAAACACAGAAAAAGTACACAAGTGTCCTAAACTGCAGTATTATGCACAGATGGCCCCAATCCACCCAGCAGGAGAAATCGGGGGAGATGATTTTCCATACTACCAGTCCATTTCCACCCAACGAAAATAAAACCTGAAAGCCAACTGCCACCCTGGATCCACCAACAGGAATATAAATGTAAGTGTTAATGAGCCAGATACAGTGCATTTCCTGGAGATTAAGGGAAGTCTGGAGAAAGTAGAGGATCCTGGGGGTCTTAACTACATATGGTCAATCATTCTGAGAAAATATCATACCACACATTTTTTCTTTTTTAATTATTCTACAAAGAAAGAGACATTCACAAACAAACTACTCCCAAAGTCATTTCCTAAATCAGTGGATCCAGGACCAGCAGTGCCAGCATCAGCTGGAAGGTTATTAGAAATGCAAATTCTTAAGCTGTTCACCAGACCCACTAAGTCAGGTATTCTGGGAGTGGGACACAGCAGCATCTGTTTTAACAACCCTCCAGGTGATTTTAACGCATCCCACAAACTGAGAGCCACCATCCTAGAAAAACTGCCAATTTATAAACATATTAAATTACCCTGACATAAAGATCTAGAAACCCATGGATGTCAGAACTACTTTCAGGAAGCAGCCAGTTTAGACTGAATTCCAAACCAGTCAGACCACTGACTGACTAAGTCACAGGAAACAATGTTAAGGACACAAGGTGATCCAGACAGAAGGAAAGAGGGCCAGAAAAGGAAACTGAGGAAGGGCAAGGAGGCTGGGGAGACTGGAAACGGGTGCCCTTGGTCAATTTCCATCTCCCCAAAAGGGCAGGGACCAAATCATGCATGGTCATCCCAGAACCAAAATGGTCCAACAGTAGGTACTCAATAAAGTTTTTCAGACTAAATATAAATAGAGGAGACAATTCTGTTTCATGTTCACAGTGGGCAATATTTAAGCATGTACATAAATCACGCTCTGTACATAGTTTGGTTATAAAGTCTATTGACTTTTCAAAAACTGCTTTTCCGTTATGGTGTCCCTTAGCCAATGAATGTTGGTTTCTATGTCATATGCTTGAAATTCACAAGCCTTGTATGACATACGTAAAAATCAGATTTTGCATATACTCAGACTTAACCATACAAACACAATCCTTCAACTCAATAGTAACATTAAATTTTACTTAGGCCACAACCTGGAGGAAGTGGGGAAAGGAGCAGGAATTACTGCAGGACTGAAGACCTCCCAGCCCAGAGGAGTCAAAGATGGTGGAGGCATGTGCCTCTGTTAAAGGACAGACCTCAGTGATCAGCAGGGGGACTGCTAAAGGGAGAACACAGGACAGATGTTCTTGCCCCCTGCAGGGCCTAAGCGCTTCGTCCTCCCAGCCAGCTGCTCAGACATCTATGACTCCCCTACGCTCACTCTGAGGCAGAGGAAGTGCCCACATCCAATCCAACCTCAGATTCTTTCCTGGTTTGCGGTGGTCTATCCTGCAGGGCCACAGAGGAAGTGCTGAAACCTATCACTCCACGGGGGTGATCGGGGCAGGACGGGTGGTTTAGACACGTCCCCAAACCACAGAAATGTTAGGAGAGCAACATGAGAGAAAAGTGAGTCCTCTGAGTCCTAGAGGCCATGTAGAATCCTGTCCTCTTTAATCCTCCCCCAAAGCCTTTTATCACCACTTTTATGGAGATGTAGGTCTACGCCAAAAGCTTTCGTTATGAACATTCTGAAGAAACATCCCTGATGGCCACCTCTGACCTGTTCATTAACTACCAGGCCAGTGCCTGATTAGTGTGTCAGAAATGTTTATTATCTTCTTGTTCGGGAGAGACAGGGGAGATTAAGAAGGTTCCCGCCTTGGCGTGAGGCTCCACATCTGCAATGGGCTTAAAATAGTATGGAAATGGCAGGATAAGTTCCTGGCACAGTTCAACCGACAATTAATGAGAAGACCCCCAGATAGATTAAGCGATATTTATTTTCTTTTAAATGGAGTCATCTGAGAAGTTATATGACTAAATAACTTGTTATCTCTAATAAACGGTTATCAGGGCTTGCTAATAATTGTTTTCTAATGGTACTGAAAGTTGACGCTCATCCCGTGGAACCATGACAACAATCGCTTGTTTTGTAAAGAAGGGATTTAAGGATAGGTATTTCTGTTCTAACCACAAACTTAAATTCTAAAGCTCTTACAATTAGAGAAGTGAGCAGCATTTTTCAAATGAAAAGAAAAATTAATCCGTAGACAGACAAAAATTATAGGATGGTCTACAGGGGAAAATAGAGTTATATGAGTATCCACTTGTTAAGGCGTTTTCCCCTTTTTAAATGATTTCTTGCAAACCACATCTTACATATCCCTCTCCTACCAGGAGAAAAAAATGAGGTGTTAAGATAAAAATTTACTGTGAACAAAGGAGTGCTTGCCAGAAGAGCTAAAACTGTGCTTTTCAGATTTCAGAGAACTGTGACAGTGTTCATCAATCCGATAGTCCAGACTCACTGGTTTGCTTCTCAGACTTCGTTGTGTAGAACATGTGCTGAAGCACAGCTTGCTGGGCCCAGCCCCCGGGATCCCGATTCATTACACCCGGGTGGGGTTCCAGCATTTGTATTTTTAATAATCTCCGGGGTGATGTGGGCACTCCGATGTATGGGCCCCCTTTTGAGCATCACAGGACCTAGACCCTGACAACTAGGCATTTTGAGAAGAGAAGCTGTGGTCCACGCTATACTGCCAGGAGCATCTGTATCTCTGTCCATAATATAATCATGACGCTGAAAAAGTGACGGTGCAGATGAGCTCCAGAGACACCGATGCTTTCTTTGCTCCCTCTTTCACCAGGAGCTGGTCAGCACGCACACACCAGGTTGTCTTGAGCAGCAATGCGCTGGACACATATTTCCAGAGGTCCGTTCTATGTCAGTCAACACTCATTCTAAGGAACCCAGGAAAGCACACTGACAGCTGACAGATGCCTTTAATATAACACAGAAGTCGGACAGGAACAGCCTCCCCGAGCAGACAGTCATGTGCCCCTGACTCCCACCCAGGGTCCCGCCACCCCCTCCTCAACCTCTTCAGAAGAAGAGAAGTAAATGGGAGCATGTAACGATTTATTGAGCTACGTCTACAAAATCTGGGACTCCTGGTAGTATTTTGTACAAAGAGGAAACATAAAGAATGTGCACATTAAAGTAGTGTGGTTTGTTCAAGTCTTCAAATTGAAGTTATCACCTAGCAGTTTATGGTAGCCCTGGAACCAAAGAGAATACACGCGTCCCTGGCATATTAATACCTGATAAACTGATGAAATTATTCATATGCGATGGCACCACTGGAGATTTCTTAGTGAGAACTTGGTGATTCAAGTTCAATTTTAAAAGGTATTAGATGGAAGCGACGTGAGGGGTAGAGCGGGAAATTTCTGTACCTTCTGCTCAATTTTGCTGTAAATCTAGACCTGCTCTAAACAATAAAGCCTATTAATAAAACATTTTAAAGCTATTAGTTTAAATACAAAAATGATTAACATTGTGACTTCCTTTTCTAAGCAAGCCACTACCTTACATTACTTAAATTAGTAATTTGAAATCCACATCTTCTTTATAATGCATGCAATGTTATAAAGATTCATGGCGGTGTGGAGGGGAGACCAGCTATAGTATAGGGCTTGTCCCTTTGTCATAAGCTTTCTTACTCTCATGTAGTCTACCTAAATTTTGAGGCCAAAGACTTGTTTCAGGAATCCCAGGTTGCAGCAGAATGCTAGCCTGAGCTGTCAGTAAGTATTGAAAGTAAAGGACCATTTTAAAAATATCTGCTTGTACCCAGTACCACCGGATCATAAAGGAAGTTCCCAGAATATTCTGCTTTCTAAGAATATTCACAGTGAATATCTGTGTGTGTGTGTATGTGTGTGCGCGCGCGCGCGTGCGTGCTACCCATACACACATCAGCGAAGGGACTCAATCCTTATCCATTCATTTAGCAAACATACATTCTCATCTACTTCAGTTTCTATGGATTCTGTGATTCGAAAGGCAGACACTGGAGACAGACTCTCCTTAGGTTCAAACCTGAGTCCCACCCCTCATTAGTGCTATGGCACTGGATAGGTTTCTACACCTCAATTTCTTCTACAAAATGTGGGTGATAAATGTACCTATCTGTATTAGCTATGTATAATACTCCTGCATCTGGGCTACAATCCCATTTGAAGGTTTGCCTGGGGGAGGGGCAGATCTGCTTCCAGACTGGGTCACACGGCTGTTGGCTGGCCTCAGTCCCTCTGCACAGGGCTCCTTCTCAACAGCTACCTTTCCCCAGGGCCAGTGATGCAAAGGAGAGTAGGAGGAGAGCACCCAGGATAAAAGGAACAATTTTTTCCATAACCTCCCACTGGAAGTGACACCTTCTTAGTTCTGTGATGTCCTATTTGTTAAAAATGAGTCACTACCCAGCCAGAGTGGCTCAGTGGTTGAGCATCGACCTATAAACCAGGAGATCATGGCTCAATTCCTGTTCAGGGAACATGCCCAGTCGGGTGGCATGCAAAAGGCAACCTATCAATGATTCTCTCTCATCATTGATGTTTCTATCTCTCCCTCTTCCTTCCTCTCTGAAATCAATACAAATATATATTTAAAAAAGAGTCACTAAATCCTGTTCACACTCAAGGTCATGAATACCAGTCTCGGGGGACTACCTTAGAAGCTGCCTATCAGAGCCCTCTCTCTGACCCCCAATGATTCATGTCCTTTCCACATGGAAAATACACCTCACCCCTTTCCAAGGTCCCCAAAAGTTTCACCTAATGACAGTATCAATTCAAGCCCAGAATCTTATCTAAATCAGGGCCAGGTGCAGCTGTGGTCCTGAGCACAGCTCTTCAAATGTAGATGCGAGACTAAAAGAAAAGTTTCCTCTCCACACACATCCAAAATGCAGTGGTGAGGCAAGCATAGGATAACCACTGTCCCCGCTCCTGTTCAAAAGGGGATAACTTGGAGGCACGGGGGTCACTGGTCCGTAGGAATTCTAATATAACCAGAAAAAAAAAATTGAGAATGTTGTAATTGGGTCTCAAGGCCTGAGAATAATTCTCCATGGCTCTCAGCTATGTCCCCCGGGCTTTTCGCTCTACTCTGAGTCATCTTTCCTTTTATTAATGGAAGGCAGCACGTGTGTGCAGCTGAACAGCTCACCCATCCCGATTCCTGCCAGTAGAATTCTGAGGATTCAAAGGCTTTTCTTCGTTCTGCCTAGTCTCTGTTCCGCTCAGTTCCAGCTCCCATGTTTCCACATATGTAACGGTTATAAGTCCTTAGTGAGCCTCCTGTGGCTCTGAGTTCACTCCCTGAGACAAAAGCCACACCCACAAACCTCTTCCAAGTTAGTCCTTTTCTAACGTTGGGCTGATACCGAGATGGCTAAGAGACAACTACCTTAAATTTCCCAGAGGATCTATTGTTTCATGGAGAGGATGTGTTAGGTACACCCTTGATTTCTTTCAAGAGCCTTCCATGAAGCTGAATAGTACGCTGAGGCAAGGCTACAACCTTTTATCTTTCTGAGGTCTTAACAAAAGGTTTACGGTCACACCCTCAGCTTCATCGTTAGACTATGTTTTCCTGACCTGTGTTTGATCTTTGCTTAGAAGCCATTTCTTAACTGGAACATCATGTGCTATTTAAAGAGATTGGGAATTTTCAAACCATCAAGTACTGACTCCTTTTTGCTTATTCCCAATTTATTTCTCTCCTCTCACAGTTTATTATTGTCAAGAAGAAATGAGGCAGCATCTTCAACATTTTGCTTGTATAGTATATATTCTCTATCCCCTGCCATATTCCACTAGAAAACAATCACTATTCATTAGAAGGCAGTCCCTAAATACAGCCCCTAGTTAAGGGGAGGGATCTCACCAAGGACATAAATGTAGAGGAAGGAATTATTGCAGACATGCTTTTTTAAAAATATATATATAACTGGTTTCAGAGAGAAAGGGAGAGGGAAAGAGAGATAGAAACATCAATGATGAGAGAGAATCATTGATTGGCTGCCTCTTATACACCCCCCACTGGGGATCGAGCCCACAACTCCAGGCATGTGCCCTTGACCAGAATTGAACCCGGGACCCTTCAGTCCACAATCCAATGCTCTATCCACTGAACCAAACCAGTTAGGGCATATTGGAGGCATTCTTAAAGGTTGCCTGCCTACAACACTATCTCAAAGTCTCTATAAAGGTTAATTGAGTTAAAAAAAAAGAATACTTAAGCCCAGCTGGCATGGCTCAATGGTTGAGCATTGACCTATGAACCAGGAGGTCATGGTTTGATTCCTGGTCAGGGCACATGCCTGGGTTGTGGGCTCCATCCCCAGTAGAGGGATTGTAGGAGGCAGCCGATCAATGATTCTCTATCATCATTGATGTTTCTATGCCTCTCTTCCTCTCCCTTCCTCTCTGAAATCAATAAAAAATTTATTTTAAGAAAATAATGCTTAAAACCGTACATAGTAAGTGCTCTATAAGTGGACTGTTATTCATACTGTTACTATTATTATGATGACCATCTTAAGTAGGATTCAGAAAACTCTGTAAAGGGCCCGTTAGTAAACATTTTAGGCTTTGCAGGCCACATATAGTCTGTTGCATTTTCTTCTTTGTGTGCATTGTGTGTGTGTGTGTTTTAATAATGCTTTAAAATTATAAAATCCATTATTAGCTTGAAAGCTGCACAAAAGGAGGTCAGAGGCAGCATTTAGCCCATGGGCCATAGTTCGCTAATTCCTGATATCAAGGCACAATTTTGAAGCAACAAAGAGACTGCTATTGTGCTGCATGCGATTATGTTATATAGCATGCCATTACCTGTGCACTGATCTGATAGGTATGATGCCATTTAGCAAAGGGACCTTACTTCACATGCCAGAGAAAGGCAGCCCAGCCGGTTCCTGTAAGGAATGCCACAGTCTTCCCTTGCCAATACAGCTTTAATGGGAACAAGTAAAGAAACAGAACCATATAAACTATATTGGAATTTGGGAAGTTGAATATAATTACCTAAGTTGAAATCTAGCCAGTACAGGGGGTGGGGCGGGGGGAATGTCAGGCAACCTATTAGACTCAAGACAAAATGTGATCATGATTTCATGTTCAGTTATAAAAACAGGACTTCCAACAAAAATGCTTGCAGCCCACATCATTAGACCTGCATGTGACTTCGGTGCCAAACCCAAGAGAAGAGCGAGAGGTGTCGCAGGTAGGACTCCGTGAGTCGTGGGGGATTGAGCTCCACTTTCCTTGACGGTCTATCCTGTAAGGCCTAAATGTGATTTTTCCCAACTGGCTCTTCCAATTTTAGGGGATTATAAAATAAACTGTCAGCATTGAAACTAAGCAGGTGTTAAAAGCAGGGCCTAGAAAAGCAGGATACTCCCCCTGCTGGATTTAGGAACATGTTCCAAAGCAAGAAAACCTGGAGTTTCCACCTATCATTCAAAACCACTATGAGGAACTCTGTGTCTTTTAAACAATCATCACCCCCTCATATCTTACTTTTAACTTTGCAAAGAGCAACATTAACAAGGTATTGGGCAAGAATATCATTTGTAAATTGTAGCTTGCTCTAACAGAGATGAAAAATAGGTGTTATCTTTTGTGTCAAGTCAGATGGACTGGCAGTCACTGTGTTATCAAAATTTCTGAGTCCATACTCATGCTTAACCAAAAAAAAAAAAAAAAAAAAAGAGGATATAAAGTACCATGATCAATTAGTAACATCTTCCAGGGGCAGGGGAGGGTGGAATAGTGTACACATGCCGGATGACTGCCATCCAACTAGTATACAAAATGCAAAAGTGCACTGTTATTATTTCCTCCAGCATATTCATATTTAAAATCATGAAAAAATTATTGTTTCAATCACGAACTCCACTACAAAGCCAGCTTTCACAGTTTGAGTATATCGATTTAAATTTGACACACAATACTGATCACTTAAACTCAGAGACCACATCTTGGTGGCTATCAAGCAATCTGAAATTAATTTTAACAACATAATTAACGACATAAATCATGAGGTACTTTTTGTACATGGCACCCTTTATGGGACATGGGACAATCATCTCATGAAATCTTTACAAGTACAACTGGGGCCCAGCCAGTGTTGCTCAGTGGTTGACCTATGAACCAGGAGGTCATGGTTCAATTCTCAGTCAGGGCACATGCCTGGGTTACGGGCTTAATCCCCAGTGTGAAGCATGCAGGAGGCAGTCAATCAATGATTCTCTCTCACCATTTCTCTCTCTCTCCTCTCTCCCTTCCTCTCTGAAATCAATAAAACATATATTTAAACACACACACACACACACACACACACACACACACACACACACCTGGGTCTCTTCTAGAGTAATTTTATCCCAGAATTTTTATTCCAGTTTATAATTACTCACTATGTGTTAAGAATTGTAAAGGGAGTCAGGGGTGGGAAGGAAGATATAACAGCAACACTATGTGCATCAGGTTCTTTGCAGTTGCATATCTTGCAAATGTTGTTGGGAGACACTATTTACCCAAAGGCCTCTTTGTTCCATGATTCTAAAAATTTCATGAGTATAACAGATCTTAAGCAATGCCATGTCATACCATGTAGCCCATCTTGCAGAAGGAAGACTGATACTGAAACTATGACAAGAGTTACCTGTGTCTGCTGACATCAAGAATAGGAACTCACTGATGCAAAAGGCCAGGACAAGAACAGAAACTCTCTCCTCACCCCACCTAAGGTTTTGCAAACCTCCCCCCGCCCCCCACCCCCGCCACGCCCTGAGGGCTGGGTACTCTGGTACTCACAGGGACATGAGTCCTGAACTCAATGGTGAATAACTGCCTTTTTACTTCCACTAGACAGATGACGCAGCCATCAGCATGGATGCACATCCACTGTGCCTCTTCTGACTCATCTCTGTGTTTATCCCACACCAGGAAAATGCCTGCCTATTCAAATAGTTGCAGAATTTACTAGATTATATAATTATCAGGCACTATTCACCTGGCATACAAAGCAATGCAAAAGGGATTAGATCTGTCATAGTAGCTAAAAAAATTAAAAAGCTAACTATTCATCCACTGTACTTTTTGAAGAGATATGAGAATATTCTACAAAATAACTTCATTGGTGGCTGCAAAGGACAATAGTTCTCAAGTTCAAACTCTCATTAGAATCTCTTCTGGGAAATACTGAGGAACAGGTCCTCCCTCATCTGATCTTCTGATTGAAATCCTAGTGCAGCATCCATCTTATATAAAAACTGCTGTTTGAAATTTTAACCCTGCTATTTGGCTTCTGTAAATGCTTGCTTGCTTAAATAATAAGGAAAATAAAACTACTCCCACTTCAGAGAGGCCATTAAACCTTCCCTGGATGAAGTTATCAGTGCTGGCACCAGGCCAAGCCTTTGGTTGAGGTCTCAAGGCCCCAGCACATAGGGGCTCTTTAAGAACTTGCAAAGGGGGCCGGAAACACCCCATATTTGGGAGACAAAGAAGGTAAAAACATATCAATAGGGAAAGTTCCTCCATGTTGGGGTCCAGAATTTGAGAGACATTTTCCTCTGGGCCCGCACATAATAAATGTAACTCCATCTCTCTAAGCGTTGCTTGGTTCTTCTCTGGTTTTCTGTAACACTAGGTGTTTCTAATGTGTAGCCTGCGTTGAGAAGACCAGCCCGGTCCTATGGGAAAATTCTCGGTCAGGCAGCCCTCAGTTCTTACCCTGCATCACTACTTAAACAGCAGGATGTTAGAAATATTAAACTATCTGAGACTGTTTTGTCGACTGTAAAATGGGAACCATACCCATTTTGCTGGGTCACAGTGAGGCTCTCAGCAACAATGCATGGCGAGTGGGTGACAAGTACCTTGAGCCATCAGCAGTGTGGACTAAATGGCACTACATAAAATGTGCTCTAGGATCAACATGCCTCTGCTCCTTAGCTAATGCCCAAGCTCTGGGGGACCCCAAGGTGGTGGCAGGAATAGGGAGAAAAGAGGGCTATTAGTAGAAGCTAAACTTTAATTTGATGCATCAACATGAGATCATAATTATCATGTAAATCCCCCACTTTCCTCTAAAAAATTCCACAGGCTGTTTACTCTCCTTTGGGTAGATTCCTCCCAGCAAAGAGAGTGAGACAATAGGAACACAGACACATGACTGGCATGTGGTCTAGAGCACGCTGCTGCTTTTCTCCCATCTCCCTTCCTTCATTCTATAAATTGGAACCTTCATACCTAACCCATGTGGACATTGTGAAGATTAAATTAAATAACAGCTCAGCATACTCTCTGCACATAGGAAATATTCACTGTATGCTGCTTCTCTTATTCTTTCCGTGACCACCTACAGGCTGTTCCTGGTGTCTACACTCCAGATTGATTTTATCTTGTTTTTTCTTGATGCTCACTATACTTGGTTTTATTATTATTATTATTATTATTATTATTATTATTATTAAAAACTAGAGGCCCGATGCATGAAATTCATGCACAGGGGGAGGGGGATCCCTCAGCCTAGCCTGCACCCTCTCCAATCCGGGACCCCTTCGGGGGATGTCTGACTGCCGGTTTAGGTCCAATCCCTGGGCCTAAACCGACAGTTGGACATCCCTCTCACAATCCAGGACTGCTCACCTGCCTGCCTGCCTGATCGCCCCTAACTGCCTCTGCCTGCCGGCCTGGTCACCCCCAACTGCCCCCCCTGCCAGCCTGGTTGCCAACTCCCCTCCCCTGCCAACCTGGTCACCCCTAACTGCCCCACCACCACCACTGGCCTGGTCACCCCTTACTGCCCCCCCCCCCCCCGGCCAGCCTGGTCGCCACCACCGCCCCCTGCCGAACTAGTCACCCCTAACTGCACTCCCAACGGCCTGGTTGCCCCTTATTGCCCCCCCTGCCAGCCTGGTCGCCCCCAACTGCTCTCCCTGCTGGCCTGGTCACCCCCAACTCCCCCCCCCCTGCCGACCTGGTCGCCCACAACCGCCCCCCGCCCCCCCGCCAGCCTGGTTGCCCCACGCAGCCTGCTATTCAGTCATTTGGTTGTCCCTCACTACTCCCCTGCCGACCTGGTTGCCCCACACAGCCTGCTGTTCGGTCATCTGTCCAGTTGTTTTAGTCGTGACGGTCCCTGGCCTTTTATATATTAGGATATTAATAGAGAAGGGAAGGCACTACAGAGTGAGTGATTTTTCTACAAGCTCCACACACTCTTAGAAATGACTCCAAAAATCAGAGAAAATGGCTCTGAGGTATTTGGGTACATCAGCTGACGTCATTCTGGATGACTCAGACTCAAGCTGTCCACTGCCTTGGCCTCCCTGCTATTCCTCTGCAAGCAATTCCCCCTGATCCCACATGATCCTCCAGCATTAACAGCTTTTGCTGGGGAACCTACTGTTCAGACAATTTTGCATGCAGAGATGACTACATTAATATCTCAGCCTGCAGTTTTTGGGGCCTCTCACACATACCCAGCTTGCCTTAAAATTGTTGAGTTCTGAATACATGAGGTATGAGCCCTCAGTGAATTCATCTTCACTCGGATATTTTAATGTTTTATAGTTAGAAGGTTCTGAGTTCTCTCACCAGAGGATTTGAATAGATGCCCTTTAGGAAATACTCTGAGTGAACAAGAACCACTGCTATGCTTACATTTCCTAAATAACCAAGGCTTCCATTCCCAAGTTGTGCTCTGATTTGATTGTAAGTCCATTCTGTGAAGTTATTGAAACAATACTAGCTTTTTACATGACACTAGGTTTCAGGTTCTGCATGTGATTTATTAGCACCACATCATGCCAGTGAAGCCCTGGTCCTACTTAGAAGTGGCGTCCTGAAAGTGATTGGCAAGTGGTGGCACACAGCCCTCTAGGATCAGGTCCTGAGGTTCAGGAGAGGCAACAGCATAAACAGAATTCAAAAAAGTATATATATATATATATATATATATATATATATATATATATATATAAGCCAAGTGACTGGAACAACAGAATGACCAGAACGAATGGTCGCTATGACATGCACTGCAGAGACCAACGGGCCCAATCAGGGCCCTGATTGGCACGCCCCTCCCCCCAGCCAGCCCAGCCCCTGATCGGCCCCCTCACCCCGATCATGTGTGGGGCCAGCCTACCAACCTCCAACATCTCCTCCCTCCTGCCAGCCCAATTGGCCCCCATCAGGGTGAGCCGGCCAGATCCCACCCAGCACGAATTTGTGCGCCAGGCCTCTAATATTTAATGAAATTCTTAATTGTAGAATATGACCTTCACTGCAGTTTCAACAAATGTCCTTGAGTGATGGTAATTTGTAGCAGCTGATATAAGAAAGCTTTTTAGAGGTGTGAGTTTTGAATGCTAGAGGAACATGCCCCCCTCCCCCCGTTTCTCTATTTTCCCATAACTATGGACTGATAAAAAGTGACCAATCAAACCCTGGCTTCTAATTCTTAACCATTTTATAAATGGAGAATTTACCTGTTGAGACCTAACTAGCAGTATCTCAGTAACTCTGTGCTCAAGTGGCAAGGTAAGTTCCCCTGCTAGAAAGGAATGCTATGCTTTGTGCAGCTTTGATTAAATGCTTGCCTTCCAACTCTTACAATTAGAGTAACAGAAGCATGGAATTTTGTCATGGGAAGTGTTACGGACTGAGTGTTTGTGTCTCTCCCTCTGCCCAAAAGTCTACACATGAGCCTTTAGACTTTGGAAGGTGATTAGGTCATGAGGGCAGAGCCCAATGAATGAAATTAGTGCCCTTATAAAAAATGTCCAGAGAGCTCTCACCTGCCTTCTAATGTGTGATGACACAATGAGAAGATAGCCATCTACAAACCAGGTCCCTCACCAGATACCAGATCTGCTGTGCCTTGATCCTGGACTTCACAGCCTCTAAAACCAGGAGAAATAAATGTTTGGTGTTTAAGTCCCCCAGCCTGTGATATTTGTGTTATATCAGCCTAGACACACTAAGAGATAAAGTGAAGGAGGTAACATTTAGTTCAATTCCATCATTTTTCAGATGGGAAAACTAAAGTGATATGACTAAAGACATAATTGCTTGTGGCACCAAAAGTAGGGACTGAAAAATCAATTTTTTACTCAAGAATTTCCTCATTGAAGGTTTTAGAGTCCCTTTGCTTTTCGTTTGTTTTGAATTGGCTCTTTACCATTATAGAGGTCTTGCATTTAAAGACTTACACATTTTTGTTGCTCTTAAATTTTACTTAAACACTTAAGGTAAGACTGTACACATCTCCATCTCTCATGATGCATACATAAAAAATTATCAGCCATGGTCAGTCTACACTCTGATAAACACATTGTTTTGAAATCTAGATCTCCACCTGGCCATTAGAAGAAGCATCAGGAGACTTGGGCTGGAATCAAAGTTCCAGCTGAGAGTCCATGAGCAGGTGCTGCCACCCAACTTTCAATTTCCTCAAAGGAAACCATCCCGCTCTGCCTCACAGGCTCAGCTAAAATTTGAAATGGTATAATATATGTGAAAATGCAAATGCTTTTGCAAGCTACATATAAAATGCTGTACATGTGTAATTGTTATTTAATTGTGACCATCATGGACAAATATTACTTTGTTATTATCTTTACTTCTGGTCTTTCAATAAGTATAATGCCAGGTGATGAGGGGACAGGATGGATGGATTATGGAATAAAGCCCCTGAGAATCTAAGGGTAACAGAAACAAGAAAATAAAAAAAAAAGACAAAGAAGCATGTGCTGACATGAACCGGCGTGTAAGTACATGGTGCTGGTGGTAGGGAGCAGTCTTGGATGTAAGATACCCATCTTGGATTCTAAGTCCTAACCATAGAGATACTTTTCTACAAATGCCATCTCTGAGTAAAATTTATGTTATGCACGTTAAGTTTCCTCTCATTCTTTTGTCCTTTCTTTCCAGGCACAGAAATTACGAGGAGGAGCAAGAAAAACAAAGCTCCCACTTCATGATATTTGGTCCATCAACTGTGGAAGATGCTATGAAAGATCAAAGTATTCCCCAGGCCTCTCAATCTCTTGGGGGGAACCCACACCCCACATTTTCACTCTGAATACCCACCACAGACATTTGTAAGGGCTCTTGGGTCCCGTCTTCTGCCACCTGTCTCAGCATCTCCCAGGAATCCATGGCTACTCTCCTTCCTCATGCTTTTAAATTCCTTAGTTGGAAAGCAAAGTTCATATATGAAACTTGGGCTCTGGTACAAGCCTAACCCAGGGAAATGGGCGGAGGTAAGTCGATTCCACTCACATGGGCTGTTTCCAGACCTACAGCTAATGCTTCATAAAAGAGAGATTTCAGTGACTCAATTTGCTGATCGCTTGCCTAGAGGCCATGACCTCAGTGTGTTTCTGGTTCCAAGTTCTGCAGATGTTCTTGATCCTGTTTGGAATGCACACGCTAGAAACCCTGGAAAGCAGCAGCCTTTTCACAAAAGCAGCTCTGACTTGGTGGTCAGATGGGAGCCATCTGTTAGAAGGCACCACCCTTCCCAAAGCCACCCTTCTTACTTGCCATAAGGGCCTGCAGGTCAGAGATCTTGGGGAGACCCTGGAACGGTGGGGTTCTCTTTGACAAGCCAAGGCAAGCTTCTGGGAATGTGGTCCCATGGAGAGCACCTGCAATGCTGGGATGCGTGCCAGGGCAAACTTGTTTCTTTCTCTAGAAGGGAGCCTTCTTACCCTGATGGCTTAAAGATCCCAATGGGTATTTTATATTTCTGAGTGCTAACACTGGGGACATGTTTTCAAGAATGGCCTTTTTGTCTAAGAGGGAGACCTCTGCCAAAGCTACATACCTAAATCTCTCTTCAATTGCTGCCCCACCCTCATAATTCTAGGCTCCTTTCTCCAGATGACTCATGTGTTGTGTTGTGTCACGGAAAATACACTGGGCTGGAAGTCAAGAGTCTGGCTTTTGTGTTACTGGTGTGAGCTTGGGCAAGTCACAGAATCCCTTCTGGCCTCAGGTTTCCCATCTGTAAAATGAAAGAGTCAGGCTCAGCGAACTTTACTACTCCTTGGAGGTATAAAACACTGAATTTTAGAGGCCTTGTGATGTATGTTCCCTTTTTGACAGTGTCAGCTAGTTCCTGGACTCTGGCAGGCTCAGGACCTCTCTAGCAAAACAGTCAGGAGAGGGAGAAGGCTGATTTCCAGAGCCAGTGACTTCATCTAGACCTGCCTGTTGGAAATTGGGAGAATCCAAGTTCCAGCATTTGGGGCAGCTGGCCTGCCATCTTTCGTCCTTCTCCCAGGGGCATGAAAGTGATCTCCTTCACCCCCTTCAGGGGGTAACTATACCCTTTCTCAGCACTGGGTGTAAACGTTATTTGTCTGTCCCACTCACTGACTCAATAAGAGTTTATTTAAATTGTTGAACACTTTTCTGTTGAAATCCTTACATAATGCTTGACTGAGATGAGGATTATATCAGAACAATAATTTAGACAAAAGTTTAGGTATTAATTTTCATAAATATGACCTCCCAAATAATACCTTCAATTTAAGTTCATAGTTAGAAAAGATCTTTTCTGACTTGTTTCTTTTTTGTCCCCAAATCAAACATTAACTCTAGGCTATCTATAAACTCTTGAGAACTTTCCAGCAATTTCATGTCATTTTTCAGCAGTTTTTTTTCTCATTATTATGTTTAGGCATGCTTTTACCATTCATAAGATATCTGACACTATGTTATAAAAAAATGTTAGGGTTTTCATTTTGTACATGTTCCATGTCTTCAAGAACCCACTAAAGAAATCATAAAATAATCTAAACAAATGTGAGACACAAAAGTAACTACATATCAAGATACAATGATCGCATAAAATTCTTGAGCAAAGTTAATTGTGCGTTATTACGCATGACATATAAAGTTGAAAGAATCTGGGTACATTGCAAAGTGGTGTTTGGATCTGGTAATTATACAGAGAATACCCTCAGGTCTAGGATTACGCTGACCGAATGCAACAAATCTAGACCTGGGAGTCCTATTTGGCGAAGCTTGCTCTCCACCCACTCTGTTGGGGTTGTGTGCATTTCCTGGGTTGAGGAAGCGGAGAAGCAGACTGGAGATATCCAAGGGTTTCCTCTTCCACCGCATCCCGTGGAACGGACACCTCTCCTTAGCAGATGTTAAATTTTGGCCTCAGAGCTTACTCACTGTAGTTTACCATTAATTGCTCTCAGTTCTAGTTTGCGGGAAACCGGTATAGGTCCTCACAGTCTGACTAAAATACTTAACAGAATTAGACTATTTGTTGCTTAAGCCTTTATTTGGATGTGATCCTTTTCCATAAAATTAATTCCCTGAGGGTTTACTAATGCTTTAGTAAAAATCTCTCTAGACGTTAAGGCATATAATATTATATGCAAATGATTATGTCCGGGTATGTGTGCAGTGAGAAAACTTCCTGCTAACATGCTGTTATCCCTTTATTTTTCTGGCAAATTTTCTACATAAGGCTCAGAGCTAATCCCTAATGCTTTACTTTAAGCGTCTGCCTTAACAATTGTGTTAAATCTCAGAGCTGCTTGAGCTTCCTCCGAGAAACCTGGCAAATTGTGGGACAGACCTTTAAAAAAACAGGCCGGTGGACAATGATTGGTGTTCTGAATTGCCCCCTCGGGTAGTTTAACCACACACAGTATCCATCGTGGAATGAGAGAGAGAATTATACTTAGTTTGAGCTTAAATTTCCCATATAATTGATGCACAGGTCGAAAGTTTCTCCTGAAGAATGTGGAGTTCAGAGAGAGAGAGATGTTTATATTATCTATTTTATTTTCTACATGTGCAGAGAAAGAGAATAATGTATTTAAAGAAAATTGGCAATGTTTGTGTTGAATACTTGTATTTTCCAGGCTGGGTTTTAAGAACAAGCAGAGCCTAGCTGGCGTGGGTCAGTGGTTGAGCGTCAACCCATGAACCATGAAGTCCCCAGTTCAATTCCTGGTTGGGGCACATGCCTGGGTTGCAGACTCGATCCCCGGTGGGGGACCTGCAGGAGGCAGTCAATCGATGTGTCTCTCTCATTGATGTTTCTGTCCCTCTATCCCTCTCCCTTTCTCTCTCTCTAAATCAATAAAAACATGTGGTTTTTTTTTTAAATAACAAGCAGAATTGTTTGGTGACCTTCCACCTTATGTTCATATGGGCCATTAAGTTAGAACATTTCCTTAGAATTTAAACTCAATCTTACGTGTTGCTGCTCAACCTTATTTCCTATACCACTAGCCTCAGTGGCTAGTTATATAGTGTTAGTCACTTAGAAATCTAAAATTCATTCTCTGAATTGTTCTCATTAAATACAATCACCAGACCTAAAGTCACATAATTTTTTAAACTAAATCACCCGTAAAAAAAAAAAAAAAAAACAGACGAAAAGGATTTTCTCATATCTAGATGATACTAGGTTTTTCACTAGGAAGAAGCTCTTGCAAATTCACTCAAACAGCAAACAGCAATTAAGTTGTTCCTAACTGACTCTTTGCCAGGCCCCATGCAAGATACTCAGCCTGTAACAGGGAGTAAGACAGGAAGCTTACACTCTGACGCGAGGCAGAGATGGGTCCTAAGTGTTCACAATGCATTTGCCAAGGTTTACATGAGGCCAGAGAAAGGACCCCGCAGTCAGCTTTGCAGGGTGCTGACAGAGAGACCTCCTGAACGAGGCGATGAAAACACTGAGTTGTAAAGGAAGAGAACGATGAAGGAGGAAAGGGAAAGAATATTCTGAGCATCACTGCAGAGTAAAGGAGGAAGAAAAAGAGAATGAATAAGAAAACTTCATGGGTGGACTGGCTGAGTGGACAGATTTGGTGACACAATGAGGGCATGAGTGACCACGTGAATGATGCTCTAGCGACAACATAAAAGGAGCTGGAGTGTAGCTCTGTGGGGGAGAGCTGACATCAAGGGCCTGAAACTGGGGTACTCATCAGTGCTGCTCACCAATAGGCAGATCTCCCCGCCCCCCATGGACACAGCAAGGCTGTCTTCCTGGCTCTCAGTAGTTGGAGGCGGCCACATGGCTGGTTAAGCCACTAGTTGTGAGCACAGGTGCCCCTTCCAGGCCAGAGCACTTAATTGCTGAGGTGGGATCCTCCAGAGCTTTTTCCCTCTGGTGAACAACCAGCCACCCTCCAGGTGGAGATGCCCCGGCCGCTCGAGTCCCTGAGTGGACAATGAGCACATCCCGACCGCTAACCTGAGTTGTTCTTGGTAGATAAAGCATCTGTGTGTGCTCAACTTCTGAGTCTGCAGGTTGTTGATACCACGGAGTAACCAACAACCAAAATAAAGCCTCCCTAAGGTATGCAAGATGAGAGTGGCCAACACTGTGCCGTGCAGGAACCCCAGCAGTGCTGAGGAGCTTGCATCTTATGCTGAGAGCACTAGAACCCTTTAAAGGGATTTAAGAAAGGTTTAATAAAATTTGCATGTTCATATCGATCACTCTGACTGCAAAGTCTTGGAGTGGGCAACATGAAAATCTCTAATTTCTGAAGACCATCTCTTCCAGACCTATCCTCCTTTATTTTATTAATTTTTATTGATTTTATAGAGAGAGGTGGGGGAAGAGAAAGAGGGAGGGAGGGAAGGAGCGGGGGAGGGGGAGGGAGACAGAGAGAGAGAGAGGGAGGTGGGCATCGATTTGCTGACCAGGGATCAAATCTGCAACCTTGTTGTATCGGAATGAGGCTCTAACCAACTGAGCTACCCAGCCAGGGTCCAGACTTATTTTCTAAGAATTGACAAAGCAGTAACTTATCTCAGAAAACGTGAAAAGCTCTATGGAGACATCTAAAAATATGTTAAAAATCTCATGTCTGACATAACCTAACTAACTTATAATGAACGGAAATTACATATCCATTTTTCTCTATCTTCATAATCTTTCTGATAAGAGCAAAACATACTTCTCTGAATTTTCAGCTAAAGAATGAGGCACATTTCTTTGAAATCTGATTGCTTTAGAGTCTATGTAAGATGGTTTGAGGCCAAATTATTATGGAAAGAGCAAGTAAATTGAGCCAGCATACTTCATAATTTTCCTTCATTAGCAAGTTCTGCAGGCTTCACTGAATTTAATGAAAGGACTCCCATGTAAATCAAGTCTATTCTCCCATGGGGGAAATTTTTAAAAATTCTCTCGGACCTAAGTATGACGGAGTGTGTCAACATTCAAACATCAGAACATTTAGCTTAATTAAACTCCTCTCCGGTTTCCCCTTCACTTCTGTGAATGTGTTTAAATCTTTAGGACCAAAATTCTCTCCATTGCTCCAGCTCCCTAGGCAGTGGTTACACGGGCTAATGGCATAAACCATAGACCCTGGGGCTCATCTAATTCACCTGCCTCATTTGACGAATAAGGTGACTGAGGTGGCAAATTATGCTGAACATCTTCAGAAAACCTGGAAGAGGAAATGTCTTAGTCTTTCTACCTTCACTCTGACATCAATACAGTGTATACCATCAGTTTTTGTTTTGTACTACAAATCACGGTAATGGATTTGATAATATGACATTTGGAAAGGTAGAATACTAAATTAATAAACAAAAACATAAAGCTTCAAAATTATAAATGATTCAACATATATAAACAAGTACTAAAGGCATGTGTTTCTGATCCAATTCGTGGCTATTTATCAGAGAGAAGCAGCAAGAGCAGCATTTTTCCAACTGGGTTCCATGAACGCCAATGTCCCATGAGGTGGTGCTATGTTTTCCATGTAACAGGGTTTCTAGGATCAGATGAGTTTCAGGAACAGGGCTTACACTCTGCTCAAGACATTATCTTTAGTGTTTATTCTGATCTCCTCTTTCAAGGAAATGCTTGGCAAAATTAACCTTAAGCTCACAGCTCCGAAACGTTAGCACTGAAGCCTTATGAAACATTTGAAAATGAGGCATTTCTGTTTTCATTTTTCTGTCATTTAAAGAAATAGTCACTTTTAGAATTATATCCAAATGTTTAAAAGCACATGACAATGCTGTTACAGCAAATCTAGACAAATGCCCTAGTGACTCAACAGTAAACCAAAGCAAATTAAGTAGCCTTCAATTTCTGCTCAAGATAAAGTAATAAGCTCTGAATCTCCCATTCACTTGGTGCTCAGGTCCTAAGTGAGGTAGTTATAATGTTGTCATCATGGTATAAGCATACAGCTAAGAAAATAGTTGACATAATCTCAGAATTTGCTTCTGGTCATGAGAACATGTAGAATGTGAGAGCCAGGGAGAGCCTTATGTCAGTCAAAATCATCCACACCCCTTGCTTTACATATGAAGAAACTGAGGCCAAGCCCTAGCCGGTTTGGCTCAGTGGATAGAGCATCAGCCAGTGGACTGAAAGGTCAAGGGTTCAATTCTGGTCAGGGGCACATGCCTGGGTTGCAGGCTTGATCCTCAGTAAGGGGTGTGCAAGAGGCAGCCAATTCATGGTTCTCTCTCATCATTGACGTTTCTATCTCCCTCTCCCTCTCCCTTCCTCTCTGAAATCAATATACACTGAGTGGCCAGATTATTATGATCTCTGAATGCATAATAATCTGGCCACTCAGTGTGTGTGTGTGTGTGTGTGTGTGTGTGTGTGTGTGTGCGCGCGCGCGCATTAGAGACCCGGTGCACAAATTCGTGCATGGGTGGGGTCTGGCCAGCCTGGCCAGAGGGAGGGGACATGGGTGGTTGGCCGGCCTACCTGCTGGTCGAGCTCCTGATGGAGGGGACAATTTGCATATTAGCCTTTTATTATATAGGATATACACTGAGTGGCCACATTATTATGCGTTCAGACACCATAACAATCTGGCCACTCAGTGTATATTTTTTAAAAAAGAAGAAACTGAGGCCAAGAGAGACTCTGAGATATATCTAAGGATATCTACATATATAAAAGCGTAAGTGATCAGTCGACTAGTCACTATGACGTGCACTGACTACTAGGGGGAAGACGCTCAATGCAGGAGCTTCCCACTGGTGGTCAGTGCACTCCCACAGCGGTAGTGCTGCTCAGCTGACCAACAAGCACCAGACATCGGGCTCATGGCTGGTGAGCGCCGCTATGGTGGTGCGAGCCTCTCCCACCTCTGTAGCAGCGCTACTGAGCAGCAGCAGCAGGCATAGCAGTGCCAGGATGAGTGCGAGTGGCATGGCGCCTGGCCTGGGCTCGGGCTCCTCCCTAGCCGCCTGCCACTTCGCACACTACTACATCCCTTGGGGGATGTTGGACTGCCGGATCAGGCCAAAACCAGCAGTCCAATATCCCCCAAGGGGTCCCGGATTGCAAGAGGGCGCAGGCCAAGCTGAGGGACCCCACCAGTGCACGAATCTGTGCACCGGGCCTCTAGTTTTTATATAAAGCAGTAATTTGGTTTTATATTTGCATTTGTTCATTTTTTTAAACTCACATATTAATGTACCAAACATCTTGTGAGTTCCAGGGCGTGTATCAAATGCTGGAAACACAAAGATGAACACAAAAAGTTCCCACCTTAGACACCCATGATCAGTGTGCTGGAGCCCAGCTGCTCCCAGCCCAGAAGGGCCAATGCTAAATTCTCAGGGATTCTGTGAGCCAATTATGAAACACGGCCATTATTAATTTATATAAACTTGCACTTAAATAAGTTATGTTGATATTAAAGGTACCACACATCAAACACAGTACTTCCTAACTGTCTTACTACATTTCTATGCTGGAGGTTATTTACCTCTAGTGTATGTATAGAATAGAAACTCACTAAAAGAGTGCTCTGGCACCTCACTTCCCAAGTCCACACTCAGCAATATCACATTGTTAGCATATCACATTGTTAGCGTGAAGTCAGGGGAGCATTTACACTATGGAAATTGGCAAATGCTACAAATTAGCAATTGTTTTTCCCAAGAGGTGGCTGGCTGTTCCATATTCACCACCTCACCACTACGTTCAACTAACACATGGAATGCACTTTACTACTTTTCTGTGGTGTGTAGTTTACAGGACTAGGAGTTCACATATTCATAATCCCACACACTCTTCCAAGTCTATGAGACAGCTTTTAGGACCTGTAGAAGACACAGACTTGTGCAAAACTTACTAGTAATACCAAAAAAAAAAAAAAAAAAATCACTATGTCACAAGGCGAACTAAGCAGAAAGCAATGAATTCTGTGTGGCAGCTAAGAGAGTGCAAAAGAGGCTGTGTGATCTGGATTTAGGAAATTCACCTAAAGACGAGGCGATAGCTGAAGATCCAAGGAAACTAAAGACAGTTTGGTTTCCAGTATATTCCTGTCTTTGTACTCTTTATCCCATATATTCCATATTCCTATCACTCATTTGTTGTGTGACTGTGTACCAGACATGAAAAAAAGGATTTGGTATTATTTAAAGGTTAAGAGCTATTTGGTTTGTCATCTAAATAGCCATCTTCATGGGATAGGTTATCGCTTCCTTAACTCCAAGGGAGACAGGGTAAGCACGGAGGTTAAATGACAGCAATGGTTGAAGCTGTAAAGATGGGATTGCACTAAGCTACGTGTCCTTGACCAAGGCACTTTTTCTCTGTGTACTTTTTTTTTTTAATCTGTAAAATGAAAACAAAATCTGCTTTCCTGAAGATTAAATATGATTATGTAAAGCACGTGGCTCATCATGGGAACTCAATTAAAGCTACCTCACCCTTCTGTTTCTTCCTACAGCTACGGTCGACCTTTCCTGGCAACTTCTCTAGTGAGCTGGGCGGGCCTTTGGGGTGTTCTCTCGGCCTCAGCCTTTCAGTCTTCCAGGTATGCTTGTTTTTCCCTGGCCATCTTTTCCCCTTCGGTTACCAGTCAAGTGTCACGTCCCCACACTCTGTAAACTCAGGTATTCTTGCTCTTTGCCTCATAATGGTGTAATTTCCCATCATTAAAAAAAAAAAGAAAAAAATTAAAAAATATGAACACAAAAAAGGCAATAAATGTATATCTATCAACAATTGAATCTAAAAATCAAAATAAAAAGCAATAATTCTAATGAACAAAATAAACTGGTGAACAAAATAAACTGGTGAATCAGAGGCATGGAAACATGGGACAGATTGATGAATCTCAGAGGGAAGTGGGTAGGGGGTGGGAGGAGATTAACCAAAGATCTTATATGCATACATGCATTACATATGGACACAATCAATAGGGTGGTGAAGGCCTGGGTCAGGAACTGGGTGGAGGAGAGCAAGTGGGGGGGGTTAGGGGGTGGGAGGGACATCCATAATACTCTCAACAATAAAGATTTTTAAAAAGAATAATAAATGAAAATAAAGTATGCAGATTAAAAAAATAAAAGAATACAGACCAAACTTCATTATCACCACCTGCGTTCATATATATGTTCATGAGGTCAAGAATTATGCCTATCTTACCTGCCATTGCATATGAAGGGCCCAGCACAGTGCTCAGTGCTTAGCACATAGTAGGTGCTTTAAATATATATGCTACGTGAATAAATGCTCTTATTAGAAATTTTTAGACAGTTGGTTACATTTGGTACAACTCTTCAATTTTGGGGCACCCAAGTTTCTATTTTTGTTCTCCTTTAGGCAACGCTTTTGTAAGTTCTTTTGTCTCAATATTTCTTCTTCTAACAAATGTTACTGATTTCCCACATTAAAAAAAAAAAAAAAAAGTAAGTGCTATGTAATCCACCAGATGGGCCATTCTATAGCCCCTCTGAGATAAATGAACATCAAAATTCCCTATTTGTGATAAGAAGGGTGTCGAAAAATCCTAGGACTTCAGGTGAGTAAATGTGGCCTCCAACTGGCACATATCCTATGGGTTTGAGATAGTTGAGTATCATAGAAACCTTCTGTGTGGCACATGTGCGGTTTACCTCTGTGCACCTTTCCGCTCCCCCCTTGGCATGGGGCAGGTCCCCTGTCCTGCTTCCCATCTTGTGCGTCTTTTGTGAGGTTCACACCAAGGTGTGAAGTGGCCCTGAGCCACCTGTGAGAGTCCCCTCACCACTTACAGCAAAAGCTTCCAACTTACAGTCTGCAGAAGCAGCCGAAGATCTACAGCAAAGCGCCTGCAGACAGCACCCTCTCCCTTCACCCCTCTCATTCTTGTCCTTCCTCCACATTCCCTGTTTAACATTTCTGATCCTTCAGGGTTTTTCCTGCTCCCTCCAAATCCTTCCCATATTGTAAAATCATTTCATTTGTATATAAAACCCTTTTATTCCTAGTTGAAATAAAACATTGCCTCAGTGGCTGAACTAAAACTGCCTTTCTTTAAAACATTAGTGAATTCAATGATCCCTACGAACCCTTCCTTTAGTATATTGTGATTACATTAACACCCATTAAAAGAAATATTTCTTTAGAGGTGTCCAAATATTGACATTTTGCAGCTTAATTGTTTTAAAATGCTATTGGAATTCTTCTCTCAGTCTTTAATGTTTGACTCTTTCAGGCCATGAAGTGGGGGTACATTGTGAATGGAAAAACCTAAGTGTATTTAAATTAAATAAAACCTGACCCTAAAAGAACCTCATTTCTAAATAAGGAGAATCTGCTTTTTACATACATTTTCTTTCATATGGTAAAGCTGGATTGCACAGAAGGCCCATTCTCCCTCCTAATCCTGTTATGAAGAAGGAAGGTAGTTTAAAATACTCCGAATGCTGATGCTTAAGTACATCTGTCCGCCACACCACGATACATCAAAGAAAGGTCATGATGTTATATGACGTTTAGAACTGAGATTCCCATCAGATTTGCTACAAGAGCAGAAACAGGGTCAGACTTTTATCATCAAGCATCCATACTACAATCCAAATGGTGAGTCTTTGGGTGTTTCCAATGTGCTGACTTGTACTGCAGTAAAACAACGGGCTGTGCTGCTGGGAAAGAGATGCAGACATGTGTACGCAGAGAGCATGCACAGATGTGCACCATCTTTGGAACTGGCGGGGCAGATCTCTTTGGCTACACTCACAGAAACAAATGGAGCATTGGTATTTGTAGGTGTTATGGTATCGTCTCTCTTAAGAATCTGCAACCTGCCTCACGCACTTTTAGAAAACCCTGGGGTGAAACACATTTATGTTTACTAGCCTCAGGCTTCTTTACCTTCAGTTGTTGGAGCAGGTCACAAGGGCAGGACAAGTTGGTTGCCTAGACCCAAGGATGAGTCTAGAAGCTAATGTCAAGATGAGCTCACAGAGTATGTGATGATAAGCAATTGAGAAAACAGATGAGCAGGTACTGAAGATCAAAGGTAGAGAGTAGGTCAAAAGTCAGAGTTAATGCCAAGTGGATAGAAGGTGGAGACACAAAGAATCTGGGTTTTAGTCCAACTCTGCCATTCGCTAGTTATCTGGCTCTGCTAAGTCATTTAAGTCTTCTGCACTTCGAGCCACTCCCTCAGGAAATAGAGATAACAGTATATACTGAGGAGTGCTGTTTTAATTTTAATAAAAATTAAAATACTAATTATAGTTAACACTTATAGAATCCTTTGTGTTTTATATGAATGAATTTATTTAATCATCTCAGTAACACTATAAGGTAAATACTGTTGTCATCCTCAAGGTCACATCCCTGATGTATGGTAGAGCTGGGACTCACTGGTTCCAGAGTACTCTTAAACATGAGACCATGCATATTATAACACAACTCACTAATGCTCTGCTCATATATACTTACAATAATAATAATAATAATAATAATAATAACCACTATAAAGTAATTACTAAATGCCAAGGACAATACTCAATGTTTTAATTTTGT
Organism: Eptesicus fuscus; assembly: GCF_027574615.1. NCBI lineage: Eukaryota > Metazoa > Chordata > Mammalia > Chiroptera > Vespertilionidae > Eptesicus > Eptesicus fuscus. The sequence goes on from NC_072487.1 coordinate 19,910,047, forward strand.
CACGACCCTTTGAGATAGTTTTTTTTTTAAATATATATATATTTTATTGATTTTTTACAGAGAGGAAGGGAGAGGGATAGAGAGTTAGAAACATCAATGAGAGAGAAACATCAATCAGCTGCCTCCTGCACACCTCCTACTGGGGATGTGCCCGCAACCAAGGTACATGCCCTTGACCGGAATCGAACCTGGGCCCCTTCAGTCCGCAGGCTGACGCTCTAACCACTGAGTCAAACTGGTTAGGGCTGAGATAGTTTTTAATGTCTCCATTCAACAAATGAGGTTACTGAAATTCAGAGTAGTTAAGTAACTTTCCAAAGGTCACCCAGTTATTAGGTTTTGGAACCAAAATTTGAACCCAGGTTTTCTTTTAATTCTAAACTACGCCTAGTCCCTATTTCGACTATCCATATAAACCTCCCTCAACATCCTCATCCTCCTACTCACATAATTCCGTATGACACCTATTCTTATGCCCTGACCTTTAGTATCAGATGTCATCTCTTCTATTTAAAGCCAACACTCTGTCCTCTTTCTCTGATCTTTAAGTATCACTTTCCCTCTGCATCATCAATTTCTTCTTCTCTACTGACTTCATCCTCACAGTGCATAAAAGTACAGCCTTCACTCCACAATCCTCTCCAGCTGTGAGTCAACTTGCCTTTGTTCCTTCTCATCTACACCTCTTTGCACAGTAGCCTCCATTTCCTGTCAACCTCCTTACCTCCAATTCACTTCTAGGTCACCACATCTGGTTTCCACCTGCCCTGTTCTACTCAAACTTGCCCTCTCCAGCTTCCCACTGGCTTCCTACCTACCAAATCCAACAGGCATTTCCCAAGCTTCATCCCATTGGCCCTCTCTAGTATGTCCCTCACTGGCCCTGTAACCGTGTCCCAAAGATTCTACCTCCAACCTCCCCTCCCTCAAATTCTTCCTCCACACAATTGCCACAGTTCCTTTTACACACATGTTGTTTCTCACCTCCCTGCCTCTCCTCTAGCTATTCTCTCCCGAATGCCCTTCCCAGCTTTGCACCATTCCATCTACCACAGACAACTTGATGTTAAATTCTAGCTGAGATATTCTTTTCTTCCTGGCAATCTCTTCAGAATCAGCCCATCCTAAGATTAGATGCACGTTCCCATAGCAGTAGCTTTGTACATGTTCCTAAAATTACCTCTTCCTACACTCCACTCCACACCGACTTTAAGCTCCTTGGGGATAGAAACTCTTATTCACCTTGGACCAGTTCCAGTCTCTTCCTCTCAGTGGGACAAGATAGTGTGATTGGGCCATAATTCCTGTTTTGGCAGTTGAATTCCTTGATCTTTGAAAAGGGACTATTTCTCCTATGTACCTCATGATATGTGTACAATATCTTTTCATCTTTAGACACATTATTACACACTCACATTCAATTCTACTCCTTTCATCGCGTTATTTTTCTTTCAGTAAATGCCAGTTTTCCTTCAGTTGTCTTTCTATTCTAAAGGCTGGCTTGGTGGCTGCCTGACATACTGTAGGCTTCAATGGCTAGCCACTGTCTTCGCTCCATTGATGCACATCCTCTCTCCCCTGGCAATAGCATCTTGAAACTGCCCATCCCTCCACCCGCATTGAGTGCAATCTAGTGAGACTGTCAATCCAGCTTTCCCACCTCTCTCGGGTCTATGGATAGGATTGTGTTCCACGTCAATCAGACAGTCGCTCCCTGGAATTTAAACTTCGGAAAGAGCGATAGAAAAGCTGCGGGTGGTGAAAGAAGAGATTTGTCTGAAGTCTTGCCACCTGAATTCCCCCTGAGATGTTCTGACCCAGATCATCTCCAAAGCCAGATCCTTACACTTTTGCACCCATTTCATGGATCAACATCATAGCCTTCCAATGTGTTCCTTCTTTGTTCAAGATAAGCAACGTTTATTTCTGTCTCTTAGAAACAACCAGCACTAAGTGAGACACAGGTATCCAATAAATGGTTACTGGATGGATGATGATGAACGGATATTTGAACCAAAGGAATATTTTTCCCAAGTTAAAAGGGAGCTGTAAATTCCTAGGAGCATAATAGTTAGGGAGGAAGTCCATACCCCAGAAAAAAAGATGATGCACATTCAAGACCCCTGGGACAGGGAGCAAGGGGACCTCAGTTGTGGATGACAAGAGGGTCCTGGCTCAGAGGAGAGGTGCCCTTCCCGTTCCTCTGATTCTGGGTCCAGAGGAGAGAGGATTGAACCTGAAGAAAAGAGCAGATGAGGGTGACCTTGATTTTTATTAGAGAAAGAGATAATTATGTGAAGAGAGGAATACAGGTGTTTTCAGGAGACAAGCAACGTATCTGAAATGGTGTCTGGGGAGAGCACTGCCTAATGAAAGCTGGTGAGGACTGCTGGGCAGCTGGAAGACAAACACCAATATGTGGTGGTACATATTCCATTGCAGGCATCACAAAAATCTACAGTGACTAACAAGAGTCTTTGTAATAACTAGCAAAAGTGTTCTCGGAGGACAGGAAAGCTGTTCTCTTGGTCTATTTCTTTGGGAGTTATCTCAATTTGTAGCTGACCTGTTAGATCCTACAGAGATAAACATTTACTGTGGCCCCTGCTACAACAGAGTTCACGTTCTAGTCTCTTGTCCTAGTTAGTAGAAGACACAAGGACTTAGGCATAACTCATATTTTAGATGGTAGCAAAATGGACCGCTTATCCTAGCTCAAAGCTATGTATACAGTATGTGTATTATCTTTGTGTTCGTTATTACAATCACATATTCAAACTTACTGCTTTTATCTTTTTTTTTTCTTTTTAGCACTATCCAGTAAATGTTGCTTTTTTTTTTTTTTTTCGTCATACATAATAAAGATGCTATGCAGGGCAAAAAAAAAAAAAAAAAAGAGGCAGAATGTTTTCCCCAAAGAGAGGGCTTTTCAGATGTGCTCTGTAATTTGTCATCCAGAGGAAAGAGTGTATCATCGCCGCTTTAAAAAAGTAAATGAATTACATCGCCTTGATGCACAGCAGGCCCGCAGATTTCATGAAGCCTTTGTATGAAACATGTGCTTGCTTTCTGGTGTCTCCTCTCCGATTATTCGAGGCATCCAGGAGATGAAACAGGCAGGAAAGCAGCCGACGTCACAGCCGCGGCCTGCTAGGTCACCTCATTCATAAGACCCAGAATTCAGAACTCTACCTCCTACACCGGAAATTAAGTACTTATAATGAACCCACCCACCCTTCCACAGTCTGACTTTTAAGACTTTGCCCCTCATTACCACTTCCTTTTCCAAAGCACTTCCTTCCCCAGATGACCTGGGAATATCACATTATTATTAAGAGGAAAAAGTACATAGCGCGGCATCCCCTGATGTTACTGAAATTCTCCCAGCATGTAGAAGACACTTCCTTCTCTGTTTCCTTTCTTTCAAAATAGGCCACTCCATGAACATAGCTTTATCTGCGAGTCCATGACCAGGCCTACGTTTTTCTTGGTTTCATGGACCAGCCTGGGTTACTTCGCTGGCAAGCCACTCAGGTTTCCTCAGCCTTCCCTCTGGACCTAGCTTTGACCCCAACCTCCTGGCTCCCTTATCATTTTCTGAAGTGTGTATGCTAGCCATATTCTTTCCATCTTTTCTCATTTTTACTAGTTGTTTAGTAAAACAAAAGGCCTTGCCTTTTCTGGAGACATTGGTCTCCATTAATAAATGGCCCGGTACTTGAATTCCCACAAGTAGAGGTCTGTGTGGATGTGGGTTGGCCTATGTTTGTAAGCATACGTGCATGTATTAAATAACTATTCTTTTAACAAATATCTGCTTCCACTCATTGGGTCACATTGACTTTTTTAGCTTGTTAAGAATGGAAAGGCTAAGACTATCTGAGATGTTTAAGTGGCCCAATTTTTATTAATGGTGAATACTATTTTTATCATTAATGGGGAAGACCATGGGGCCAGTCATTCCAAGTCACATGAAGGCATAGCTGTCTGAGTGGCATTTTCAGTAGGAAATAGTAATTGGAGGCAGCAGCTAACATGAAGCATCAGGAACTGGAAAACAAGAGATCCGGAATAAAAGATGTGATTTTTCCATGTATGGATGAAAAAAACAAGGGGGTTATAGGGAAAGTAACGGCGCAGGGTGATCTGATCATAAATTCCTACCTGGGTAGGTCATAGTGGGTAATCATGCTCCAGGCATGTGATTTTTTTTTAGTATCAGGTTACCTTCACCTTAAGCAAGTCCTATCCATTGTTTTTGTGCATCTAGGTTAGCACACCTTTGAAATAAGCCATGAGCACCCTCAGGAGAGCACAAAATCTTAACTGTCCTATAATCCTGTGATGCAATCCCCGCCTTGCTTTCTCCCACCTCCATGTAATCTTCCTTGCATTGCCGCCCTACCTTCAAATGCACAAAAGAAACTGTAGAACTGTTATCCTCTGGAGCATTTGAAATCTTGCTCCCCAGCACATGTCATCAGTTTGGCTCAAATGAACTCTTAATAAAAATACTCTACAGGTTTCTTATGTCGACACATGAGTCTCAACTTTATGGAAAATCTGTTTTCTTAAAATAATACTACCATTTGTGACTTGCTAGCCTACACCATGCATTACACATATGATCTTCAGAAGAACCCTTGAAGGTAGGTATTAGTACTTTTTTGCAGAACTGCTCTTTATTAATTCAAGGGCCAGGACTTGTTTTTACAGCTCCGTGTAACACAGATATCACTGAGTTGAGGACTCTGCTGAGAAATATTTTTTTTCTTTTCAAATGGATTCTTATCTTGAATAAAAGTAGAGCCACTTACAGAGAATTAGCAAGTAATACACATCACCAGCATATGTGCAAATAAGATTCCCAATGAATTAATTTCCTGGCTAGACTATTTAGGAGGGACAAATGTTCTCATTTATAATCTGGCAAAGTATTCTCTCACCCATGTATATGACACAAAAATTCTTCATCACAGCCAATATCAGTCCGTTCTTTATTCAACAAGATAATTGGGCTCTATAAAATTGTAACCGACACCCTAGTTTGTTACAGTTAAAATCAGAATGCAAGAAAAGGCCCTTAACCCAAAGCTGCACATTCTAACTGGGGAACCTATTTTTAGACCCATTGGCTTCATTTTTTTTTTTTTCTTTCATACTCGGTGCAAGTTTCAGCTAGACTCTAAACTGATTGGGAGAAATCCAACTCTGTATGCTCCTTCTCCACATGCTAATGGCACCACTGGAATGCAGAGCTGCCCTGAGAGGCTCACTCTCAAAGGGTCAATTTTTAGGCAAAATGCCTGCTCAAATGAAAGCTTGTGTAGGTTCTTTATCTGAAGTTGCAAGGAGGCTAATCAGAAGGCAGCCTAAACGGTTATCTCCAGCGAAGTGGAATTATGTGTATATTGTTTGTAAATAAGAGAATATTCACCATCCTTCTCTGGCTCGTGTTACCAAAAAGATACGCAAAACCCAATGTCACATTACCCCAGCGGGCGATTATTTTATTTACCAGAGAAAATGCAGCAGGTGGTGGTGGCGAGAGGGGCCCACAGGGAATGAGAATGTGGAGCTCAGATCCAGGAGGATAAAGCAGAGGAGATGGGTGGGGGCAGTGAGGGAGGGAAGGGAACAGAAAACGCTGGGTGAAAGGGGGTGAAAGGGGGTTGGCAGCTAACAAGCAGCTGAAAGCACTTTGGGACTCACTATGGAAAACAATCCCCTGAACATTAACAATATTAAGTAGCACTGTGATGACCTTCCTGAACCATGGTGCAGCGTGTTGTCTAGCTCTCCAAGAATTAATTCGGCCTTGCCCAATGATCCCTGTGTTTAATCTTCACCTCAGTGCTCATTCTGAACAAGTAACAAAAGAGGCGGTTACTTCTTTGTGGTGCAATCAGTATCATCTCCACCCTAAACTCAAAGGGTCTCTGCTATCCCCACACCCATCTTGTCTAACATCTTGGTTTGTGAGCCGGGGAAGTAAAAGCAATCGAGTGAAAAACAAGGCCAGGTCTGTGCTCATCACCATCATTAATACGGTGCTTGGTCCCTTAATGAAGGCTGGGGGCGCTGCGGTGGGTGGGGAGTGGGAGGGGGTCGAAACACAGTGGGAAACTTGCACAAGATTTTGTTAAAAAAGAAAAAAAAAAACCTCTTTGGAAACAGGTAATTGAGAATATGATAATTTGATATAGATGAGACTAATGTTTACCCATAAGAAAGGGAGTGATAAAATTATTAGCAGTCCAGGAAGGCTGATGTTTACTCAGTAATAACAGCCCACATTTTTTGAACACTTACTTCGGGCTGGGCACTATTTTGAGGCACTTCAGTCCTCACTCCAGCCTGTGACTTAGCTGCTTACTATGTCATTTCAGAGATGAGGAAACTGAGGCAGAAACGGGTTAAATCAGTGCCCAACGTCCAATAGGTGGCGAGCCAGGATTGAAACTTGGATCATCTAATTCCAGAACTGGCACCTCTACCTACTATGCTATCCATAATAGAGTATGTTTAAGTTTTTAGCACCGCAACTCCTAGTATATAAATACTGCTAATTATAAATGCATATCTTCCATTTAGTTAAGAACTCCTGGCAAGGCCTTCTCATGAATGCCTTCCATAAAGAAACAATTTGACAAGGAATTAGCAGAATAAAACGTTAGAATTAGAACACATTATGGACATTTTTTAAATAATAAAGCTGAAGTTACTTAAAATTTTTTATCCTCAGTCTTTTCATTCCTGTAGACCAAACTATTCCAAATCAATCTAAAATAAAATGGTTTTGTGATACTACTATAATATTTAAGCACTTAACTTCCTTTTGCTACAAAAAAAAAAAAAAAAAAGCCAATTCTACCTGAGTGTTTGGCTCATTTGAACTCTTCACTTTAACCTGTCTGCCTTTCGTCTCTTACCAGCTGCCCCTCCTTTGCCAGCACAGAAGGCACAGCTTCTTCTCAACAGGCAGAATCTGGTCAGAGCAGATATTCAAAGATATCTAAAGAATACCCTTCTGTGTCCCACGCCTCGGGCAGACCTAACCGAGAATGACTTGGACACAATGTTTCTCATCTCCTCTTGCCCTGCCTTTAGGAAGAAAAGATGGGAAAGAAGCTGAATGCAAGGTGTAGCTTAAAAAAAAAAAAAAAAAGGCACTGCTGGCCCTTAACTTCCGCCTCCCTTCTCTGTTAAGTAAGGAAGACTCTGGAGGGAGAGGGGCTTGCAATTCCCTAGGCAGCGCTAAGCAACACATTCTGGCTGTCAGAAAGAATCTCTGGTATAGAGAAGAGACAAACATCAACAGATTACATTCCTCTTTAAAAATGGTGAATCTCTTTCTCCAAGTGTGCCTTCAGCTGAAGGGAATTTTGGTCCTGTAAAGGGCGAGGTCCCCTCTATTTCCTTTTTAATTGTGTAATCTCTCAAGGATTTCACTTGCATAGAGAAAATGCTGATACGTCGACTTTAATAAATCACTTTCAAACGTTTAAGCAAACATCCCCGTCTACCTAGAACAGCCCAGGCCTGGACTTCAGAAGAACGTGAAAAATCAGGGATGGGAATGAACTCTCTCTTTTGAGCCTTGACCCCGAATTGACCGCCGACCTGACAGTTTGGATGTAATCTCCCTGCTTTGTTAACTTTATCTTAAATACAGGGAAGTTCACTTTCATACACTGGGTATAAGGGCTGGAAATTAGTATTTGTGAAGTATGTTGCAGTCACGGAAGAAGGATGAAACAACAGTGAAACTGAACCCATCAAAAATCTAATAAATGTATTTTTGAATTGCCTTGAACGACCTAATTATTACCAGTCCACATGAAAATGACATAGATGCTATTTTCTAATTGCTCTTTCACCAGTGTCACTTTAAATGACTACTGCCATGGTTTCTCTGTCAACGTTTTAGATGATCTATGATACTGACCCCACAGCGAGTAAAAGAAAAAAGACAGGAAAGCTGAGACAGATGCTGCGCAAATATACCCAACCAGCCACTACTCGGTCCTTGTGCAGGAACACAGCCAGCCTAGCTGTTCATAGTCAGCATCCCTTGGAGCTGGCCGGAGTGGCTGTGCAAATTGGTTAGTGCCTTTGATGGACCAGTGGCTAAATATTTTGAGTACCACCCCTGCCAACCATACAGAATGACAACAATTTTCTAGAAATTTTAAAGGCTATTTCTGCCACAGTGGAGACATAATCAAGTGAGGAAGCACAGCAAAAAATATCACTGTTGGACTAAAAATGGAAACCAAAAAATATCAAATTCAAAAAAATGCATCCAGGTGTAAGTTGTTTTTTGAAGACCTCTCTGAGCTCTCAAAAGCAGACAAAGGTAAGATGATCATGTGTGATTCCTACTAACATTTAGATGCAGGTTTTAAGGAGTATCTTAGATACAACCATTCTTCAACAATGGCATATCCATATCCCACAGACACGGATGCGCCATTCTAACCATGAAGTGGAAGAGAGAGAAACTTGAAAATGCACAACAAATTTTGCAGAAAGCCATAGTCAATCGAAGAGCCCAACAGCACTTCGATTTAGAAAACTTCAAGAATCAACCACACCCCAAATTACCACCATTAAAAAGCACCACTATGTAATTCCTGCCAGAAAACTAACTAAGAGAAAGGCTAATGGTGACCAAGTTAAAATTGCTGACAGTGATGGAATCTTGTCATTTGTCATTAGATTGGAACAGATTTCCCCAAAATGGAAATTTATGACCAATACACATGAATGTAACACATTTCCAATAGCCAAAGAATTTCTATTTGACCAGTACTCTGAGCTGTGACAGGCTCCAATTATATTATTTATGGACAATCTGAAAAGCATGAACTTCAGTCATTACTTCCCCAGAGTCTTCCAGGTAACCATTTATTCTTAGAAAATACACACGGAGAAAAACCTTTAAAATGAAAGAGAAATAATCCATGACCAAATATGTGATTTAACATGCTGAATAGGAATGAGTGTCACACTTTCCCCTAACTTCATAAAAGGCCAGATGTGTGCTACACCCTTCTGCATGATTTCATAATTCTTACAACTCCACCCGACGAGATAACCTCCCCACATTTTTATGATCTTTCTTCCTTTCCCTCGAGAGCCTATGTAAATCTCTGGAGAAACAAGTCCCGTGCTGGGAAGAATGTATAATTTGCCTCTGTCATCTTCTGAATATAGCACTAGTATAGAAGATATTACTTACAGCCATTAGTTGGCCATTCACTTTAGTAAACTTATCATCATATGTAAATTCAAATAAATATTCCTCTCTCCCTACTTGCCATTTTCCATTCCGTTTGATTTTTCAAATTCAGTAATGGGCTGTGTATAATGGGGGATAACAGCAGGGATAACATAACCAGTAGGACTTTTGGAATTACACAAACCTTGCCTTCACTCTCTATTTGTGTGACTTCTCAGTCTATAAATCATAAGAGACGAGAAAGTAACATGTAGTTCCCACAGGTTAAAGAAACCAAGTACTAATATTTTTTCTGGACATGAACAAAGTTAGCAAAACCACTGCTGGTGAAAATTTTTTAAATAATTTAAGAAAGAGGGGGAGAGCTGAGATTAAACCGTATAAATGACATTAAATGTATTTTACAAGCATCAAATACTAGAAGGCATTCTTTTTTTTTTTTTTCCTTAAACACATGAGAATTACAGACAACACAGCAGGTAGAGATCAACTTTCCCAGGATGCTGGTCCCCAGGAAGGTGCCCACTCCAGCCATTACCTCTGACCCCGCACCCCCACCTCTCCACAGGGTCTGCTACATAACCAGGGAAGGATAACCTAGAACAGCGTGCAGGATAGGCGTCTTTCTTGCTGCTTTCTGTGCCCACTCTGTTCATCTTGTGAGCACGTGGGGCCTCTGGCCATAGAAAGGGCAAGGAAGAACATCAGTTCGTGGGATGGAAGCTGGGCAAAGGAAGGGATCATACCAACTGGACCTCTCCTGGTAGGAAAGATCAAGCACAGCGCCCTTGGTGGTTGTGGGGTAAAGGGGGTAGATATGGTGCGGAGAGAGGGGATATAGGCCACTGGAGATGTAAAGGCCTGTCAGTGCTCCCATGGAAGCACCTCCAAGAGGAAGCAAGAAATTCATTAGGCCAGCTGTCTCTTAGTCAAGGAAGTTACATGAAAGGAAAACATGCATGTGGAATCCTGAAGTTACATGAAAGGAAAACATGCATGTGAAATCCTGAAGTTACATGAAAGGAAAACATGCATGTGAAATCCTGAAGTTACATGAAAGGAAAACATGCATGTGAAATCATATTCAGGAGTACCTGAATAGGAACGCATCTGGCAGAGGAGAAAGACTTAATGAATGACAACTGTACTCCCCTCCAATACGCCCAGGTTCACACTGTGGTATCTGTGAAGCTAACTAGCAGAACTCACACAAGTATGTTTGTATGTATGTATGTATGTATGTATGTGCCCAGGGTAGAAAAGACCACTGCAAGACTCAGATGTAATGATGAACACTTTCTCAGCTTTCCTACCAGAGAAAAACTGTATTAGTAAAATCCAAGATTTTCAGGTTGCTCCCTACATTCTTCATTAAGGGTCTCAGGCAGTGCAGTAGGAAATTGGGCCATCTGGAGAGGGGTTCCGGGAGGTATGTGCTGGGCCATAACCATTCACCCCTTCGGAGACTTGGATTTTTCAAAGTCTGAGGAAAGGTTAAGGTATTTGCAACTTAGATCTCAGCAGTAGCTCAGCTGGCTCCTGAGGTAGTCACTCCATTGCCCCTGAATCAGTCAGAGGCTTAGAACATCTTTACCAGGGACTTCTCAGATCCACCTGCCTATGTATATAACCATGTAACACTTACCATTGCTTTTATAAGAATGTTCTATGTCTGTGTATTTATGTAGATGGTCATGGCAAGGGGAAAGGTTTGCAATGATGTCACCACTGTTCCAGACCAGTCACAGCCAGGAAGCTATTAACCCTCCCTGAACTTTGGTTTCCGCATAATTTAAACAGGCATCATAATGTTGTAAGCATAAAATGTACTCAACTAACTCCTAACACAGTGGGATAGACTAAGCACATGGAATTCCATATGCACTTTGCCTATGTTCTTTACTATATACTAGAATGAGTCTTGGCAAAATGTTTAATGAAGCTAAGTATTTGGGATTTTCCATCAAAAGTTATTGTTTTCTTGACTTCAATGTATTATCATCTACTTCGTTCCTGAGATTTTCGATAAAAGGTCCTAACCTTTTATATAAATAAAGGCCATGCTTCTTTCTACCCACAGCCTTCCTACCAGCTAAAGTTGGTGTAGCAGTTAAGATCTAAAGTGCGCCGAAACCGGTTTGGCTCAGTGGATAGAGCGTCGGTCTGCGGACTGGAAGGTCCCAGGTTCGATTCCGGTCAAGGGCATGTACATTGGTTGCGGGCACATCCCCAGGTGGGGGGTGTGCAGGAGGCAGCTGGTCGATGTCTCTCTCTCATCGATGTTTCTAGCTTTCTATCCCTCTCCCTTCCTCTCTGTGAAAAATCAATAAAATATATTAAAAAAAAAAAAAAAAAAGATCTAAAGTGCCAGAGAGTGAAGAACTGATGTCATAGTTTGAGTCAGAAATAACACAATTACCAATCTTTTGATAATGCATAATTTCAAAAGGAAAACAGTATTACCAAGAGATAATGCCCAGCAATTGTGAGCCCTTGTTGGTGTAGCATAGATGGTTGAGTGTTGTCCCAGGCACCAAAAAGTCATTGGTTCAATTCCTGATCAGGGCACATGCCCAGGTTGTGGGTTCAATCCCCAGTAGGGGATATGCAGGAGGCAGCCGATGGGTGTTTCTCTCTCTTCCCCTTCCCCCTCTCCCTAAAATCAATAAAAATATATATTTAAAAAAAAGAAATAAGTGACTGTGTACTGGCTGGGTGGCTCCGTTGGTTGGAGCATCATCCCATACACCAAAAGGTCTTTGGTCTGATTCTGGTCAGATTTGATCCCCAGTTAAGGCTCATGTGGGAGGCAACCAATTGATGTTTCTCTCTCACATTGATCTTTCTGTCTCTGTCTGTCCCTTCCTCTCTCTAAAATCAATAAAAATATAAGCAATGGTGGGGAGGGAGCAGGATTGAGGTATAGGGGGTAAATGGGGGAGAAAAAGAGGACATCTGTAATATTTTCAACAATAAAGATAAGATTTTTAAAAAATAAGCAATGGTTATAAACCATTACTCAATATTTCCGTTTAAAAAATAATTTGGTGCCCAGCCAGTGTGGTTCAGTGGTTGCGTGTCGACCCATGAACCAGGAGGTCAAGGTTCAATTCCCGGGCCAGGTACATGCCAGGTTGTGGAATAGATCACCAGTACAGGGTGTGCAGGAGGCAGCTGATTGATGATTCTCTCTCATCTCTTATGTTTCTATCTCTCTCTCTTCCTTCCTCTCTAAAAGCAATACAAACATTAAAATTTTTTTAAAAATCATTTTGCTTTCTGGGTTCTTTTTGTTTGTGATAACATGGCTTACTAATTAAATGTGACAATCAGAAGGTTACGTATAATGAGTTTAACTCAAGGTGAGGCCAATAAAATGTGTGCAGTGACATATTTTGATGCATAAATTTACTGCAAAGAATGTGAGAAAGATTCATAGATTTGAGGTTCCTCTTATGAAGTGAGTTCAGGGCCACTGAGTCAGATAAATTAGCTATTGTTTCATGGCAATTAATTGAGTTCATTGAGTAAACAAATTAAATAAACATAGAATGGAATGAATACAAACATCCCAATGATAAAGTATATGAACTTTTGGGGATCAATAATGTGGATTAAACTACATAAGTAGCCATGCACATAATCTCCCAAATAAAAGAGAACTTTCTCAAACTTTTTAAAAGCTCAAGCTTGTCACATAAAAGGTAGGCTTATGCTGAAACCAGTTTGGCTCAGTAGATAGAGCATCGGCCTGAGGACTGAAAGGTCCCAGGTTCGATTCCGGTCAAGGGCATGTACCTTGGTTTCGGGCACAGCCCCAGTGCGGGGTGTGCAGGAGGCAGCTGATCGATATTTCTCTCTCATCGATGTTTCTAACTCTCTATCCCTCTCTCTTCCTCTCTGTAAAAAGTCAATAAAATATATATATATTTTTAAAAAAAGATAGGCTTATGGACATATGACAAAAGATAATTTCTCTGTGCTGTGTTAGCAACTTATAAGATGTCCACATCTTGGAAAAAAAAATACTTAACTTAATAAACCTTAAATCTGAAGGTCATTCTTGCTTGGTCCCCATAATCATCTCCTGTCCCAAAGAAGGTCCTGTCTACATAATTCTACTTTGCATTGAACAGATCTGTGTCTTAAATACAAATAGTTGTTCTGCCTTAATGTGAATTTATATTCAGAAATTGCTTGTTCTGACATCAAGAAAAATTTTACATTGATCTTGTACACTTGCATGCTAAAGAAAAAATTCAGGTACTCACTTTTTAAGTTAGAAAAAGGGTAAACATAACCACTATGCCAGTAATACTCAACCTTTTTCATCTCATGACATATAAACTAATTACTAAAATTCTGTGGCACACGAAAAAATATATTTTTTTGCCGATCTCACACACAAAAAAATAGGTATAATTATGATTCATTTACACCTGACTGCTCTTGTTGTGTTGTCTATTGTCATTTTTTTATTTGACAGTCTAAGAGAAAAGAGGTCAGTGCCCCTAACTAAACAGTCAGGTATTGCATGTTATAAAAATTCCTGCAGCACACCAGTGTGCCAATGTACACCTGTGAAAAATCTCTGCACTATGCTGTAACCTGAAACTAATACAAGATAATATTGATTGTAATTAAAAAATAAAATTTAAAAAGGCAAACAAAATACAAATGGCCAATAAACGTATTTTAAAATGACCACCCTTCCTAGAAATAAAAGAATACCTACTAAAATAAGTGTTTTACCTATCAAATTGGCAAATATTTTAAAAATTGATAATGTTTTTTGTTGGTTAAGGTGCAGGAAAATGGGCACTCAAAGCTGGTTGAAATGTAAACTGATGCATGATTATTGCAAAAAAAATTTAAAGTGTGTATGGCTTTTAATTCTGCTTCTGAGAAATTTTAAGAAATTAATGTGAAAAAAAGTTTCAGTTACCAAAAAAAAAAAAAAAAAAATGTGGTGACTTTTTAAATGATTTTGAATCAACGCAATGATTTTTAAAACAACCAAAATGTAAAATAACAGAATACTCATTTACTAAATTAAGGAAAAGCAATAAAAATGATATTGTGCAAATCTATATTTGGCCTGAAAAGGTGTTCACAGAATATTATTAAGTGAATAAAGCAAGTTACAAAACATACATGGTACAGTCTATTTTTTGGTTTGTCTAACATACTACACACACAATATATCAAGACAAGAGTTTGCAAGGGTATACATCAGAGAGTTATCAATGATAGTGTATAGGAGGGTGAGTTTGTGAGTGATTTTTATGTTTGCTTTGCTTTGTATTTTGATTTTTCTGTATTGAAAACAATTTTATTACACATAAGTTAATTTCAAATAAACCATTCATTTTCAGTGAGAGACATGCCACTCCCAAGAGTGTGAAAATTGGGTTTTAAAGTGTGTAAAAAACTCTACCCAACAAACTCTTAGTATTTAATTTCATAGAAGGGAAAGAGAGAGCAATTAGGGGAAAAAATGTCTAAAATACATTTCATAGTGGGAAATAATGAAAAAAACCCGAGACATTGAAGCACACCAACATGAAACTTTGTTAAAAATATGCACATGAAGTATACAATCATAATCTATAATAATAAAAGAGTAATATGTTAATTAGACCGGACGTCATTTCAGATGTCCTTCCTGAGGAGGTCAGGGTCAGAGGGAAGCCAGCCTGGGTCCCGGGTGCCTGCGGGTGGCCCAAGGAAAGCCAGCCCAGGTCCCAGGTGCCTGTGGGCAGCCAGAGGGAAGCAGCCCGGGTCCCGGGTGCCTCCCAGCTGCCGGAGAAGGGAAGCTGGTGCCAGAAGCCAGGGGAAGGAAGGCCTACTCTTGCATGAATTTTCATGCATCAGGCCTCTAGTTTATAATAAAAAACAAAAATCATTATTCTAACATATATTTATTATACACATGTGATACATATATATATTTTCTTTCTCTACCAAAAGGTAAAGCTCTCACTGTTCATTGAAAGCAGTATCACACTCATGCTGACATCAGCAAAAGTTAAATCATTAACCAACCTTAGTGTCAAATTGGTTCCTGTTGGAAGGTGCAGTCAGATCTTTTACTTTACTAGGTGTATAGGTTAATAATGAGGATTTTATAATCATAGAAAACATGATAATTTCAAGAGAAACATCAAAAGTGCTTTATTCAAAGTAAAGTCCATCGCTAACTGCACATTTCCCCCATCTTTCAGGTAATTTGTAGATACCGTCCCAATAGAACTTTTCTTGTTTTGAGGCAAAACATTCAGAGACCCAATTTTCCACTTCTTCATACGTTTTGAAGTGCTGCTCAGAAAGTGCGTGTGCCATCGACCAGAACAAGTGGTAATCTGAAGGAGCAAGGTCTGGTGAATACAGCGGGTGGGTTAATACTTCCCAGGCAGGATCTTTTAACGTGTCTTTAACTGGTTTTGAAGTGTGTGATGGTGCGTCATCATGAAGCAAAATTATTTTGCCATGTCTTCTGGCCCAATCTGGTCGTTTCACGATCAAAGCGTGGTTCAAATTGATTATTTGTTGTCGGTAGCCATCAGTATTAACGGTTTCACATGGTTTTAGAAGCTCATAATACACCACACCTTCCTAATCCCACCAAACGCAGAGCATTGTCTTCTTTCTGAAGCGATTTGGCCTTGCAGTCGATGTTGATGGTTGACCTGGATCAACCCATGATTTTGTGCATTTGGGATTCTCAAAATAAATCCACTTTTCATTGCCAATCACAATTCGATGCAAAAAAGACTTACTCTCGTGCCACTGAAGCAACATTTTACTGATGACTTTTCGGTTTTCCATTTGTCTTTCGTTCAGTTGATGTGGTACCCATTTTCCTTCCTTTAAAATCTTTCCCATTGCTTGTAAATGATCGGAAATTGTTTGCTGAGCAACGTTTAATCTTTCTGCAAGTTGTTTTTGAGTTTGACATGCATCTTCATCCAATAATGCTTGTAATTGTTGGTCTTCAAACTTTTTCGGTTGACCTGGACGTTCTTTGTCTTTCACATAGAAATCATCACTTTTAAAGCATTTAAACCAGCGTTCACGAGTATCTTGAGATGGAGCATGTTCACCATAAGCTTCCTGAAGTATATGATAACTTTCAGCAGCACTTTTCTTCAAAATAAAGTAATGCATTAAAACTTCCCACAAATGCTCCTTTTTTGGCATGAAATTCAACATTTTTAAGTATAAAAATATCTTTGATGTTAACACCTTCAGAAAATTTGACATATGAAGTTTTTTTGGGGGGGGGTTTTGTTCTTTTTAAAATATATTTTATTGATTTTTTTTTACAGAGAGGAAAGGAGAGGGATAGAGAGTTAAAACATTGATGAGAGAGAAACATCAATTCAGCTGCCTCTTGCACACCCCCTACTGGGGATGTGCCCACAACCAAGGTACATGCCCTTGACCGGAATCGAACTTGGGACCCTTCAGTCTGCAGGCCAACACTCTATCCACTGAGCCAAACCGGTTAGGGCGACATATGAAGTTTTTAAGCTTGTTGTCAATACAACAAAATAACGTACATATCAAATCACATATATATCAACATATGTGTTACTCCATCTATTGAAAAAAATCCGCATTATTAACTGGTACACCTAGTAAAGCGATGGCCATTTCCTTCAATGAACTGATTTTTTTTAAGACTGATAAGGGATTTTATATAAAACAATTATATAACTCATTACACCTGGACTGGTGTGAACCCTTGTGATTTTTCACATCAGTGTAATAATCCCTAGGGAAATTTACGATAGATTTGGTTAGGGGCCATCTGATCTCTATTTCTTTATTAACTGGCTACTTATTCTTCATTATGGAAAAGAATAATTATTGAGGTAAAATAAAAACTAATTATTTGAAACCCCGTGTTTCAAATACAGCAATGACGTCAACAGAGAGTAACATATGAACTCAGAATCAGGCCCCACTTTTAACAGGCTCCAACATGCCAGTCTGTCCAATTCAGTCAATATTTCTTATTCACTTTCTGAAAGGAATCTTGAAGAATAAAACAATGCCAATAAAGCTTCACTTACACTTTTCTTGCACCTGCCAACTCCCCGTTACAACCACACATGGTTTCCCAGATGAAACGCAGCCATAAATGTCAGAATAGTGGAACTGGTGATTAACACCAGGCAACGCAAAGTCAAAAACCACAGAACTGAATTCAGAGTGCACTTTTGCAATTACTGTTTTAGTGGAACAAAACATACTTGTCATGGCCTGTGTCGTTAAAAGAAAGATACAAAAATAAGCTGGGATCCTGGGATGGGGTCTCAGCACAGACAAGCAGGTACACCCTGGGCTGTCACGGAGATTAACATGAATGTAGGAGTTCTTGCAAGAGCCGCTTGCCTCAACTCTTGCTGACTGGGTCTGCTCCACTCCATCAGTCAAGAAACACATTTAGGGAACTTGATTTTACTGACCTTTGGAAAAGCTGGCCGACTTCTACAAGGATCTGATGGTTAATCAATTCTTTCATGGCCAGGTTCTTCTACAGGAACAGGTGGCTTCATGGCCAAGACAGGCCCTCCTTGCCCAGCCCTTTAAAAAGGCTGCTTAGTAGCCTATTACAAACATGCTAAGTATACAAGTCCAAAATGGTCAAGATAGTCCAAGCACCTCCTGATTCCAGAAATATTTCTTTTAAATCCTGATTGCTTTTGCTGTACAGATCATATCCCCATGTCATGTTTCAACCTGTTTAATATGACCATAGGGTCAGATTGCTGGGGCATTTAATCCCCATTAGCCACATTTTTGTTGCTGATAATCATTAGATGGTATTGACTGTTCTCTGTGCTCTGCCTCCTTGGCCCTCCAAAGTAACTACAATGCGGTGCTCACCAGCTGGGGCCCTGCCTTGAGGATGGGAAAACATGACATGGACACAGGAAGAATCGCCAGCCTGCATTGACTGCCCTGGCGCACCCACCACTGCCATCGCTTTCAATTTCTCAATGCAAGACAGTCCATTTTTTGTCTGTCATCAAAGTTTGTGGAGACTCTGAAAACTCTAAAAAAAAGACATGACATAAAAGAAGCTATTCTCATTAAGTCCAGGAAAGAGAGTATGAGTATCAAATATTCAAGGGATTAATGGGAACTGTTCCCCTAACAAGCTGTAAATCTGTACCTAATTTCAGGATTTCTATTATCTGACTCATAAAACACTAAAATGGCTATAACAAGAAAACCCAATTTGCTAAAGAAATAGCACACGTTTACATTTTAGCACATTTTTATTTACCTTTATAATCTCCCCCCAACTGGGCTAGTGTCAAATGAAGTATGAGGTAATGTTTGCAGCTAGTCAAGTCTTCAATTCCAGACATCTGTAATAAATTTTTTTAAGGCCAAGTACTGGTTCTGCATACACACCTGGAGTTTGAAATACGTTACTGTGCCGCAATACCACACTCTCGGTTAGGGCTTGCTGGCGCGGGCAAAGCGGAGCGCTCACCTGAAACCACGTAGGGACAATGAGCAGAATTTTCAATGTCTCTCCTTGTCAATCCTCTTTATAGTCAACATAGTCTTAACTCGGGCGTGTATCTTATCTTCGAAAATTCCAGATGATAGAAAGTAGAGAAGTCTAAAGGACGCTCATACACGATGATGGTAGATTTCGGATCATTCTTGCTTTCTGCTATTTGTCCACCGTGAGTTTTCCAGTTTCGTCTGGTGCCTTTGTACTTGGGTAAGTACTCAGAACTATTTCTTCTGGGTATCTCTTCCCAAATTCCTGGTCTTACAGCCATGTGGACACTTGAGCTGAATGAATGGTTCAGCCTTTTCAGGGATGGAGGAACTTTTTATTGCCAGGGGCCATTTGGATATTTCTAACATCATTGAGACTTATCAACTTAAAAATCAGCCTGCTATCTTTGGTCAAACATTTAATTAATTCACCCCTAATGCCCTGGTAGGGCCAGACCAAATGATTTGAGGGGCTTACACAGCCACGGGCCAGACATTCCCCACCCCTGCTTTACATGGACAGCTAGAGAGGCAGGCAGCTGAGTCTCCAAGGACAATAGTCGCTGAAGCTTGGCAATTCAAGAAATGTGTCTCTCCTACCGACCCACTGACCTGAAGTTGAAACACTTGGGAATGTGAGTCTAGCATTCTAATATTCCTTAAAATACACCCATGAAAACCTCTCCGCACTCAAGAACGCGGGGCCTCTAAGAAATAGCCAAGGATCAACAAAACTGTGTGCTAGTAACTGATTACCTGTTGGCCAATTGCTTCCCTGTGCTCTTCAATAGATGCTGGACAGACCTGGCTGCAACATGGAATGGAAGCTCTGGACACTGGCTTTACTTGTAGCTCCACTGAAGCCCCAGCTACACTTCCTCTATGACTGGAATGGGACTTTGGAAACCCAGGGATGTAATTCCACCAAAATAAAAAAGTACTCGTCCTCATGTCCGAGTATCAAAAAATTCTTTTTCTCAAGATATGGTAAGGACTCCACCTCCATTACCCAATGGGGAAGAGGATACCCCAATTTCTCTGATAACAGTTTGAATTGGCTTTTCCCCCATAAAATAAGCAACAAAAGGATGATTTTCTCCTGACTAATGTTCATATTTAAGTAGTTAAAATGTATCCTTTGGACAGGCAGATTCAAGTATGCAGTTAGAAAAAAACACTAAAACATAAGTGAATTTTATAAGATAAACTTGAATAGAAGCCCCATTTCAATTTGTAGAAATACTTAAGATTGGCCACACTTTAAAAACAGCCACTGACATGGAAAAATTACTTGAATAAATAAAGCCATATAAATATTTACCTTTCCAGTAACAGCACAAGTATCTTGTGAATTAACCATTTTTCTCTCTTTTTTAACTTTTATACTCATAGGTTAACCTAATTTTGGACCAATTCTAAGACTCCTGAGACTTATAATTAACTAGACTGTGTGTATCCTAGATTTAGAAGCCTACATAAAGTCAGAGTTAAACCTGCATTGATAGTTATCGGGCATTTGGAGGCTAACAAGCCAAAACAAATTTAAGTCACTAATTTGGAGATCCCAAGGAATGTGCTCTTGTCAGATGAGAAGACAAGGCACTATTCCCAGAAAAGAAGGTTATTTTAATGTTCAAAAGATACTTGACAGTTTGTTTGACTACATTTTTGCACCTTTACCCATTCCCCCAAATAATCAATTGTAGAAAATAGTTTTCTGATGGTATATTTTCATTAATCAATTGTAGAAAATAGTTTTCTGATGGTATATTTTCATTTTCTCATACCTGACTGCTTTTCTCATACCTGACTGCCTTTCACAAACAGCCTGAAAGTCACATTTCAAAAAATCAAAGTCTTTGTATACATACAGAATTAGTTATTGATGTGTACATTTGCATGTGTCCAAACAGATATACATGTACCAATAACCAAAGCATGGCATATTTACAATTGTACATATCACCCAATGTATTAATCATTTTCTATGCTCCAGGAACTGCACTAGGCATGCCAGATTTCATTTTAACCCTCAAACAGGCCAGACACATAAGCAGATAATATAACCATAAGTACACCCAGGCAACTGCAAAGATAGAATTAGGCACGTGGTATCAGTGGGACACAGAGGTACCCAATCCAATCTCAGGGGTGGGGAGGAGTGAAACCAGGGACAACATCCTGGAGAAGATGAAACAGGAGCTGAGATGTGAAAGGTGAGAAAGAGCATGTCGGTAGAGGAGGAGAATGTGATCCTCTGTACAGCCATGGCCAGGAAGGGAGGTCAGTACAGTAGCCTGGACACTTGCACAGCTCAGAATCATGGCAGCATAAGATTAAAGGTGGTAAGGGAAAGGGGATAGGCTGTCCTGGAGGCTCAAGGCAGGTCACCACACGACCTGTATTCCATGCCCAGCTGCTCTGATTTCCCCCTGAGGACAGTGAAAAGTCACTGACGGGTTTGAAACAGTAAAATGGCACACATGCTCCTGTGAATACTTTGACCCGGTAAAGAGGACATCACCATTCTCTAAGTAACAGCTAACAAGGCAGTCAGGGTAAAGAGGAGAGGATGCTGTTGAGGGCTTGTTGAGCCCATGTAGAAAGGGTCTAAGATGGCTCCCATGATTTTCGTAGATAAATGGTAGACTATTAATTGAAGTAGAACACACTGATGGCCTAAAATGGGAGCTGGGAAAGATGATGGAGACACATTCAATAAGAAAAACCAGTCTTAAAACCCAAATAGAAATGCATAGCAGGCATCTGAATACACTACTGGGAGATTAGCCAAGAGCTGGAGGCTGATGAAAGAGATCAGCACAGAAGTGCAGGGTAAGGCTCCTAGAGTGATATATTATTTCACTGTTTCTCTCGAGGTAGGTAGGTAAGAAGTAAGGAAGGGCTTAAACCTAAACTTTAAAAGAAAGGGGCACCAGCACCAGATACAAGGACATTTGCAACTGAAACCAAGTTAAACCTCAGTGGGTCTTAGAACTCATTGATATAAATGAGCAGCTAAAACACAGCCTGGCCTGATTGCTTGAGAACTATGTGGCCTTGTGGTTGACTCTGCATGTAAACCATTTCTAGAACATATGAGAGAAGTGTGGAAAAAATGTCTTCCTTTAATATATGCCTCCTTTTCCCTAGGAAAATGAAGAACCTAATATTTATAGTTACTTGTGCGTTGTCACACAGGATAAACCCGACGTCATTCAATTTTTGTGCATGAAGCCACATACACATGTAGACACACATTCCCACACATACTGTCTGCTGAAAATCCTAATTGTCCTTTGTTTTCATATGTTCCCATGTCCTTTATTTCATTCTATATTCCAGAAGACTACGTGTTCTTTGATTATGTGTACCTATTCTGTGGAAACTCTAAGCAGATCCTTGGATTAACATGACCTTCCTCACCAAAAGACATTAAAGGAAATATAAACCTAACAATATTCTATTTAAATAGTACTTGATAATAGTGTGATTTAACATAGTATGATCCTCTTATTGTATTATTTTATTGTTCTGAAGTACATATGCAAGAGTTTATGTGATTGTGCCTTTAATTCAACAAATAAAACTGGGGCCCTGACTGGACTTTATCAGAAATCATGTAAATTGTCCATGGGGTGAAGCATATATATTATTTCATAAGCCAATATACAGCATTGCGACTTTTCATCTTACTGCTGTGCTACATGATTTTCATGATTTTACTTTTACAAAGAATTTCATTTTAGATTTTTAATACAGCATGTAATAAGGACAGTTAACACCAACAAAAGTTTGCATATGGCTAAAATAACTTCTTTATAAAATTATTTTCTACTTTTTTACTATTACAAATATCAGCCTTAGAAAATTCTATCAGTTATTAAAAACACTCTCTAATAACTTCCTAATGTGTAAATAAAAACATACATTTTAGAACTAGGCGTTCTACTTCGTTTAGTATATACTACTCAAGTATTTTTTCTGAACTCCTTCTTAGACAATAAATAGCATTTAATACTTGAAAAAATTTCATGTGCATTGCCTTAGCTCTAAAAAAAAAAAAAAAAAGATGTTGAAAAGAAAGACCTCCAGTCCTTTCAAAGATTATTAATTTACTGACTTAATTCCTTTTTGTTTATGACAATACTAGGGGCCCAGTGCACAAGTTTGTGCACCTTGAAAGGAACTGTGGGCTGTGAGGCTGCAATAGGCACAGGGGCAGGTCTTGGCCCATCCCCCATACCCCCACCCGGCCCCTCCCGCCACGGGCCCCATTCCCCTGTCTGCTGGCAGCCCTGCTCCCGCCACCACTGCTCCCACACGCTGGTGGCACCAGCCCTGCTTGCACCAGCTGACAGCACCTGCTGCCCTGATCACCCCTCAGGAGCCGGGGGAGGTGGAGAAGCCCTCAGGGGTGACCAGGGCCAGCAGCCGCCACTACTCGCACCTGCTGATGGCGCTGATTGGGACCAGCGCCGGGCACCGGCAGCGGGGGCAAGTGGGGCCGGTGCTGGCAGCAGGTGCAAGCACCAGGCAGGACCACGGTGTGCAGGAGCAAAGAATTTTCAGTAACCACCAGAGGCTCATTCCTATGATAGTGACTGGCGCCCCGCCTTGGTCTGGCAACCCTGCTCACCTGCTCCACCATTCCACCGTGGCCAATGCCTGCCATGTTCCACACACGCCCCCTGGTGGTCAGTGCATGTCATAGCAGCCGGTTGTTCAGTTGTTTTGGTTGTTCCGCTGTTCAGTCTATTTGCATATTAGCCTTTTATCATATAGGATGGCTGAATGGTGTGTCTGAAACCAGATACCTCATGAAGGTGAAGTCAGCCTGTCTCAGAGCTTCCTTCCACATAACTCAGTCTCATTTACCAGCGCAGAAACCATTGTCACACGTCTTTTATGCTGAGGAAGAGTTAAAAACTATCCAACAAATATCATCTAATATCACCTCTTCTTCCTATCTGTTGGAAAGCTTACTTCTCCCAATATAAGAGAGAAAGTTGATTTTAACTGGCAATGTAGTAAACACTCCATTTCTGTTCTATTTGTTCTTTGATGTTCATGCAGAGTTGATGTCTATGCAAATTATCAAAGTTACGCTTAATATATACACATCAGGAAAATATTTGTAGGCAGTGAGTAATATAATTCAATCAGGAGATAAGTGCCTGAAGCTATGGGTGGAGGAACCAAGTTTTATCATACAGAACTGAAGCAGGATTCAGAAACTCAGGAAGGAAATACACACAGAGAATACACACATACTCCAAGAAAAGAAGTACATACAGAACTGCTGGTGGTACATGCCTTCTGGGAGGTGTAGAATTGACATGTACAACACAATAGTGTAAGACAGAGACACGATGGACTCAGTACACAGTAAGATTTGGAATCTTCAATGAAGTCAGATTAGTTTCAGAGAACCAGGAAGAGAGTAAGAGAAGATTCCTCCTCGAACAACCAAAGGTACATTAAACAAAAGTCTGTTCAACAAAGATTGCAGGAAGAGCAGTGCATAACATCTTGCCCCCAGGTTATACACAAAAAATGAGATATGACAGTTCACAAGCAGTCAGTGAGCAAGGCCGAGAGCAAACTATACAACCAAATGTTGGCAGATACCAAGTCTGGATAGACTTTCCATTGTCCTAGAATGAATAAAAATGATAATAAAAACTTGGGCAAAACAAGTAAAATTAGACAACATTCAGAGAGAATGTAGAATGTGCACACATTTAAAAATTATTTGCCACAGGAACTAAAAGAATATTTCAGAAAACCAGTTGATGTCCTCAACAGGACACAAGAAGACCTCTATGAGTCAGGAACTGAAATCTATAAAAGAAGAAAAAGCAGAGATAAAAAAGTAAACTAGGATAAAGTAGGTAACAAGAAAACTAAAAATCCAATTATAGATTTCTAATCTACATGGGAAGTACTTAACCTCCATAAATCTCATTTTCATCATCAAGAAAAGTCAATATAGGAGGGAGACTTGACTGGGGATTGTGAACACACAATATAGTGTACAGACGATGTATTGTGGAATTGTGCACTGAAACCTGCATAATTTTGTTAACCAATGTCACCCCAATAAAGTCAATATAAAGGAAAAAAAGAGAGAAAGTCAATGTAATACAGGGATGGGCAAAAGTAGGTGTACAGCTATAATATAAATAAATACTACAATAATTAATAAGAATACAAGAATAAACTCTGTGTACTCACAACTATAAATCTATTTTTGCCCTATCCTGTATGTTTAACTAATTGGATTGCTTCGAGGACTGTGTATAAAGTGCTATGCAGACTACCTAACTCATAGTAGTAGCTGAAGAAAAGTTAGTTGTCATTGTTATTATTACTAACTAGAGGCCCAGTGCATGACATTCGTGCACTCAGGGGGAGGGGGCGTCCCTCAGCCGGCCTGCACCCTTTCGCAATCCAGGAGCCCTCACGGGATTAGGCCCGCTCCCCTCCAGGGACATCCTTACAGTCATCCTTAATGCTGCCACGGAGGCAGGAGAGGCTCCCGCCATCACCACTGCACTCACCAGCCATGAGCGTGGCTTCTGGAGAACCAGGGGGCAGCTTTGGTGTTGAGTGTCTGCCCCCTGGTGGTCAGTGTGGGTCATAGTGACCAGTCATTCCACCGTTTGGTCGATTTGCATATTACCCTCTTATATATAGGATATTATCTATCTTTAAAAAATTACAAATATACTAAGCAACTTAGAAACAAAACTAAATTAAGAACATATGAATAGCAAGTCACGGCAAATTGGTTTGGCAAAAAGGACTGAAACTAATTAACAATAGAATTATAAATAATGTGATAGTAGGAATCTAAGTTTCTAAAGCTGTCTAGAAAGAAATTTGGCACACACAAAAAAAATCAAGTGCTTTAAAATAGAATATACAAGGAGTTCCCAAAAATTTCAATTCTAGGAATAAATATGTATGTGACTTTTAATTTTTTGTTTCCTATGTCTACTGAAAATCTTAAAGAAAATGATCAACCCAGCAGCAATAAGCATGGTCCCTTAGTGGTTCTATTGTTCACACTGAAAGTGGTTTTGGGAGAACTATCTGAATTCAGTCAATCTGAATTTCAACAAAACAAATTTCAACGGATTGAAACCAACCCAAATACCTTTAACTCCATGAATGCATATTGATATTTAAAAATATTGGTCACTTTCAAAAGATGATAGAAAACTAAGGCATCATCTTGATAACTGCTAAATAACATATTAAGCACTTTTTTTTTTTACATGAACGGTGCCACTATGTAATCAAATAAGAGGATGAGGAGAAATATCTCTTTAAGAAGTAATCTAACTAATAAATGAGAAAGAAATGCTAGAATTAGAACATCACCATTTGCAACCAACCATCCAATGGATGAAGAGATATAAGCAGTAAGCATCAACATTTACTAAAAATAAAAAACAGCAAGATGAGAGGTTATGGGCTACAAGTGATCAAGCCAACTCAAAAAGATAGCCCCAGAGTCTGGTCCAGTCTCTGGGTCTCATGGCCAATTTGCAGAAATACCAAGGTCAGAGGACCATGCTAAGCTGTATCATGAATGGGCAATCAACAAAACCCAGGTGTGGAAAACTCTACTGGTTAAATGGCCCTGTTTTATAATGAAAAATTATAAGGAAAAGAATGAGGAGGGGTGAGGTAGAGTGGGGATAGGAGGGGGGAACAGGGTTATACAGATGAAAAGAAAATTGAAAGGACAAGACTAAAAACTATATTATCAATGATACATATTTTGCACAACCACATTAAGGTAATCCTATATAATAAAGATGTAATATGCAAATTGACCATCACACCCTCACACAAGATGGACAACCCCATGTGGTCACAAGATGGCCACCACAAGATGGCCGGCAGGGGAGGGCAGTTGTGGGCGATCAGGTCGGCAGAGGAGGGCAGTTGTGGGGGACCAGGCCTGCAGAGGAGCAGTTAGGCATCGATCAGGCTGGCAGAGGAGTGATTAGGGGGTGATCAGGCTGGCAGGCAGAAGCCGTTAGGGGCAATCAAGCAGGCAGGCAGGCAGGCAATCAGGCCTAAACTGGCAGTCGGACATCCCCCAAGGGTTCTCAGATTGGAGAGGGTACAGGCTGGGCTGAGGGACACCCCCCCATGCACGAATTTTGTGCACTGGGCCTCTAGTGAAACTATAAAAAGGAAAACAGAAGGAAGAAAAAATACTATAGAAAGGCAGAATAATGGTTACTCATTACAGAAGGAAAGGGGTTGTGACAAGAATGTGGCACATGAAAGAGGCTTCTGAGCATATGACAGAGTTCTATTTCCTGTCTTGGGTGGTATTCACCTTATAACTCATTAAGGCATATATTTATTCCTGTGGTTTTCTGCATATGTAGAGAAAGATGGGATGGCAGAGTTATAGTAAAAGGTTCAAACAAAACCAAAAAATCCCATATAATAAAAGCCTAATATGCAAATTGTCCCCTCTGGCAGTTCGACCGGGAGTTTGACCTGGAGACTGAGAGTTCGACTGCTCACTATGATGTGCACTGACCACCAGGGGGCGGCGCAGAACATGCTGTGTGTCGGCAATACATTGGGATCTCTCACTGGCTACCTGTGGGCAGGGGGACAAAGGTGCAGTGAGAATGTGGGGTGTCCGCCAATCTCACTCTCACTCCCCCTGCTATTCTCCCCCAGACGCCAGGGCTTGTGTGCTGGGGAATCCCCCGTGTTCAGGTGCCATGCGCCCGCGAGAAGCCCGCCCCACACTCGTGCAGCATCTTCTGGGTGAGCCGGGCCGCAGTCACCATGACCGGAGGGTCCAGTCAGGCTCCCCATGGGTTTGAGCAGGAGCTGGTCTGCAAGGCCAGCCGAGAGAGAGCTCACTGCCCACTGGGCTTCCATGCAGCATTGCAGGGTGGCCCAGAAGCCCATGCTGCACCCCGGCCCATGGCGTCCAGCTGCACTCACCGCATCTCTGCATGGGAACTCGGGCACTGTGACTCAGGCGTAGGGGGGCGGGCGGGGGCCAAGGGACCCATGAGCTGCCCAGGGCCCAGAGGTCAGCTGGGACCTGCTCTTCCATGCCAGATGCTTGTGCTTCGATCGCCAGCCATGCCTAGGGACTGCACCTGTGCACGAATTTCATGCACCAGGCCTCTAGTTAGTCAATAAGTAAATAAACTTCTTCCATCCATCATAGAACTCTGACATGACAATGACTATCACTACTTACTTATTCTTTATCTTCCCTATAGGCTTGTTTCCCTTAAAGCAAGAACTGTGCTTTGAAGCGTTCATTTTATACTAGTGGCACAGTGCACGAATTCATGCACACTGAAAGGAAATTAATTAGAAGAAATATTTTAATATCGCTATTTGCCCTTTCCCTATATAGAAATGTCAACCAAATTCACGATCGACAATGGCAGATGGAAACACACGTGTGTGATTGGCGCCAGCGAGAGCTTTATATGTATCATGCATGTGCAAGTCAATTTAGCCTTTTATATATATAGAATAAACTAGCTTAATTAGACCTGCTTTCTGATTTAGCTAAACTTTTTTCAGCCCAGTGAAGCACCCCAACTTCTCTTTCAGGTAATTGTCAGCAACACAGCAGTAAATATCAACACGAAGCATATTATTACTGTACATCACACAGGGAGAACAAAGGGTAAAATATGTTAACTGCAACAGTGTTTGACTATATTCTGGGCAGTGAGAAAATCTGGTCACTTTCAAGGTCCACCCTTTCTTACTTCTTTTCAGTTGGGTCAAGTTTCTAAGCTTTCTAAATCTCCGTTTTCTGGCTAATGAAAAGAAAATAGGATTCTACCGAGTCTCCTCTCTACCTACTCCAGGACTTCTGTGAGGATCAAATGAGATGAGGCACGGGAAAACACTTCACAGACGTTTGGTTAAAGTGTCAAATGTTTCCACGTGGCTATAAAGCAAGTCGTGTTCCTGGGCTGAAGAAACTGCAAGGAGGCTAGTAGCTAGGGAGAGGAAGCCAGGCGTTGCTACATGACATCATTATTTGGACTGACACTTAACGTATTAGCCTTTTATATATATATTCAGAAGGCCTCCTGGATCCATCTCAATCTGGATCTAGCCTACAAACTCTTGATGGGCCTCTGCATTCCTAAAATGTGTATACTTTACAATAAATTTGTAACAATGTAACAAATAGCTTTTATTCCACTGAACTGATACTCGGTAATATGAGATTAATTTTTCTTTTCACTAGTTCAAACTTTGGCAAGGGAAGAACAAAGCAGAGAAGAAGCATGATTGGGCAGGCATCAATCCCTGGCCAGTAGATGTGCAGTCATCAGAAAAAAAATCTGCTTTCTGTATTTAAAGAAGAGAATTATTTCTCCCAAAAAGAAAGTCACTGAATAACATTTTTTAACTTTTTATTTTTAGATCATTGTAGAATCAAGCCATTGTAAGAAATAATACAGCAATATCCCATGTACCCATCGCCCAATTTATCTTAATGGTAACATCTAACACAATAATAGTACAATATCATAACCACAATATTGACACTGATGCAATCCATGTATCCAGATTTCCACAGTATTATTCACACTCATTTGTGCGTATGTGTGTATTTAGTTCTATACAATTTTGTCATATGAGTATGTTTATGTATTCGCCACTAGAGTCAAGATCCAGGAGACTTTATCTCCACACAAGATCACTTGTGTGGTCCTTTTAAAACCACACCACCTCCTGCCTCTCTCCCTCTCCCCAACCCCTGGCAACTATTAATCTGTCCTCCATCTCTACAAGTTTGGCATTTCAAGAATCTTATATAAGTGGAATCATACAATATGGAATATCGTGTTTAGAGTCTGGAGAATATATGGCTCCAGTAAATAGTTTTAAAGTCAATAGGCAAAAATCTATGGAAGGAAGATACAGGGATGGCACATCTCATGAACAAGACAGCCGTTTTTAACTAAAGGCACCCAGAGCATGTGGTGTTACATTAAGAGACGAACAAAATATTTTTTACTACCCTGAAAGAACTATTTTCCTATGCATAATGTGTCACTAATAATTAATCTTGTAGGCTTTTTGATCAATTTTCTAAGTTCGAGGCAGTCAAACTCAGGACATGTTTTCTCAGTTTTCTTTTCAATTATTTTAAACCACACTTTGTATTAAGTTTATTTAATTTGTATGCTGTATGTTCCACTAAACTAAAAAAATAACAATTTGTGTGACATAAATCTATTAGCATGTCAAAGGCACAGCTAAATATGACTGAGGGGAATTGAAAAGTGTGAGCCAGCATGACTATTCCGGCTATCACTGAGGATTCCTTTCCTAAAATTTTGGCTCATAAATAGGAAAATAAGGAGATAGAGTATAGACTTCTGTTATTCCTGGGAAGATTTCAGCAATAAAATTGAGGGGATCTACTAACAAGGATTTTGATAGACCAGAGGGATAAAGGACCACAATAGTTAGTGTCCTTCAACTTGGATCTTAATCTGGATTACTTGGTTTCCACAGTGAGATGACTCCTGTTAAAAAGAGGGAGGCAATTAGAACTCATGCATCCTATCTCTTTACAATCAAAAACATGCAGACAATCAGAATATTATGACTTCCTACAAATGCATTCATTTCGTTTGGCTCCCTATTATTTTTCATACGGAACTTTTTCCACCTTTTAATCTCAATTTCAATAATACAGCTGCCATATTTTATTCCTTAAACAAGAATTATCTTTAAATCACTCTTTCTTTAATGAAGCATCTTCTTGAAGGACCTGTAGGCATGCTCTAATTTTCCCCTTAAAATGTCCAAAGGGGCCCTGGCTGGGGTAGTTGGTTAGAGCACCATCCCAATATGCCAAGGTTGCAGGTTCGATCAAATGCATAAATAAGAGGAACAGCATATTTGGTGACTTTTTCTCTCTCTCTCTCTCTCTCTCTCTCTCTCTCTCTCTCTCTCTCTCTCTCAAAATCAGTAAATTAAATTTTTTTTTTTAATTTCCAAAGTTCTACAGTCTAAAATAAAAGCTAGGCTTCTTTAGTATTTAATGATGCTTAAAAACTCCATTTATCTAGGAGGCTAGATGAATAAAATATGTGATAAAGCAAACAGCCAAAATGTTAAATTTGTAGAATCTATGCAGAAGTCTATGGGTTTTCACAGTACTTTCTTGTATGTTTGAAATTTTTTATAATAAAAGGGAAAAAATCTTCAGCTTCAAAAAGGAAGCTGGATAGAAATTGGAAATACCATCCTAAATTTAAAACTAAAAAAATACTTTCATGGAATTGTTCAAATGGATCTCTTAATATCATTTACTTATTTCCAAGAATATTTTGCCAAAGGGTAGCTAATTGCATGTTTCTATGCCCTGAAGGTCAGAGGGAAACCTATCTCCTGGACCCCTGCCCTGATGCAGGGTGACATCATGAGAAATTGTTTCAATTGATGTGGGTTCTAAAATACCAACCGACAATTACTTCACCAGGAAACTTGGCTACAAGACAGTGTACTTTCAGTATGACATCACTGTTGAGCCAATGAAATTACATGCTGTGCAAGGTTGTCTTCAAAGGGAAAAAAAACCTGAACATATTTCTTAAAAAAAAAAAAAAAAAGATAAGAATATACTTAACGTTTGAAAATATACAACCCTATCAAGAATCATAATTTTTAAAAATATCACATGGGGGAAATTGTGTAATTAATTCAAGGAACCTCCACAAAGGATTGGCAGCAGACCTAGAAGTCGGAATTTCTGAACTTTAACCACTGCCTGTGCCAAGACCTCATCATTTTCTGCTGTGTCACCATTACAGCCATTAGTGACTATGATAACACTAGAGGCCCGGTGCATGAAATTCTGATGCATGATCCTAGAGGCCCGGCGCATGATCCTAGGCCTGGCCTGTGATCAGAGCCATCTTCCCCAGCTGCTGGCAGCCGGTCCTGCTCCCCACTGCCACCCACCCCCAGTTCCCCGTTCACCATTGGGCGATCAGAGCCTGCAGACCAGCCGAGGGGAGGGACCAAGAGGTCAACCGTTCCGCCCACTCATAGGCCCCGCCTCCACCACAGGTTGCCCTCTGTGTGTGGGGTGACCAGCAGGGCAGGGGCCTTGGCCTGGCACTGCCCGCATCCCTTGCCACCCACCCCCGGTTTCCGTTCGCCATCAGGTGATTGAAGCCTGCCAGCTGGGGGAGGGACTGAGAGGTGGTCAGTGCACCTCATAGTGACTGGTTGAACGGTCATTCTGGTCATTCCGCCATTAGAGTCAATTTGCATATTACCCTTTTATTATATAGGATGTTCTAGGGGAGGTTTTCTTCCCACATATAAAGCAGGTCCCAGATTTTTGCTCTATCATTGGAAGTATATGGTAAAGCATAGTACTAAAAGAGATGGGAGATGTCACAACATTGAAGCTAACCAGGGCTTATTTCCATAGACAAAGATCGTAACACTTGATATTGAACAAAAGGCCGAGAAGATGAAAATGTGAAAAGACTGATAGGAAAGTATTCAGAAGGTATCACTGTGATGCTCATAGTGAAGGAGTACATTTCTGGGTCAAGCTCTCCTTGCCCTCCCCCAGAGTGTGATCTCATGATAGCCCTTCAGGTAACAGCTACGGCTGCTAAGACCTCACCTGGGTTTTGGCTTCCACCCTGGTCCGCCCGCAGAAGATCAAGACACATCTAATAAAGTGAGACTGGGAATTAGTGCACCTGATCAATGCTCAGCTCTGGCCCCTGGTTGTTTTGCGACCTCTGGCTACCTCCCTTAACTGCTAACAACTCTCACTTTTTGTCATCTGTAATGGAAAGATGACCAATCTCCCCATACAAGGGAACCTGTCCCTATACATGAAACCCTGTATAAAAGTGAGGTGCTGTGTTTCTAAGATTAGCATGGGAATTTTACTTTTAATTTCTCCAGGAAGTGCTGGAAAGCAACCCAATTTCTTGGGGATCTCAGGATGGTCTAGACCCAGTGTAACCACACCCATACTGCTCCAGCCTGCAGCCCCCTTAGACTGGGCAGAAATGCAAATGGCCTCTGAAGGGTCACAGGCCTTTGGAGGGAGTTCCCACAGCAGGCTCTTTCTCACACTTGGCACTTCACACAGTGGCAAAGGGCACTCCAGATCAAAATGTATCTAAAGCTGAAACCAAATAAGCAGACTTCATGCAATCATTTAAGAGCTGCTGAAACAAAACAATAAAATAGCAAGTGTAGGTCATCACCATCCTTTATTATCTTCCTGTAAGTAGTTACGACATCCGTGAAAAGCCATTATTATACCCACTAGAAATATGAAAATGCAGAGGCTCAGAGAAAGTGAAAATAAGCCCAAGTTCACGTAGTGAGAAATTGGCAGAGCCCAAGAACATACCTGGGACCACATGATTCTAAAGTCACTTTTGATGCATTTTGCTAAGTTGCCTAAAATACACACAGGAAAAGTAGATGACTTAAGGTGTACTTTAAAACTGTTTCCTAGCCTGGTTGAAATATTTATTTCTAGAATGATATACCTTAGTAAAGATTTCTCCAATAACCAAAATCATGATAATTTAGGATCAGGAATGGAAAAGGGATGAAAACAGTCCATGTACCTGATATAACTACCATTCACTGCGCATTTACTACATGCCAGACACTGTGCAAACTCCTGATGTAGGACGGAAATGAAGGGCTCCGTGAAAATGCAAAGGAAGTCCATAAAGTACAGGTGGAGGTGGCGATGCATCTCCAGGGGAGATTTTTAGAAATTGGAGATGAGCACAGGGAAGGGAAGGAAAGAACAACTTTCTGTGTGCTTTCCTATCTACTTTGTATTAAGCACAGTGCTGTGCAGAAAGCAAAGACCCATTCATGTTTATAAAATAAATAATAATTAGAATCTGAGACCCAGAGTGGGTGTCGTACAGAAGGTTACACAGTCAATGACCGTGTGAGGCCTTCTCTAAAGCCCCTTGACTTCTCTGTCTCTAACAGTGACCAAGACTGCTAGTTATTTTCTAACTTGTTTTCTCCCCTTCTTTCACAGTAATAGAACTCCAATTAGCTGGGCAAATAGCTACCTGGAGTAAAGACTATATTTCCCAGTTTCCCTCAAAGCCAGGTGTACACGTGTGACTAGGGTTTGCCCAATAGGATGCAAACAGAGATGACACATACAGCTTCTGGCAAGTTCCTTCAGGGGAGGTGCCGTAGTCCCTTCTTGCTGGATGGAATGTGGCCGTGAGAGCGGAGCTGGAGCAGCCTTGTTGGACCAAACCCGAAGATTGTGCGGAAGCCAATACAAAGGAAATCAAGAAAGAGGGAGCCAGGAATCATGAAGCCAGAAATCAGCCTGGACCACCGGTGTTTGATGAGAAAGAGAAATGCATTTTCACATCTTGTTTACTGCTCTGTAACTTGGGGTTCTCTGTCACCACTGAAGTTAACCCTAACAAGCACACTCCTCTCTTAGTGACCCCTGTGTTTAGACATGCAATGTAAGCAGTGTCCAAACCATTGTTAGCAAAGTCATAAAGACCCATTTCATGGACTAGTTAGGTTGCAATGGAAAATCAAACTGAGAAAGTCAAACTCTAGATGCAGGTGTCAGGGTAGAAGAAGAAGAAAAAATAAAAAAGAAGAACATGCCAGCATAAAATGTAACCACGCCTGTGCTATAGTTCAAATACTTAGTAAAGTTGTGGGTAGGGAAAGAGAGAAAAACACTTGATCTATTTCTACAATATTAATTAAATAATCATAGAGAAAAGCCAAAAGTAGCAAACCTTGAAGTAGAAGATGAGAAAAAGTATGGCATTAAATCATATAAATGAAAAATAACATTAGTTATATAACTAAAAATCAAATGTTATTTGGCAAAATACTAGACACAAATTTAACTCTTCCTTTACCTTCCTTGAGAACTTAAATATATTTAATATATTTAGAAAGCCTTTCAAGTTTACTTTTCACATTTTAAACTATGCATACAATTTTTGTTAGCACTTGAATGTTATAATTCACTATAGTAAGAATTATTTTATGTTAATATTCCCACAGACAGAAAACCTCAGAATAATTTAAAAAGGATTTTTTAAATAAAGTCTCTAATATTTGAACTATTTGTAAAGTACTCAACTCAATACTTTTAGGGTCCTGACAAAATAAAAACATTAAATTTTTGCCTAGTCAGAATTTTGTTTAGCCCTGATTTAAAGTATGACAGTCTTAATACCAAACTGATATGGTGTGTTTTTTTTTTCTTCTCAACTACTGCCTGGGATTATGACAAACCCAAATTTCTTATGGAACTTACTAGGGTTATCTTTCTATAACAGTACACACTGTTTATAGCAGGCAAGATCTGATATGTTCTCAAATGTAATTGTCCTTCTTGCCTTCATTGGCATGGCAGAAATGTGGGTTTGGGTTTAGTTTCTGGCTTTTGGTTTTGATACACAAATCCAATTCCTCAATCACCTTACTTGAACTGCCCTGGAATGTGTTACGCACCAGGCATACCATGCCACAGAAACTGCAGCTAATTAATGCAATTAAAGGACAAATAGAAGGAAAGAACATTTTGTCCAATGCCCAATTAATGAGCCATTCTTCATCTAGGGATAAGCAAACCATTTTGGCTCAGGATCCAGCCCAAGACACTGTTAGCACTCCACGAATTTTACTTGGAAGCAAAACATCAGCTAAAGTAATCTTCCTGTAACAAAAATTAATGTGATAAACTTGCTCACAAAACTTGAGCTTTTGGAAAACAAGACTGCTAAGTATTTCCCAAGAAGGAGGGAATGTTTCTACAAGTTGCTTCTTTTTCCCTATTATCTCATCTGAATGTCTAGTGGAAAAACAAATCTTAACACCATTTATTGTGGCTCTCTTGTCTCCCCGGTCTTTAACAGGAACTAGGTAGGGAGTTTTGTTTGAAAGGATGATTTCCCCTCTATAGTGAAATCTTACTCATGCCTTCTGAAATAGCAGATGTGATGGAAAGAGGAGAAAGGACTTGGGACAAAAAGGAAGAATGAAAGAAGAGACAGTTGTAAGGAGGATTAGAAAACAAAGCAGCGGGAGAAAAGTGAGACATCAACATAGTTTGGTAGGTGGTATATACCCGTTCCCTGGGGCTGCCATAATTACTGCAAACCGGGAGGCTTAAAACAACAGGAATTTATCCTCTCACAGTCTTGGAGGCTAGAAGTCTGAAATCAAGGTGCTGGCCGGCCACACTCCCTCTGAAGGATGTAGGGGAGGGTCCCTCCTTGTCCCTTCCCAGCTTCTGTCCCTTGGCTTGTAACTGCTTCGCTCCTATCTCTGCCTCTTTCTTCACGGCCATCCTCTCTGTGTCTCCTGTGTCCTCTAAGGACACCAGCCTTTGGGTTTAGGACCCACCCTAGTTCAGTATGATCTCATCCAAAATAAGGCCACATGCTAAGATTCTAGGTGGACATGAATTTGGGGGAACACTATTCAACCCACTACAGTGGGGAACCAAGGCCAAATCTGCGTGACTGCTTCCCTTCCCTTGGAGACTGGCCTTAGGAGAGGCAAAAGTTAGGTTGGCAAGAGAGCAGCAGCGGGCACAGTGTACTGATGAGAAAGCTGGAGGACGGAGAAGTCAGAAGCCCCAAAGCTGTAAGGACGATGGTGGCAGTCTTGCCCTGGTGGTATTATCTGTCAGAGTCCATTAGTGTCTAAGACAGTGGTCGGCAAACTCATTAGTCAACAGAGCCAAATATCAACAGTACAACGATTGAGATTTCTTTTGAGAGCCAAATTTTTTAAACTTCAACTTCTTCTAACACCACTTCTTCAAAATAGACTTGCCCAGGCCGTGATATTTTGTGGAAGAGCCACACTCAAGGGGCTAAAGATCCGCATGTGGCTCGCGAGCCGCAGTTTGCCGACCATGGGTCTAAGGCACAGGGATCAGCAATAACAACAAGGATGGGGTTAAAGAAAGAAGAAACAGCAGTATCCGGAAGGCAGAAAGGGGGTGAGGACAACCTCCTAAGGAGATTACAGTGTGCTACTCTATGCTCCCGGCATTTCTTAAACTGAGGGTACGTGTGCGAGCGCCTCTGTAACATTTCATTTACTGTTATATGTTTACATATATATGTGTGTATGGTTTATATACATATGTATACACGCACACACACACACACACACACACACACACACATATATATACACAAATTTGATCTATGGATTTAAACCAATCCTTCTAATACTGGCTTTCTTGAGAACACTGGAGCATTTTTAAATTGTTTTCATTTTCGTGAAAATAAAATATAGGTTCTAGATCATCTGATAGTTATGCATGTTACTGGTATCAATTAAAGGAACTAAAGTAGGATGATTTTAATTATTGTAGGTGAATGATAAAAGAAAAGCAGTGAACTCAGTATTTAACTTTCATGTTCGAGCCAAGTGAGGGACAACAGCTCATTGCGGCACTACAGAGGAGACTTTCCACAGGCCAAATGCAGGAAGGGGCCAGGGAAACGGAGTCAGGCTGCAGACACAAAGGCCCGCTGCATCTAAACCTACCGAAACCATTACCGTCATCAGGTTTCCCAACATACATTTGAAATTTTCTTTGCAATCTCCAAGTATTTTATTTGCTTAAGTCACATAAAACTCATTAGAGTTTCTAATTGTTTTATATCAAAAGAAGAGCACACTGCTAACAATATTGCCAACTCTAGCATACTACCAATGACCTATCAATATTACCATCAGTACGAACTGTAGCAATCAGTTCAGCCAAACAAGCAAGATCAGAATTGAGTGTTCAAACTGTTTTTTTATACATAGGTTAAAATGTATTCATGAAAAATGTAAATTTATGTTCAATATAATATTTTATTTATGCAATATTAGTCTCATGTATAGCTGCAGATTTGAATTAAAAATAAAATATTTAGACTTTCCATGGTGTATGGTTGTCATTTGTAAGAACTTCAGCAAATACGTTTAAAGTTCTTTTCTCCTTTGAAAACTTCAAAATTAAAAAAAAAATTCCTAAAATAAAATTGAATAAACAAATATAAAATTAGAAGCCCACAAGACATTACAACCACAATCCTAAATTTGAAATTTTTCAAAAGACTCATGCCTCAGCAAACCAAGCACATTAAGAAAGCGAAAGCCTTCCTTTACTTTGGCTGGTCCTAGTCCGGGGCCCAAGAAGAAATGAGCCACTTTGGTGAGCAAACAGCCTCAAAGGTTGCCAAGGACTGGAGGGCCACAGGGATCAGGCCTACCTGTCACGTGAGAGGTGACTTCTGTGTTATTCTGAGAAAGCCACGGCATGTATGTACAAGGTGGCAGGTTAAATCTTTTTATAACTTTCTGTCTCCATGATGAAACTTACACACGACATAAAATACACAGGTGTATATGTATATTTACCCATTCTTCATTACTTTTAACTGAGGCCCTATCCTTTTGCATCTAACCCCTGGATGCCACTGCTACACTTCCTACGGGGCCGCAGGAGTTCAAGAGCAGCCCATTACCTTCTCACCTTTGGCTTGACAGACTCCAGGGCCAGCACCCCCAAATGGTGGGAGTGGAAGGAGAGGGAATTCAGGAAGTTTAGAGGAAATATGAACCTTTCCTGTACAGAGTCATTACCATTTGAAGTGAAAACCCTAAACAGACCTGTGACTGACTTTTTTCCCTTTCTAAACCCCTAGCCTTCTGCTTCCCCTGTTCTCAGGTTCTAACTCCCTTATGTATGCAAGAGAGCAAACGCTTCGTGGGCACACTGAGGGACAGTCCGAACAACTGAGCACAGCTCCTCGCCATGCCTCCACAAGTCATGCAACGCTATACCCACTAAGCTTTTTAAGGATAACTAGGTTTGGGGCTGTTTTTTTAATTGAAAACATACATCATATAGATATAATAATGTGGGTGTGTTTTTTTTTTTCAAATTAAACAGTTCTGGAAAATATACAATGAATTATAAGTCTCCCTAATATCCATCTAAGTCCCTCTTCTTATGTCATTACTATTAACTAACTTCTGATATATCTGAATTTATATAGATTTAAGAAAGATTAAAGACAGCTGTAAATTCTTTGCTGTTCCACCATTGAGAGGTGGCACCCAATTCCTTGAATCTGAGATGGTCTTAGTGACTTCCACGATCAATAGAGGTAATGTTTGCAACCTCCAAGGCCAAGGCTGTAAGAAGCCTACCAGCTTCCACCTGGACCTTTTGGAAGAAGCCAGCTGCCTTGTAAGTCTTACTACCTGAGACTGCCACATGCTTGGAGATACCACTTGGAGAGAAATAAGAGAGACAGAGATAGGAGAGAGAGACAGAGAGAGAGAGAGAGAGAGAGAGAGAGAGAGACCTGACTAGCCCCATATATTCCAACTATCTCAGTCCAGGCATCAGACCTGGAACTGAAGAAGCCATAGCAAACATAGATGTGATGTGGAAATGAAACAAGGAACCCAACCAACAGCCAGATATATGGCTCATTCCAGTAATCCAACCATCTCCAGCCATTCAAGCTACCTCACCTGAGACCCAACTACTCTCTAGCAGAAGTAAGCATTCCCAGCTGTATCCTGACCAAATTCTTCATGCACAAAGTCAAGAGCATAAAAAACATAAACAAACAACAACAAAAACTTAGTTGCTTTGACCCACTAAGACTTGAAGTGGTTTTGCTGCAATGGATAACTAAAACAGTGTCCTTCCAGAATTTTTCTATGCATGTATAAGCACATGTACTATTCTGAGCCTTAAGAATTTGTTTTCCTAATTTTACATTTCTAAATCAGTGCATTCAGGCTTTCTTAACATTGTTAAAGCCTGTAGACTATTTATTAACCAGTCCCATAATAAGGGACATTTAAATCATTTTCATTATTTTGCTTTTACAAACAAT
This sequence comes from Eptesicus fuscus, assembly GCF_027574615.1. NCBI lineage: Eukaryota > Metazoa > Chordata > Mammalia > Chiroptera > Vespertilionidae > Eptesicus > Eptesicus fuscus. The sequence goes on from NC_072487.1 coordinate 19,949,791, forward strand.
ACTGAATGAACACCCTCATGAATAAATCTTTGTACTCATATAAATCTGTAGGACAAATTACTATAAGTGAAATGTCTACATCAAAAGCACTTTGCTTTTGTTAAGCCAGTTTTCCAATCTCCCTTGGCAACTTCATCCTTTAATAAATAAGGCCGAGCTCAATTGCTGCCTTCTCTGTGAAATCTCCCAAAACTCTGCCAGGTAGGAGGAATTTCTCCACTCCCCAATATCCTTGAGCACCATGCATTTCAACAAATAGAGTATGAACCCCCCAAGAGTAATATTTTTGCCACAGTTGTCATGCAACCTCCCCATCAGGCAGAGTGCCTTAAGCATGCTCTTGCAATAAAAGGTTATAGAATGAATGAATGAGTGAATGTATGAATGAATGAATGAATGGACAAGTGCACTTGTGTCCACTGTGACAAATGTACTGTGAGCATCAGTAGCAGCAGTAAGACCAAGCTGAACTTCTAGCCATGTGGCAACTCATCTGACAAAGCTTTGTCTCAAGGCCAGCTCTGGTTTCTTGGTCAAACTGCCAAGTAACTCAATATTTATAAAGGATACAATCTTAGTAGATGCTGAGACTCCAATATAATTTAAGGGAATTACTTAAGTTCACCAGGGATGGCCTAATACGTTGTGCTGAGGAGTTTCAGAGGAGACAGCTCACCGGATGGGAAGAGAAGGCCTGAGTATACAGGAAGGTTTAAAGACTTCAGAGAAGAAGCATGTAGGAGAAACATGATGTGCCCACTTATAATGTGTGCTCACACCATTAGTTCTGGGGTCAAGGGGCGATAATAAAAAGTATGTCTCTTTCAATACTGTCATGATTTTCAGACTGTCAACAGAGCTCTAATATTTTGTCTTACACTTTCTAATAGAGAATTCAGCAAAGCTGCTGTATTCATTTATTCAGTCACTCAAACAAGTATTTATTAACCTTTTGCACTTGGATGTCGAGTGTGACTCGACACAGCATTAGAATAAAGGAATCGAGAAAAAAGCAAGCGAGTGCAAAGGGTTAAAAGCCTACCCGGCGCCAGTCATTGCTCTAGGTCAGTGGTCAGCAAACTCATTAGTCAACAGAGCCGCGGTTTGCCGACCACTGCTCTAGGTAGTGCAGATACAACAGTAAATAAAACAAAACCTCTGTCATAGACCTAAATTATAGTGTGGTGAGGCAGGAAAAGAACTAAAAAATAATGAAATGCCAGTTAATAACAAGAGCTATGAAGAAAGTCAAAGTTTAATGAAGGAGAAAATGATGAGGTTAAGGTGATATATATATATATATATATATATATATATATATATATATATATATATACCACACACACACACACACACACACACTACCTAATAAAAGAGTAATATGCAAATTAACCATCACTCCACTATACCCACCAGCCACACCCACCAGCCAATCAGAGCGAGTATGCAAATAAACCCAACTAAGATGGCTACAGCCACAGAGAGCAGGAGGGAGGCTTGGGTTTCCCAAGCAATGGAGGAAGCCAAGCTTTCCGCCTGCCCTTGCTGGCCTAAGCCTCCACTCAAGGCTATAAAGTTTCAATTATAGAAGGTATACAAATCCAAACAGAAATGGTGGCAGCCACGGAGCTGGAAGAGCGGGAGGCTAGGGTTGTCCCCGGCAATGGAAGAAGCAAAGCTTTCCGCACACCCTGGCCGGCCCAGGCTTCTGCTTAAGGCTACAAAGTTTCAATGATAGAAGATACACAAACCCCAACAGAAATGACTGCCGGCCACGAGGCGAGCAGGAGACTTGGCTTCACTCCAGGCTACAAAGTTTCAATTGTAGAAGGTAAATAAATTCCAGATACCAGGGCCTCCGCTTGGGTTGCCAGGGGTGTGGCTGGCCTGCAAACCACCACAGGCCCCTCACTCAGGCCCCACCCATGCCCCAAGGGAACTCCCCACCCTGATCTGGGACACCCTTCAGGGCAAACCAGCTGGCCCCCACGCGTGCACCAGGCCTCTATCCTATCTAATAAAAGAGTAATATGCAGATTGACCATCACTCCAACACACAATATGGCTGCCCCCATGTGGTCAAAGATCCTGCCCCCATGTGGACACAAGATGGCCACCACAAGATGGCCAGTAGGGGAGGGCAGTTGAGAGGCACCAGGCCTGCAAGGGAGCACAGTTAAGAGGGATCAGGCCTGCAAGGGAGGGCAGTTGGAGGCGATCAGCCCTGCAGAGTAGGGCAGTTAGGGGTGACCAGGCCAGGCAGAGGAGGGAAGTTGGGGGCAAACAGGCTGGCCGGGGAGCAGTGAGGCATCAATCAGGCTGGCATGGAGTGGTTAGGGGGTGATCAGGCTGGCAGGCAGAAGCAGGTTAGGGGCAATCAGGAAGGCAGGCAGGTGAGCAGTTGGGAGCCAGCAGTCCTGGATTGTGAGAGGGATGTCCAACTGCCCTCGAGGGGTCCCAGATTGGAGAGGGTGCAGGCTGGGCTGAGGGACACCCCCTCACCCCCGTGCATGAATTTCATGCACCGGGCCTCTAGTATATATATAACAAGAAAGCTGAGAGTAGGAGATAAACCCAGAACGAGGTCATGAGACCAGATCATAGTAGGGCTGTAAAGATCATCATAATGACCTTGGATGTTACACTAAGTCAGATAGAAAGCCTATGAGAGACTTTGCACAAAGAGTACCATAATCTGATACAAAAGTAATAAAATACAAAACATTCTTCCACACTAATTAATAACACTCCTTCACATTGATAACAACCCATTAGAAAATATAAGGGGAAAAAATGTCCCATATCAAACAACAAAAAGTATTAATAAAGCATTTAGGAAGAAATACAATTAAAGATATACAAGAGCCTCTGGAGAAAATTACAAATCTATATTGAAGAGCCTAGAACAGTGGTCGGCAAACTGTAGATCGAGAGCCACATGCGGCTCACAAGCCGCGGTTTGCCTCTCTGTTGACTAATGAGTTTGCCGACCACTGGCCTAGAAGACCTTATGATTAAGTGGGAAATATAGCATCTTCAAGAATGGAAAAATGTAATATAATAAAGATGTCATTCCTAACCAAATTAACGTAAACGGTCAGTGCAATTCCAATCAAAACAATTTATGAAAATGGACAAATCTTACCTAATAATAGAGAAACATGTAAACTGACCGTACCTCCACTATGCCCACAGCCAATCAGAGTGAGTATGCAGGTCACTCCCAGCTGGTCATTGGAGGAGGGCAGGCATCTTCCAAGTCTAAAGCCTGGGTGGAGGCTTTATGCTTGGGAAGGGGCCGAGCCTGCGACCAAACGCAGACCATCTGGAAGTCAGTGCTGGGTTGCCCAGCTGCAGCCTGGCAACCCAGCACTGACTGCCCAGGTGGCTGAGACCCAGAAAGTGAGTCAGGGTCTGATCTGCAACCTCAGTGGAAGCTGTTGATCAGTGTACTTACCTCTCTCTTTCTCTCCCTCTTTCTTTCTGATCTTCTCCAGCAGCCAGGCTTTTCTCTCCCAGCCTCCAGGAGGCTGCTGTTAAGCCCCACCTTTTTGATCAGGCCCAGAGATAGGCCTGGAGATGCTGACTGGCATAGGAACCGACCATTCAGAACCAAAGGTGGGTGCTATGGGGAGCCAATGGCTGTCTAGGAGGTGGAGCTTTTGATACTGACTGGCATAGGAACTGAACAATGAGAACCAAATCTGGGTACTGTGGGAAGCCAATGGCTGCCTAGGAGGCAAAGCTTTTGATGCTTGCATAGGAACCAACCAATCAGAACCAAATTGGACAGAAGAGGAGGGAAGTTGGGGTCAACATCAGGCCTGCAGGAGAGGGCAGTTAGGGGTGATCTGGCTAGCAGGCAGAGGCAGTTAGGGGCAATCAGGCAGGCAGGCAGGTAGCAGTTAGGAGCCAGTGGTCCCAGATTGTGAGAGGGATGTCTGACTGCCGGTTCAGGCCCAATCCCTGGACATCCCGCAAGAGGTCCCCAATTGGAGAGGGTGCAGGCTGAGTTGAGGGACCGCCCCCCCCCCCCATGCATGAATTTTGTGCACCGGGCCTATAGTTTATAATAAAATTCAATTGAAAAAGTCAAGATCTGAATATAACTAAGACATTCGAAAGAAGAAAGGAGGAGGGAGAAGTGGAGGGCCGAGGATGGAAACTGTTTCCAAGTAACAAGCCCTGTACATTATTGCATATTGAATTGTAGTAATTAAAAAATGGTTGTACCTATAGGGGGTCATTCAAAAAGATCAATGCAGCAGAATAGACAGCCCTGACACAATCCTGTACTTGTATAAGAACTTGGGTATGAGAGAGAAGGCATCATAAATGGGAGAGAAACAATAGATGAGCAGTAAACTGTGCTGAAATAACTGAATTTTCCTGGGGAAAAAGAAATGAAACATCTATCTCACAGTAAACACCTTGAACATTGTACCTTCAATTTATACATAAGGATGTCAGATACTAGAATGGCAGTGATTTATAGTGGAATAAAAACCTACAATCATACAGATGTTTCTAAGAAGCCGATCCCAAATAAGATGCTTAATCTACCTGAGCCTGTTTCCTCCCAGGTAAAATGGGGTAATAATAATGATCTTGTAGAGAGAATTTCCAATAATTAGCACAACCACGTGTCCCAATTGCTATGGACATGACTACAAACAGTTGAAAGATCACAGTCATCAGATGCTTTGAAGAGAGCAGATGCTACTGACCACCTGATTCCTCACACACTTCCTGGGAAAGAGTAAAGCTTTGGGAAGTTTACTGTCTTCAGTGAAACCACTGACAACAGTGCGATTGCTATTGCAAATTTAGTTTAAAAGTTCATCATTGGCCCTAGCCGGTGTTGCTCAGTGGATAGAGCGTCGGCTTGTGGACGGAAGGGTCCCAGGTTCGATTCCCGGTCAAGGGCATGTACCTTGGTTGCGGGCACATCCCCAGGTGGGGGGCGTGCAGGAGGCAACTGATCGATGCTTCTCTCTCATCGATGTTTCTAACTCTCTATCCCTCTCCCTTCCTCTCTGTAAAAAAATCAATAAAATATATTTTTTTAAAAAAAGTTCATCATTGAAGGTAAACGCATTTGTAAATACAAACAGATTTGGTAGAACATACCATCCTGGTAAAAATGTTTTCAGCAATACTTAATTTCAACAATAACTCTTCATTTCTTCCAGCCCCCTGGTAACTCTTCTTCTACTTTTGGTCTCTATCAATTTGCCTATTATATACCTTACATAGGTGGGTAGAATCATAATATTTTTAATAAAGAAACATAAGCATTTACATATTTACATGTAGTACATATTACTATATTATTAAGTATTTAATATCACCCCTGATTCTACACTCAAAGCTCAGGATCTTTGAAAAATGAGGTCTGGCATATGTTTGATTCAGGATATTCTCCCCACTGATGGGACACATTTTTGAGATTGCATCAACTAAGAAAATGTATAGATTTTATATTGAAATTGTATAAAAAGTGCTCTCCTCAATTAGGTAATAAGTTACAAGTATTCAAAAACTAGATTAATGCTTGACGCCTTTTAAAGCACCCTGCCTAACTACCAGTAGAGCACCAGCCGCTTTGGTTGGCAACCAAGTCATGCATTTCTGTAACCACAAATTGAAAATTACAGACCTTGAGAGTTTCCATCTTGCTTAATGAGATAAGGAAAACAACAGAAAGATTTCCAAGAATCAACAGCTGGGAAATCACCTGTCTGAAATGTGTAGACCAAGAAAAATATGTTTGGCTTCTCCCTTTTCTGATACAGAAAATAACATGGTTGGCCGAAGATCTACAGCTTCAAAATGGCATAAAGAAATGAAACTGTTATCTTTCGAAAGGGTCTGAAATTGGCACCAAAAATAACAACTCTTATTTTCAAAAAATCAGCATGAAAATCTGGAGCCACAGAGAGATGTTAATGGAATAATTTATCAAGAAATTTTAAAAATTGCCAAGAGAGAAAAAGAGCAATGTAGGCATAAGTTGTACTGTCCTTAAGAACTTTGAGTGTATATAAAAAGCGCCATTGTCAGATCACGGAAGTCAAAGGACAGGACAGGTTGCTATTTCTAACGCACACTCCCTCTTTGGCAGGCCCACCCCGCATTCCCAAAGGCCTACCAGGCAGCTGTACTTGGATGCCCCCCAGCAAATTCCAATTTCACAAGTAAACAACTAAACTCTTTATCTACCCCCCCCCCCAAACAAATTGTTTTTTCGTTTCTGTACTCCTTTCTCAGTAAATTGCAGGCAATCTATATAAGCCATGTATCTCTTTAGAGCCATCAGCTCATCAGCTGCTTCTCCCTCTCTACTTGGCTGCTGAATTCAATTTGCTACCAAATCCTATTGCAAGAAATCTGTCCTTGACAGCCTACTGCTCAAGCCCTCATTAACTGTCACCCAGTTCTTTGGAATACTTATGCCAACTCATCTCCCCATTTGGAGTCTTTTGTCTTCTCAAATCCATCTTCCAGATGGTCCAGGGGATACAATCTTAAGAACAATTTAGATCACTTCATTATGCTAAAACAAGAACAATTTAGATCACTTCATTATGCTAAAACACACACAAGCATGGAACAAACCCCAATAACTCTGGTCTAACATTAAACTCCTTATCAAGGTTTAAAGAGTTTTCTAGTCTAACCTACCACCCTGCCTATATCCTGTTCTTGGTCCTACTACACTCTACATTTTAGTCACACTTATTATTTCATGCTTTCCCTGCAACCCCAACATACCCTTCTTTTCCATGCTTCCATGCCTCTATAATGCCATTCTCTACCAAAACCCTGGTTCTCCCCATTCCTCCACTCAGCCAAGATGACTCAAGTCCATTGTCACTTTCTCGCTGACACTCTCCCCTACTTCAGCCAACTTTATTACTCCCTCCTCCATGTGCCCACAGGGCTCAAAACATTTGATATGAGATTTTTTGGAGTGGAACACACAGTGTTCCCCTGGGCAGGATGGATTTCACAGATTCTTTGTCCATGGAAGTCGAAGAATGAATCCACGGAAGGAAGATGGTATAGCAAAGGTGGAAATTTGTTGAAGAACAAGTACAGACTCCCATGTGGGGAGGGGGAGTTCCTTTCTCCCTCCCCCTCTGCCCCCCCGCCCCTTTATAAAGGCTGCAGTTTTTGTGCCTCAATATCCCCTCTGATTGGTCAGTATTCCCCTTTGATTTGGTCACTACAGCAACTCCTGAGCTCAAAGGTCAAACCTCACATGGGACATGTGAGGCCCTCCTTCTTTATTTTGTAAATATAGACCTTTGGCTACTCCCAGTTCCCTTGTCTTATGGAAATGTAACTGCTGCCTCTCCCTTGGCTCTGTAGCCCTGTGTTTCTTCCATGGACCCCCTTAATTTTAAAAATTCCCTAAATCTGCCTTTTTCACCCCTAAAAATTCCTATTTCACATTCATCATAGCAGATATAGTCTACCGCAATATAATTTATAGATTTATATGTGTCTGTCTTCCTCTGATTATGTACTTTCCAAGGGCAAGGTGATATATTATTCATATTTTTATCCACAGTATTTAATATAGTAGGAGAATATGGTGTGTGTCCAATATATGTGCTCTAAGTAAGTAAATGAATGAATGATGCAGAACATCAAACACCAAGTGAAAAAATAGAAATTCCAGCAAGATTCATTTTGAACAGTATAATCATGCTTTCATTAAATAAGCTAAAGCTTCCTTTGAGGTGGAAATTTATAAATCAACAGTCATAAGTTATTGTTACCAGTCAAGTATACATTATTCTTTAAAGAGAATCTTGAAGATTTCTGAATGAGATGAAAACATAATGATGTTTAAAAAAATTAGTATGTTTGACATTGGAGTTAGCATAGAACATAAATCAGAGTAGGCAAAGAAATAAAGGGCACCCAAGAAGTGACTAGTTTGATTAGAACCAAAAAACTAACTGGAAACCAAATGGAGATTATAGTTGTTCTTAAAATCTAAAGAAAGAAGGCTTTACAACTTTAAGTAATATCATGTTTATACTGGGGGGGGTATGGGTGGGGGGAAGGTTCACCGGAGAAAAGGAAGGAACCAATTAAGAAACAAAATAAAAATGGTTTGGAGACATAGACTTTTCTAGAGATTGAAGGAAAGCCAAGCAGTCTTTGTGAAACCAGATTACTAATCTATATACAGAAGGCACCAAGCTCTACAAATGGAGAGTGAAAGTGGGAACTGATGGATATTTGTGAGGGAGAAAAAGGAAAGATTTGCAAGTTCAGTGTGGAGCAAGCATAAGCATAAAGAAGGATATTTTTTTCCTTCCTCGCAGGAACTGAGGCATTAGGCAGAGAAGATGTTTAATAATTTGCCACATGAATGGGTCTTCTCCATGTCCAGGTTAAGAAACCCAGGAAGACATTGGGGAAAGCAATAGATGTGCCCATTGGAGTTAAAGGCTTCCTAATTTAAAAAATGTGCTCTCAAAAGGTCACCACTCCCACAGTTCCTCAAAACAGCACAGCAGGTGAAGCCAGTCAACAAGGAAGGATCTTATCAGAGGAGGAGGGCAGGCAACCTCTTCTAGTCCTCACTCAGCTTTTGTGTGGCAAGGAGGTTTCCCGATATCCAACGACACCTTACTGCAATTTTCCAGTTTACAGTAAAGTCAAAGTTAAGTCAAAGTTCACAGGAACACCTGCAGCTAGTGGAACAAATCATAGCGACTCCTGACTCCAACGAAACCCGGAACAATGACCAAAGAAACTGAAGGCGAGAGAACCAGTTAAACACAAGGTCATGGAGATGACACCCCACCCTGGGCAGAAGGGTAGAGAGTAGAGATGCCCAGCACAGCACCTGGAGGTATCCCTTTGAAACTGTTTCCACTTTCACATAAAGATTGAGGTAAACCTTATGAAATTTTCAAGAATCAAATTACATGAAGTTCGTGTTACTCAATACCCAAGAACCCATGTGAAACGAGTTTGCACATAAGGCCCTTGTGCCTGATGTCATTTTACAGGACTGTTATGCCTCCCTGACAGCAGCCCCACAGAATAGTTTAAATGCTCGACTTATGCACACACCCATCTAAATTAGAGATGAGTGCACACAACTACTAGCTGGATCCTATGAAAATCTCAAATTATAATTCAAACATTTGGGCTTTAACAAAAAAACATTTTTCCCCAAGCATAGTTTCCCTTGGTTTTTAAACCCATGTGTATTTTAAGAGAAACGAAAATCCATCTGTTTCTGATTCATTTATGCTTAACTCATCAGGATATCACTGAAGAGTTATTGGGTGTCCACGTCACTTTCCCTCCTCCTTAAACTTCTATTACTTCTCTTCTTAAAAGCAAGCAGGTGCACCATGTCACAATTAAACTGTGTTTAAACTATAAAACACTATCTTTTTTTATTCAAACCGCAAGATGCATGTTTTAAGAGAAAGCATCCGGGTCTTCCTTTTTCCTAATTTCTAGTTGTGTGATTTTTGTTAGTGGAGGTACGTTTTTGTATTTTATTGTAAGTAAGATAAGAAAACATAATATGAACAACAACATACAGTATGCCAATTCTCAACAAACCTCGGTTGTCTTCATCTTTTAGCAGAAGAGAGACCCAAGTAGATATCAAAAATGGCACTTAAATCAACAATGAAACCAAGCCCCCCAACCTAAGAAGGGTTAATATTACCAAGGTTTTTAAAGTTTGTTTAAAAATAGGAATTCATCTTTTTCGATAAAACAATGATACAGATTGGAGATCTGTGTTCCTGTTCAAGCCATCAAAACCCACTTAACCCTACAGGACTAAGACTAGCACCAGCCGTATCTAAGACAGTTCAGAGCAGCACAGAGAGCATGTACTGTGAAGTCAAAAAGGTCTGGGTTCCAGTTTATCTCAACTCTTTACCGGTTGCTAATGAACACCTAGGTCACCTGCATCATTCCTAACATGGAATAAAGGCTCCTTGGAAGGGCTCTTGCGAGGGGTTTCAAGATAAACCCAACCTAGAGCCTAGCCCACAGCAACGTGCTTGTGTGGTTATCCCTCGTCATCATCATCTGCAACAGTACTTTCTGGAAAATGCTTTCCCAGACAGGACTCGGCATGTCTAAGCTGAATAGTCCCAGGCTTTCCTCGGCAGCAGCCATGCAGAAGGCACAACGGAAGGCAGGCTGGCAAAGGTTACAGCTGCAGAGACAGCCAAAGCCAAGGACAGAGGCTCGCGGAGGGCCTGAGGAACAAGGCACTACCTACCACTCTGCTTCCCGAACGGCCAGCAGGTGTCTAGCATGTCCATGGGAAATCTGTCAGTACCACCCAACCAAACGCAAGCCCTCAGACCAACAGTCACATGGAAAGCATCAAAACATAATTATAAATCTCACTGCCAGTACCACTGGCAGCTCCTCACTCTTCAAGGGAGTACTTTAAAGTTTATTTGTGGAAGGGGACTAATGCTGGCCAACTTCTAGCAAAAGTCCATCCATGCAGGCAGTGGCTAAGCTGGGGAGATATTTGGCAGTCAGCAGGGGTGGTACTTTCTGTGAGTCCTCTGCCTTTGGTAGAGCTGTTTGGTGGAAAATTTTAACTTGAAAGCTGGCAAAAAATAACATGTAAGAAAAGGGAAAGACCTCGATACAATCTAGCAGGTATTTATGGCCTGAGTGCTGCCCCTGTCTACATTCCCACATTGCTAGGGCTAAAAAGGACCTCAGAGAGTAACTGGCTCCACATCCTTCCCTTTTCAGATGGAAACAAAGGCCACAGAGCAGATGAGGTTTGCCGGAGGTCGCACCGCCAGTCATGTGGTTGAGCCAGCACCCAGCCTGTGTTCCTTCCCTCATAGGCCCTGGATGAGAGAAGACTTGTCATAGCCATGGCCTCTGTCATCTGTGAATGTCTACTTATGTTAGGGGTACCTTCAGTCCTCTAAGTCTATGGTGCAATGTGAGTGAACTACATTAATCAGAGATAAAATAATCATAAAAATGAGTCACAGTGGTTTAAAGAATGCATAAGGCAATGAGGACTTCAACTAATTTGTAGAATTGCAATAGAGATAACAAGTCTGTAAAATAACATAAAGCTCAAGGTTCTTTATATGTAAACTAGAGGCTCGGTGCATGAACTCGTGCACCAGTGGGGTCCTGGCCAGGATCAGGCCGAAACCAGCTCTCTGACATTGCCTGAGGGGTCCCAGATTGCCAGAGGGTGCAGGGCAGGCTGAGGGACCCCACTGGTGCACGATCAGGGTCGGGGAGGGACGCGGGGGGTTGGCCAGCCAGGGAGGGACTGGTGGAAGGTCCAGGGCATGTCCAGCCCGTCTTGCTCAGTCCCGATCAGCCAGACTCCAGCAGCAAGCTAATCTACCTGTCGGAGTGTCTGCTCCATGGTGGTCAGTGCACGTCATAGCGACTGGTCGACCATCTGCCCCCTGCTGGTCAGTGCACATCATAGCAAGCGGTTGAGCGGCCTTAGCATATCATTAGCATATTACGCTTTGATTGGTTGAATGGCCGACCAGATGATTGGACAGTTAGCATATTAGGCTTTTATTAGGCATTTCTCACAAAACTAGATTTTATTCAGCAAACAGCAAGGAAATTATGCTTAGAAAAACCACTTCCACATGCATATCTGTCCCCAAATTGGAGGAGTGGAAATGAGCATAAATAAAGACATCATTTTTATTTTGTTGTGATTTTGTAAAGAACTAAATACTAAATACAAAACCTTGAGGTGGGGCATGCCAGGCATGTTTAAGAAACAGCATGAAAGCTGATGTGGCTGGAGCACAGTAAGGGGGGACCGGAGGGGAGAGGATCGGCGAGGTGGAAGAGTTACAGGGCAGTGTAAGCCATTTTGAAGCTGTAGCTTTTACTCTGAGATGAAAAGGAGTAAATGATGAGAGCATGGAAGGTCATTAAGTAGAGGAGTACCATGACCTGACCTAGGTTAACAGGATCACCAGGATGCTGTACTGAGCAGAGAGTAAGGTAGATAATAGCAGAAGCTGAAACCAATAGCACTTTTCCAGTAATCCAGACAAGGGGAAGGTCATTTGAACCAAGATGGTGACATTGAAGATATAAGAAGTGACTTGCTTCTGCACCTATAGATGGAGGAGCTCAGAGCATTGCTAGTGAATTAGATATAAGGTGTGACAGAAATAAAGGAATCAAGAACAACCCCAATGCTTTTGGCCTGAGCAAAGGGAGGAAGTGTTGCCTTTCTATGAGACGGGGGATAACTACAGGAGAATCAGCATGGTTTGTTTTTGTTTGGTTTGGGGGGGATCAAGAAGTCAGTTTTGCATGTTTTGATTGAGATGCCTATTAAATATTCATGTAGGAATGCTAGTGAAGAGGTAAATATGTGAACTTAAGAGTTTAGGAAAGTTCTAAGCTATAGATACAAATCTGACATCAGAGTCTAATTAGTACTTAAAACATGATACTGAGTGAGATTACCAAGGACTGAGTGTGGAGAAAACCCGAGTCCAAGAACTAATCCTTGAGGAGCAGGGGAGACAGAAGAGCCCCCTGCAATGCAGGAGGAAAGGAGTGGTATTCTGGAGGCCAAGCGACAGAAAATGTTACAGAAAGAGGGAATGGCCATTTGTGCTAAGTGACAAGTCAAGTCAAATGAGGACTGAAAACTGCCCATTGGATCTGGTATTATGAAGGTTACTGATGGCCCTGATAAAAATGGTGTCAGAGGAGCAATGGTGTGAAAGCTTGACTGTACTGTATTCAAGAGTAATTACAGCAAATATAGGAAACTCTTTCAAAGAGTTTCAATGGATAAGAGAGTTGGAAGCTGGAGTGGTAAATGAAGGGGCAGTGATATCAAGGGAAAGCTTTTATGACAGCAGAGATAAGAGTATGTTTGTGGGCTGATGGCAAAAGTTCAGTATGCAAGGTAGGGAAGGAAGGGAGGAAGAGGACACAAAAAAAGGAGGTAGGAATACTACAGCAGTATCCTTGAAAAGGCAACTGGGGATGAGATCTGGGATACCAACTGGAAAGATTGGCCTTCATTGGGGAAGTGGATGGTTTACTCATCTTAACTGGAGAGAGTCAAGTATGTGAAGTAGGTGCAGCTATCTGATAGCTTTTATTTTCTCAAGTAGGAAGTTGTGAATGGGAGTTTTGATCAGAAATAGGAAGAAAACATTCCTTGGAGAGAGAGTGCATGCACTAGGAGAATGTAGTATGATTGCTGAGCCATATAATGGCTCATCTAAGGACACTGATCATGAACTTAGAGCGATTGCAGTCAGTTGGCGAGGTGGGATTAACTCTGGTTAAGGTCTAGCCAAGTGAGGGCACCAAAGACAGGGGAAGGAAGAACTTGAGGGAGTGGATAATGGTTGGCCAAGGCATTTAAGGGGCCACGGAGCGAAAGAAGGTGAGTGAGGTAAGTGAAGAGGTGGGGCTTGTAGGTCCCAGTAGAGTTGAAGAATTATGGAGTTGGGTATTCAAAAGGAAGTGAATTATATATTTAAAAAAAATAGGAGTGAGTCTTAGAGAATAAAATGCTCCAAATTGAGATTATGGGGAAATTACACATATTGTTAATGACAAGACTTGTGATGTCCTCTACCTTATATATGCACAATAGCCCTGCTGTGGACACCATCCCCAGCTTTTCATTCGTTTCAGCTATATTGCTTTGTCCTCAGTGCCAAACAGCATGTGAAACTCAAGATGAATGACAGGCTGCCAAGACCAAAGCCATTCTCACTGCAGTGAAAGCCATTTGCTCTGCAAATAACCTGATATCCTAAAGACAAAAGAATAAAAACAGGAGGGCATTAAAACAGAAGTGACTTGAAGTAAACAGCCACCAAAAATAAAACAGAAGCAAATACCCCTGCAGTTTTGTGCTCTAGATGAAGATCCAGTGACTGGCCACAGGATATGCAGAAACCACGGGCACAGTAGGCTTGATCACGGCTCCCAAAGATGTGCCAGGGCCAGTAGCTGGAAAAAGGGTCTTTGCAGGTGTGATTAAATTAAGGGTTTTGAGACGAGGAGATTATCCTGGGTTGTCCAGGTGAGTCCTAAAGGCCACCACAAGGGAGGCATAGAGAGCTCTGACACCCAGAGAAGGTCATATGAAGACAGAGGCAGAGACTGGAGCCAAGGACACCAAGGAATGCTGGCGGCCAGCAGAAGCTAGCAGAGGCAAAGGACAGATCCTTCCCAGGGCCCCTGGAGGGAGCATGCTCCTGCTGACGCCTTGGTTCCTGGCCTCTAAAGATGAGCGAGAATGACTGTCTCTCTTTTTCAGTTACCAGCTGGCTTGTGGCACTTGATGACGCAGCCGAAGGAGAGGCGCGCCACGTAACCCAAGGAGTGTCTACCATGCGCAGCGCTACGCTGAGCTTCGGGGAGCACCCAAGATGCAGAGGGGTTGGTCCTTTCCTTGATGGGGTTAGCGCTCTAGTTTAATTGATCTGAAAGAAATGATCAATCAAACCCAGAAAATAAAGTCAAACCACTTGAAGAAATGCGTCCTAAAATGTAGGGGGGAAGATCATATATCAGGTTAGAATGCAAAAGGAGTGATCCAGACCATGGATTCCTGAAGAAATTCCAAAGAGCGTGCATGTTACGTGTGTGTGTGTGTGTGTGTGTGTGTGTGTGTGTAATACAACATGGAGAGTGATCTGTAGTAATAACCTGATTGCTTAGATCACTGTATTTAAAAGGAAAACGTCTCCTGGGCTAGCCTGCACTAAAGGGAATACGTTTATTCCCACCGAACACAGAGAAAAGATTTACAAAATGAATGAAAGAAATTGAGTAGAAGGACTTCCTGTCATCTGTTCCAAAGTCTCAGCTTCAGAAGTCACCCCCGAAAAATGAATGACTGTAGGAGGAGCCTTTAAAATTCAGAGAGAACTCTACTTGCACCTTCAACCAAACCTGTTTACCGCCAGACGACCTTCTGATTAAAACAAAAGCAACAAGAACACAAAAAGCATAAGTGATATAAACTGTAACTGGCAAGACATTCAGTGTCAAATTCCATCATTTCCCATTTTCCCTCAAAAAGAGTCTCAAAGAACCACCCACCCAACATTCCGCTCTACGGGCTCTACACGCTGACCCGCTTTGCAGCAACTGATGGCAAAGTGGCAGACCGCCCTGGAAGTGCCAACCCCGCTCTCCACAGATGCTGCTCTTGACTCATTAACAGTGGCAGCTAAAAACATAATCGACTGCAGCTGCAAGGAAAGGGAAGTACTTGAGCTCATGCTTGGCTGACAGGCTCCCACATTCCCACTCAATAAGCATTCCTCTGAACAGCCATCTTCTACTTGGGGGAAGACCTAGAACAAAATCCAGCAGGAAACGGCAGGCTGCCAAATACAGGGACACCTAAAAGCTCTTCAGAGGAGCAATCCAATGAAACGTAACCCCGATGCTCCTGCTGTAGCCGGGATCCCGCAGAGCCGCTTCTACCCAGCTTCTACATTGCCGACTTGCTCAAAATAAGAACCATGTTCCATAACTCGCAGAAGCACCACTCTGGAATTTGCCACGCCGCAGACCCTTGCAGAGGGAGATCCCTTGCAGCTCTGGCCGTGGCTGGAACTAGCCTAAACCTCTTACTAATCCTACTGTGGCACCGAAAAGGGTGCCAGTGCGACCTCACCCGCCTGCTTGGAGGTTACGTTCACAACGGCCACAATTTTCAGATAATGTCAACCCAACACTTTTCCGCTTCATCAGAGGCACAGAACGCAGGCCAGCACTGGCCTGAAATGGTACCCTCGGCAAAGGGAAAAGCAAAACATCCAATTTGCCAATTAACTTTTTGAAATGTTAGAATTTAAAATGGACAACGAGGTTACCGTTGGTCACCAAACCCCGTTTTCTTCCCTCCGCTTTTCCAAAGGGATCACTAGGTGACAGAGTGAGGTGGACGACAGAAGCGGAAAGGAAGGGGCAAGTCTCAGAAGCTCCTCAAGGCAATGAAACAGACGTAGCGCAGCAGCCCACCTGACAAGCCCCGCTCAGAAGGTTCCTCTCTCTGCGAAGGAGAGGAGTCGAGAAGGCTCACAAGCTGCGCAGAAAAGAAATGCCCGGGCTCAGATTTCCACTCCCGTCCCATGGCAGGGGGAAGAATGGCAGACCAGGAGGATGGCCAGGTAAGCTCTGGCCCAGATAAAAGCACAGTATCATGATTTCGTAGTTCATTACAACTGCCTTATGTTCTCATAAGCCAGACATACAATAGGCCTTTTTTTTTATCTTTAAACAGACACTATTTGATTAGCAGCCCCATGGGATGGAGGACTAGTTTTTATTTGTAGTTCATCAAAAGAATAAGGCTTATCAGGTGATTTGGGAACTGAAAACAGTTCACTGGTTAAAAAAAGACTCCATTTTATTAATGACAATGCTGCCAGCAGCCCAAGCAAACCCCAACGGGCTAACCTTCAGGTGACAAGATGCTAATCCGCACTCTGAACACCGCTGCACAAGAAGAGCCGGGGAAGATTAGTTGTTTAGTGGCAATGAGTGGTGTGTTCCGTTAGATAAATATAGTGCATTTCTGATGCACAGCCCATTCCCCCCAACCCCACTTCAGTCCCCCTTCTCTCTCCTTTTAATATTGAAAGGGATGAACTAGACCAGTGGTCGGCAAACTCATTAGTCAACAGAGCCAAATATCAACAGTACAACGATTGAAATTTCTTTTGAGAGCCAAATTTTGTAAACTTAAAATTCTTCTAACGCCACTTCTTCAAAATAGACTCACGCAGGCCGTGGTATTTTGTGGAAGAGCCACACTCAAGGGGCCAAAGAGCCACATGTGGCTCGTGAGCCGCAGTTTGCCGACCACGGAGCTAGACTAAAACCTCTCCTAAAATAAAACTCACACATGCCTACCTTTAGTGGCTCCCATTCTCTGGGTCTTGGACTCCACAAGGGCCCGAAAGCTACTGCAAGTGACTTGTAAATCCACATACACCTGCACATCAATCTGCACGTGTGTGTGGCTTTCCGAGTATATTATGGAGGAAGCCAGCTTACCTCCTGAGTTCACAGCTGTCCTCCCAGCTCCCCGGCTAGGATGGGTGGCCCTGTGACTGAGTTCTTGTGATGGGATCAGGGAAACTGGGACCCTGCTGGAGATGTGAGTCTGGTCAGGAATTCAGAAAATGGATGTGGGCAGAAGTAATGCATCCCACCCCCAAGGAAACCTCCCATGCAATGGCCAACATTCTCTCCCCCCCCTCCCCCCCCGGCCTCCAGACACCGCACCAGGGTGACCTTGGAAGCCACGCACTAAAGACAGCATGCTCTTCCCCTGCCCAGTCGCTGAATGCCCGCTTGGAGCAGAGCCTCTACCCGCACTTCAGTGCTGGCAATTGGACTTTCATGTGACCATGAAACAAACTATTTTGTCAAAACACGGATATTTCAGGATCGCACTGCTTTGGCAGCTAGTGTTTCCTTACCTAACGCAGGTGCTACTGTGATCAGCAATATATAAATTTATTTTCTTTTACTTCTATTTTGTTAAGAACACTTAACATGAGTGCACATATTCATTGAAAAGCAAAACCACATTCAGAGAAGTTTTGTCGCTGCCTATGTTCTCAAAAACACCTCGTTCACTCTTTTTTCCCCAACAATTCCAGGCACTGAGCTAGATGTGACATGTACAGAGGCAAATAAGTCAGCCTCTGGCCTCAAGCTTACAATATATTGGGGATGGCAGACATATAATAAAAATACAAATAAGTGTATCATTACAAATTACCAGTGCTTGAAGGAGAGCGGGCATTGTGAGCGAACAGCAGAAGAGATCTAATATAGACTGGGCAGGGTGAGCCGGGGGACTGGTTCTTCTGGGGAAGTGATAGTTAAGCTACAGAGCAGATGGATGAACATAAACGAATTAAAAATACAGAAAGTGCCCTCCAGCAAAAAGAACAACTTGTACAAGACCCTGAAGTAGGAACAAACTTGATGCCCTTGAGGGACCAAAAGGAGGCCAGTGGACTGGATAGACAGTGGTGAGCAAGGGACTTGGAGGGGAATGGAGAGAGCAAACAGGCGATGGGTCATGCCCGGCCTTGAAGACCAGTAAAGGTTCAATCTTAGTCTAAAGCAGGGGTGGGGAACATCTGGCCCGGGGGGCCGTATAAGGCCCTCGAAATCACTTGGTGTGGCCCAGCCAAGGCATTAGGGGTGAGTTAATTAAACGTTAGACCAAATATAACAGGCTAATTTTGTATACCCTGCGAATGATGTTATAAATATCCAAATGGCCCTTGGCAGAAAAAAGGTTCCCCACCCCTGGAAAGCATCATTCTCAATGGGGGCAATCATGGCCCCAAGGTAATGAAAAATTGGTTCAACGGAAAGAGGAGAACTTAAATAATGACAATGGTTTGAGGCCCTTCAATGGGCCACAGCACCGGTAAACAGTTTATGGTGTTAAAATCTCATGTAGGTAGAGTTGGCTTAGAGGAAAATGTCTAGAAGGAGAAGGGGGTGGGGGGTGATAATGAAAAAAAAAGGTTCAGAAATACTAGTCTAAAGGCAACAGAAAGCCACTGAAAGTGTTAAGAAAGGGAGCTGCCACACTCTGATTTCATTTCTAAAAAATCCATCAGAGAGAACTATTAATATTTTTCTGTGTTGAAAAAAAACTTAGAAAAAGGTTGGAAACTCCTATTCATTTTAGAAGTTATGATTAAGTGGTATTAACCCACTAAGAGCATGTAATCCAAGCTCTTCATTCCAGAGGTTGGGAGGGGGGAAGGAAATGAAACTCAGAAAGGCTATGTAACTAATTTGTCCAAAATCATGCAATTAGCAAGTAGCAAGCAGTGTTTGGATCCTGGTCTACTTCCTTTCCTTTCAACACTGTTCCCAAAATTCCACCCTGCCCCTCCACGCATCTGTGCTATGCATGCAATTAATTTGCATGCCTCCATTTTACATATTGTTTCATATTTGACCTCCCTTCACACAGTATTTGAGTCAGATGTATGAAAAGGAAGAAAATAATTTATAATGTGCTAGCCACATATTGTCTCCTATCTTGGAAAATGTCAAGATTTGCAGGTTACATACAAGACCAAACACAAGAGTCCATGGGCTCTGTTGGTTTAGTTACATGCACAGGAGGTGAGTGGTATATTGCTCAGCTTTTGTAACCATTTGCAGAAGATTTCCAAAGGGACCCTGTTAGCCCATTGTTTAAATTAACTGTTTCCTGGGCCTCTCAAACAGTAAATTAGACGTATGGAGAAGAAGGTGCCGCTTCTCTTTTATACAGAAAAAGAAGCCGACATAAAATGGAACACCACTGTTCACAGTAGCATCATTCACAATGACCAGAGGGTGGAAGCATCCCAAGTGTCCATGGATGGATGAATGGATGAACAAAATGTGGCAAATAAGGGTATTAATCAGCCTTTAACAGGAGGGAAATTCTGATACATGCTCCCACATAGATGAACCTTGTGGACACTATGCAAAGAGAAATAAGCCAGGCACAAAAGGACAAATACTGAATGATCCCACTTAAATGAGGTACCTAGAAGAGTCAAATTCATAGAGACAGAAAGTAGAATGGTGGTTGCCAGGGGTGAGGGGAATGGAGAGTTGTTATTTGATGGCTATAGTTTCAGTCTTGCAAAATGAAAAGCATTCTGGAGATTGGTTGCATAGCAATGTGAATGCATCTTAACCATTTTACGGTACACTTAAAATGGTTAAGATGGTAAAGTTTGTGTGTATTTTGCCAATTATAATTTTTTTTAATTTAAATGGTAAGTCAAAGATAATGTTAAGTGGTTTTACAGTAATGTCAGAGAACCTCTATTCACATATAAACAACAGAGTCAGAAAAATTAAACATCTAAGCCACATCTTGGAAGCCGGGAGGTTTGGAAAAGCTAATGAGGTTTAAACTAAAGCAAAATTTACCATCTTAACCATTTTAAGTGTACCGTAAAATGGTTAAGATGCATTCACATTGTTATGCAACCAGTCTCCAGAATGCTTTTCATTTTGCAAGACTGAAACTATAGCCATCAAATAACAACCCTGGGTTTGTGATATCAGTACACTTTCAACCCTCTTGAATTGGATTGAGCCAATGAAATGTGAGCAGATCTGACACCTGCCACTGTGAGGGGAAGCCCTTAGCAGCCCGGGGAGGCAGAGCGGCCTTCTCCTCCCCCTGCCTGCAGCCACGGAAGCACACGCTGGAGACGGAGCTGCTGTCAACACGGACTCCCGAGTACACACAGTGAGCCCAGCCCTCCTGACAAGCCGCACAGAATGTGTGGCCTGACGGGGAAATACACCTTTTTTAAGCCAGTCCAGTTGGGGGGCTATTTGTTACCACAGTATCACCTAGCCTTTCCTGACTAGTACAGTTTTAAAAGGAACATTACAATATGAGGATTTGAATTTCAGCTTACGTCAATAAATACTCTTTAATAGTCCAGAACCTGTATGTCTCGGCAACTGACTTCTGAAAGGACATTCACAATGACCGCTCTTCATTCGATGTACACGGTTGAACAATGACTATTCTCAGTAAAGAAAACGTCTTTCCTCCCCACGTGCAGCACTACATCGTACCCTGTGCATGACTCACAGGAGAGCGTGTCTTTGGTTTGGCTGGATTGTGACAGGGATGGGGAGAACATCCTAAAAAACAGGCGCACGAAACATCTCCTTCCTTTCCTCCAAGAGCGTAGCAACCGTTGCTACATCACGCTTGAGGCGAGGAGGTGTTCAGCAGCACGTACTCTCGCTTTCACCAAGTGTCAAGTTCCCGGATGCCTTGGACAGGGTTCTAAATAAGTATCTGTTAATCTTCCGGGGGCATGATGACTCGAGAGGAAAATCCACAGAAGCCAGTTTCCAGCAGGTTATGGGAAGGGCGGGAAGGGACGGGCTGAGGGTTTTCCTTTCCTTTTTCCTCCCATCATTCCTCTGCTGCAGGCACTGTGACTGAGAGCTAAAGCTATTCCCAAACATCTGAAAACCATTTATTAAAAAACTGAGGTTACTACAAATAAAGACACTTTAACTGGTGGTTCATATCTTTAGTTCATGATGTAACTAGACACTAAAATAACAGTGTATGCTCTGGAGGGAAAAATCACTGAGCGGAGTTATGAGACGCGTGGTCCACTCCCACCTCTCCCACTGACAAACTGGGACGTGTCACTCAGCTTCCTAAGATGTTATTTCTCACGTCCATAAATAAGACAGATCAGATCAGTGTTTCCCAAAATGTGGCCTTTGGTCCAGCTGTGCCTGAATCCTCTTGGATACGTGGATGAGGGGAAAGGGTATCCCTAGAACCCATCACTTCCCTGTTGAGTCTGAATCCCTAAGAGTGGGGCCATTTGAAAGCTTCTCAGCTTTTGGTTGGACAGTTCTATCTTTGGTGACCTTTGGAATTGTGTGATAGGGCCAAACCAATCCCTACATAAAATGAAGTTTGTGAAGCATAAGACTAAAAACTCTCTAAGGTTCCTCCCAGCTATAGAATCCCACAGTCATGAACAGAGCTGAACAGAAATACATGGCTCCCGCACCACCCACTCCAGCCCTCCCCTAAATGCATCATTCTCTACTTAGAGGTCATCCTAGTGCAAATTAAAATATTAAAACTGATATGGAATGACTAACTATTCAAAAGTATTTCCTCCTTCATTTCACCTCATCTTCATTCTCTACCACAAAATAAAAAATGCCTAAACCTCAATCACACCATAGAGAATAAATGTTAATTCCACATATGATATTTTACAGCCAGATCTTTACATCATGTTGACTCCATGTTCTCTCATAAAACTGTTTCCGAATATTAACTTCAAAATTTGTAAAACAATGTTTCTGTGCTGCATTTGTGAGCAAATAGGCTAGACTGTATTTACTGAAGCAGGGAATAGAAAGCAGTTACTGAAAGACTTTAAACTAGAACACAAAACTGGGGATGGAGGAAGTACGTTCCATGTTTGGTGACTAGCAGTCAGTAAACATCGATTCCCTTCCCTGAAGAACATATGACTCTCTTAGTTGCTGAGGTCAGTAAATCCAGAACTAGAACCAAGGTCTCCAAACCTCAAGTTTAGTGTCTTTTCTGTAAATCTGACCAATGTTTATATTTACTCTGGGAAACAAAAAGTATGACTAGCTGGAAAGTGTGCATAATAACCAGAAGGAGCGCTAATGAGATTTGGAGATGAATCAGGACAGAAAAATAGAAATAATGAAAGAATAAACAGTGCTAACTTCCAGTTAAATGTGGCAGATTGAACACCCCAAAAGTCTGTTAAGATAACAGTGAGTAAATAAAGATGACAAGAGAACTGGAACAGAGACAGCAGCAGGGAAAAGAAGCCACCAAGTTTTTTGAATTTGGAAAACTGGTGGAGGATGTGTAACTGACTGACAGCTGTGCCTGCAGAGGAGACAATGGTGAGAAGCAAGACCATCTGGCCCGTGAAGTTCAGAAAGGCTTCAGACCTGGAGGCACCTGTTGTTGCAAAAGCGGGGGAGGGTAGTGACCCTTTGCCTACAACTAGGAATAGTGGTTGAAAATCTATCTAAATAACCCTTGAAAAGTAAAACTGAGAAAATATTTTAGAAAGTGCAACAAACTATAATGATAAAAACAAGATTTTAAAAGATAGATGGTCAATTCGGGAGGCATAATAACTGACTGACAAGTTTCACAAAAAGCAAACACATAAAATGCTGGCAAGGAAAGTATCGGACATATGAAAATAAATATTCCCTGAACTAAAGGACATAGATCTATTGCAAGTACATAAAGAACTTACCACGCTGTATTGAAATTACCCACACCAAGGCACAACATCATGAAACTTCAGTTCAGAGGTCAGCAAACTATGGCCAGGGGGCCAAAATCTGGCCCAACCCTTATTTTTGTAAATAGTTTACTGAAACACCACCAAGTTCAATCATTTACATACTGCCTATTGCTGCTTTGTGCTCTAAAAACAGAGTTGAGTAGTTGCAACAGATACAGTACTAGAGCATACAAAGCCTAAGATATTTACCCAAGAGAAATGAAAACATACATTCACACAAAAACTTGCACATGAATGTTCATTAGCAGCATTACTCATAACAGCCCAGAGTGAAAACAATCCAAATGTCCATCCATAGACAAATGGATAAACAAAATGTGGCATGTCCATACAATGACATATTTTTCAGCCATAAAGAGAATAAAGTACAAATATAAGCTACAATTTGGATGAACTGTGAAAACATGCTAAGTGAAAGAAACCATTCCCTAAAGTTCACATATTCTATGATTCCATTCCTATGAAAATCCAGGGTATTAAAATGTATAAAGAAAGTAGATTAGTGATTGCTTGGGGCAGGGGTGGGTAGAGAATAGGAGTGTAGTAGCTAAAGAGTAAATGTTTCATTTTGGAATAACAAAAATTTCTAAAATTGACTGTGGTGATGGGTGTACATATCTGAGAATATAATAAACCACTGAATTGTGCTCTTTAAATGGGCAAATTGTATGATATATGTATTACATTTCAATAAAGCTGTTTATTTTTTTAATTAAAGGTATTGGGGTGACATTGGTTAATGTAATTATATAGGATTCAAATGTACAATTCTATAATACACCATCTGTATATTGCATCGTGTGCCCACCACCCAAAGTCGTCTCCTTCATCACCATATATTTAACCCACTTTACCCTTTATTTCTTCCCCTCACTCCCCTTTCCTTCTAGTAATAACAATACGATGTCTGAGTCTATGAGGTTTTGTTTGTTTGTTTGTTAATCCTCACCCCAGGATATTTTCCTTTGATTTTTAGAGAGAGTGGAAGGGAGAGGGAGAGAGAGAAACATAGATGTCAGAGAGACACATCCATGTTTACCTCCCGCACATCCCCAACTAGGGCTGGGGATCGAGTCTGCAACCGAGGTGGGTGCCTCTGACCAGAGTCGAATCTGGGACCCTTCACTCCGCAGGCTGATGCTCTCTATCCACTGAACCAAACTGGCCAGGGCTGAGTCTATGAGTTTTTGTGTGTTTTAAAAAGAAAATATGCTGGAAAAAAATGGAATAATAATACTTCACCTGGCACACTGTAGCCATTACAATATATTAATACTGACCACTGAGTCTTTAAAATGTGGTAGAAGATCATGAAAGTTTGCCAAAGTAGGATATGAAAGAGAATTAGGGAATCATATCATAATTGAAGTCTAATGGCAAATGATAAGTCACATTAAAGGTATACTATAAGGACTATAAAAGAGGGTGAAATGAGTAAAGGGGGTCAATTGTGTGATAGTGGATGGAAACTACAGCTTTGGTGTAAGCACACTGTAGTGTATTCAGATGTTGAACTATAATGTTGTATACCTTAAACTTGTATCATGTTATAAACCAATGTTACCTCAGTTCAAAAGAAAAAGACCTATGGAAGTACTAGTAACTAACAAGAAAAATCTCAAAAACATTATCTAATATTAATATAGTCAAAGACAAAGTTGGTTTTAGAGCACAGATGATAGAGAAGGTCATCTAATAATGACAAAAGGGCCAATTCACCAAAAACATAATTCGAAATGTTTACGCACCCAATTACAGTCAAAATAAATAAAGCAAAAATTTCAAGGAACAATAGACAAATCCACAATGATAAATGGATATTGCATTTATCAATCTCAATAACTGATACAGTAAGTATACAAAAATCTGTAAAGATACAGAATATTTTAATAATACCCTCAACCAACTTGTCTTAATTGACATTTATACAATACTCCACCCAATAACAAACTAATCAGAAAAATTTAGAAGACACAAATTCATAGAAAATTTAATTCTTTTTAAATATACATAGAACATTTATCATACCATATTCTGGGATGTAAAGCAAATTTCATTAATTTAAAAGGATTCAAGTTATATAAAATGAGTTCTCTGACCAAACTGGAATTATATTAGGAAAAGAATAACACAAAGACATCTGGAAAATCTCCAGATTTTTAGAAACTAAACAACTCACTTCAAAATACAGGGGTAAAAGAGGAAGTCGGAGGGAAATAAGTTTTTTTAACTAAAAAAATGAAAACACATTTTGGTATGCCACTAAAACAGTACTGAGGAAAAATTTATGTCATTAGACACCTATATTTGAAAACATTAAATGTCTCAATGACCTCAGCATAATGAACTAGAAAAATAAGACCAAATAAAACATAAAGTAGTAGGAAAAAGTAAATAAAGATGAGGAAAATAATAAAATAGAAAACAAATCAATAGAGAAAAACCCATGAAACTAAAAGCTTCTTCTTTGAGAAGATCTATACAATTGATAAACCTCTCAGAAGATTGATCAGGAAAAAGAATGAATAAACAATCAAAACCAGGAATGATAGAGGTGATATTATATGTTTTATATAATGAAAAAATAAGGAAGCATTATGAACTAATTTATGATAATAAATTCAACAACTTAAATGACAGACAAATTCATGAAAGGCACAAACTACCAAAGCTAACTCAAAACAAAATAGATAACTTGAATAACTCTATATTTATTCAAGAATTTAAACTTGTAGTTAAAATCTTCACATGAAGCCAATTCAAAGTCTGGATGGCTTCACGGATGAATTCTACCAAACATTTAATGAAGAAATCATTTACAAGTGATTGTAAATGAAAATTGAAAAAGAAGGAATATTTCACAACTAATTCTGTGAGACCAGCATTACTCTGATACTAAAGCCAGACAAAGATATTGCAACAAAAAAAAAATAATACAACCAATAGCCTTCACAAAGATGTAAAAATTCTAATCAAAACTTACCAAATTGAATACAACAATGTAAAAAAAAAAAAGGAATAATATATTATCACCAAATGGAGTTTATCCCAGGAATGCAAGGTGAGTTTAACATTTGAAAGTCAATCAATGTAATTCACCACATTAACAAACTAAAATGAAAAACCATATGATAATTAGATCTAGAGAAAGCATCTGACAAAAGCCAACATCCATATTTGATAACAACTCTCAGCAAATAAAAATATAAAAAGAACATCCTCAAGGGCATCTACAGAAAACCTACCCCTAACATCATACATAATGGTGAAACATCAAATTATATTTTCCTAAGATCAGGAACAAGGCAAGAATATCTGTTCACACCACTTCTATTCAATCTTGTACTGTAGGTGCTAGCCAGTGTTATTAAACAAGGAAAATAAATAAAAAGCATCCTGATTGGTAAAGAACTGTCTTTATTTGCATATGACATGATTATATGTGTAGAAAACTGGTGGGATATAACAAAAAGCTACTGCAACTAATATGTGAGTTTAGTAAGGTTGAAGAAAATACAAACATACAAAAATCAATTTTTTAAAAATACTAACAAGGATCAGAAACAAAATTTTAAAAATAGTGCCATTTTAAAAGAGCATCAAAAATATGAAATTCTTAGCATAGGCTCTGACAAAATATGTAAGACCTGTACACTGAAAACTACCAACTATTGTTTAGAGAAATTTAAAAAGACCTAAGCAGAGACTTACATAATGTTCAGGAATTATGAAACAACATTAAGAGGCTAATTCTCTCAAAATAAATCTATAGATTAAAACACTCCCAATTGAATTCCTGCACACATCTTTTTTTAATTGTCAAACTGATTCTAAAACTCATAAGGGATAGCCAAATCAATGTCCTTCAAACAACAGAATAAATAGGAAGAATCACACTTCTTGAGTTCAAGACTTACTGTACAGCTATAGTGTTAATGATAGTGTGGTACTGGCATAGCAATAGACATATAGTTAACTGGAATAGAACAGAGAATCCAAAAATAGACCGATACAGGTATGGCAACTGATTTTCAACAAAGGTACAAAGGCAATTCAATGGAGAAAGCACAGTTTTTTCAAAAAATGTGCTAGAACAATTGAATACCCATAGGCCAAAAAATGAACTTTGTTCCATATCAAGCACCACATACAAAAATTAACTGAAAATAAAACATAGACTAAATATAACATATAAAATTATAAAAGAGAAAATTTCTATGATCTAGGTTAGACAAATATTTCTTTAAAACAAGAGCAAACGCATAATCTACAAAACAAACACACACACAAACAATGAAGCAAACTCAACTTTATCAAAATTAAAAATTGCTGCTCATCCAAAACACTGTCAAGAAAATGAAAAGACAAACCACATATTGGGAGAAAATATTTGTAAATGATACCTCTAATAAGAACTTATAGCCAGAATATATAAAGAATTCTCAGGAACTCAATAATAAGAAAACAAATAACTCAATAAGAAATGGATAAAATATTTTAATAGAAAACTTTGCCAAAGAATATATATAGATTCTACATAAATCCATGAAAAAAAAAATGCTCCACATAATTCATCATTAGGGAATTTCAAATTAACACCCAGAACAAGCTACTAGCATGCCTATTGGCATAGCTAAATAAAAGACTGACCTCACCAGGTGTTGGCAAGGATGCAGAAGAACTGGAAATCTCATCCACTGCCAGCAAGAATGTAAACTGGGCCGCCTTTCACCTGTTAGAGTAACTATTATCAACACGACAGGGAATAACTAGTGTTGGAGAGGATGTGGAGAAAAGGGAGCCCTGGCGGACTGCTGGCAGAAATGTAAATTTGGTGCAGCCACTATGAAAAACATTATGTAGAGGTTCCTTAAAAATTGTAAACTAGAGCTACCATAGGTCCCAGAAATCTCTCTTTTGGGTATCTACCTGAAAATTTGGGATACACTATTGGTAAAGATGTAGCGACCCCGTGTTTGTTGCAGCATTTTTCACAATAGCAAAGACATGGAAACAACCCAAGTGCCCTTGGATGGATGATTAAAGAAGATGTGGTACATATACTGGTATATACAATGGAATATTACTCAGCCATAAAAAAAGATGAAATAGTGCCATTTGTGACAACGTGATCTTGAGAGTATTATGCTAAGTTAAAAAAATCAGAAGAAAAAAGAACAAGAACCATAAGATTTCACTCATATGTGGGATATAGAACAGGAAGCAACAAATGGACAAACAAAACAATTTTAAAAACTTATAGACACAAACAAAATGGTGGTTACTAGAGAAAAGTGTGTGTGTGGGGGGAGTATGAAGAGGATACAGGGGTTTTAATACATGGTGATGGAAGGAGACTATGCTTCAGCTGGTGAGCATACAATAGAGTATACAGATGTCATATTATAAAGTTGTACACCTGAGTTTTTTATATATAGTTACTGAACAATGTTATCCCAATCAATTTAATAAAAAATAAAATAAAATGATACAACCTTCTGAAAACTGACAGTTTCTTTAAAAAGTTAAAAATACACCAATGATTCAGCCATTCCATTCCTAGGTATTTACCTAAAACAAAACAAATGAAACGACACGTCCATATAGATTTGTATACAAATCTTCATAGCAATTTGATTTGTAATTGCCAAAAAACTGGAAACACAGTGTGTACCAACAGGGGAATGCTGGTGGACAACAATCCATAGTGTATCCATACAATGTAATGCTCAGGAATAAAAAGGAATGAACTGATACATGCTACAGCATGGATAATTCAAAATAATTATGCTGCATGAAAGAAAAAAAAACATTTAAAAAATGGGGGTACCTCCCTAGCTGGTTTGGCTCAATAGATAGTATGTCAGCCTGTGGACTGAAGGGTCCCAGGTTCGATTCTGGTCAAGGGCACATGCCCAGATTGCAGGCTCAATCGCCAGTAGAGGGCATGCAGGAGGCAGCCAATCCATGATTCTCTCTCATCATGGATGTTTCTATCTCTCTCGCCCTGTCCCTTCCTTCTCTGAAATCAATAAAAATATATATATATTTTTTTTTAAAAAAAAGGGGGTACCTACTGTATGAGTCCATTTACACAAAATTCTAGAAGATACATTAATTTTTTTGTGACAGAAAGTACATCACTGTTTGCCTGGTGACATTTGGTGCCAGGAAGGGCAGGGAGGGATTGCAAATGGTAATGAGGAAACTGCAATGATGATGTTGTGTGTACACATATGTCAGAACTTATCAAAGTGTATACTTTAAAGATGTGTGGTTTACTATGAGTAAATTATACCTCAAAATAACATAAAACCACAACTACAACAACAACAAAAGACTGGGGCAAGAAGTTGCTGTTTCCTTATAAACCTTTATAATTTTTTTAACCATGCAAAATTATTATCATGTTAAAACTAAAAATAAAACAAGATCAAGGACATACAAAAGGAATAACAAAAGAAACAAGTCTCCTTTTCTTCAAAATTTTTAGCTGAAAATCAGGTGCCCATAAAGGCACAAATTCTGTCCAGCCATCCTGGAACTATTTACTTCCTACTGAATTCCTAACAAGAATGCAATTATAACACATAGTAAGTAAAAATATTCAACCTTAGTGTTTGAATGAGCTATCACTGATATGTCACCAAAAAAACATGAATTGCCATTAAGTGATTTTTTTAAGCAATAACAGATTTGTGTTGATCTAGCCACAACCTTGTTTATTTTTACAGGGACTGCTATAGTAGGTAGTAGGAATCATTAAGTAGGTGATAACTCCTAGTGGTTAAAACCCCAATACTCTACTTCCTTACCTGGGCGCAATTTGGGCAAATGGGATGAATTTGGGTTCAGCTGATGAACTGAAGGTGGTATCAGTAAAATAATCAGTTTCATTGCGAACCTAAGTAATGAGCTACCTTCAAGTTTCACAAGGAAAGAAAATAATCTTGCAAGTTAGGAGGGTATTCAGCCAGCACAAAAGCAGAAGTTCCGTGAAAAGAAAGGAAAAATGGTAGGATTTCTAAATAATTTTCATTTGCATTTAAATCATTCTTTGGACTTTTGGAGAAGAAAACTCAGGTGTAATTCAGTTTAGGGAGCCAGAAGCTCTTGAACATAGGTCCTCCTTTTATTCTGGCTCATCTATGTATATAAAAGCCCAAGTGACTGAACAACAGGTTGCTATGACGTGCACTGACCACCAGGGGGCTGATGCTCAACACAGGAGCTGCCTCCTGGTGGTCAGTGCACTCCCACAGCCAACCTCCCGTGGCCCCCATTGCCAACCAGGCAGAGGGACCCCACCCATGCACGAACTGGTGCACTGGGCCTCTAATATATTTATATGGTCTGATAATTCTGGTAGTCATGCCTTCATGGATGAGTGTTGATTTCAAAACTGTTTAAGGAATGTATAAGTTCCAAACAATTTCAAACTATTTGGTATTGGCTATTGGTGATAGAATGATTTCTTGATATTATGTACCCTCAAATTTCTGGTCTTTGTAATCACTGATTAGACATAATGCCCATGTGGTTTTAAAATAAACTAAGTGAGGACATTAGGAAGTGGTGCAAGGTCAGCTGCTTCTGAGCAACACCTGAGTAAGTTCACTGTAAAGTATTGCATTCTAATAGGAGACAGGACCATCTACCACTTCAAACTCTTTCCTATCCCTTCCCTGACAAGTTTAGTCAGGCTCCTCACATGTGGACAGCAGCCCTGCCAAGTGGAACTAGAAAAAGTCATTTTGAGTTAAACAATAAACCACTTCCAACGTAGGCTCGTGCACACGCGCGCACACACATACACGCACGCACGAGCTCAAATCTGCTTTCATCATCTTCTTCCAGAAGATAATTGGCTGACAAGCAAAGCAAGGAGGAACAGGTGTGTAATGGCAAGAAAATCCTGAACATCCAGAAAGCACCAAGTGACTTGAAATAGGTCTGAAAAGGCAGAGTGGGCAAGTATTAAAAAAAAAAAAAACACCAACAAAACAGACCAAAAAACACACACATACAAAAACACATAAGTCTAAGAAACTCATTATGCATTTTTTGCTGGAATCAAATATTCTCAGATACTTTACCAAAATTTCAGGGGTAAGAATTTCTACCCCTGTGGATATCTGGAAACAAGGCAAGGCATTCTGTCTTGATTTGGGTTAGATGTCAACCTGCCTAGGTGAGGAAATGGAGTTAAGGGTCTTGACCACAATGACACAGCTAGTGAGAGACAGAGCCAGGATTGGAAGCTCTGAGTTAAAGATGCTCTCTGGAGTCTGTCCCTTAGGCCCTCTTCACTGCTCTCCTGTGAGTTTCCTTTTGGGATCATGATTCTATAAGAACAGATTTTTGCACAGTGGTTTTCAACCCAGCTGCACCATGAAATCACCTGGAGCTTTGTAAATTCTGATACCCAAGCCTCACCCCATGCCCCCAAGGGTTCTGATGCAATCTAGCTGGGGTGTGGCCCCAGCCAGGGAGTTCCAAGAGTTCCCACCGGCAATCCTCATTGTGCAGCCATGGAGCAAAGCATGTTGGGAATACAGCTTGCTGATAATTAAGGCACGTTTTTGCAATGCTTTTCTTCCACCCCAGCCTAAGCAGGTGTTCCCTGTTGAAAATTTCTATCCCTTGGTAGGGAAGCTCTTGCTGGCCAGCCTGCCCTGGGCGGTTCTTAGCCATCATTCTTGGCCCTTGCTCATCCTCAGAGAGTGCACCACTCCAATCAAAGTGACCATTAAAATCAAGATCCAGAAACAAGCTTCTAACGTTAAGTAAAAGCGAGAGAAGGAAATCCCCCGATTTGGACAAGTCTCCATAAGCAAAACAGAGGAAAGGGAGGCTATCTGGCGATAATTCCGGCCAAGAGCATTTGGGCATTTTCCCAGAATTACCCAAGTAATACTGTGAAGAGCAAATTTATGGAGGCTACATTGTGTACAAACTGCCTACATCGTGAGGTTTAATCAAAAGTTACCTGACTCTGGAAGCCTGAATGCCAAAGACACTGCACGCATCGCGGGTTTGACTAACACCGGCCCTTGCCTAAGCAGCTCCCTCCAGGGTCCTTCAGGAATGAACCTGGCCAAGCTGACTGTGAATGAGACACTCAACCAGGGCCCTTCAGTGCCGCCTCCGGGCCCGGGCCCGAGCCACCCACTCAGGAGAACTCCCCAGATCCTACACCCCTCCTGGCTCCGGAGACAACTTAGGGGGCGTGGTGAGGACGCGCCCTCGTGCACCCGCCAGAATCAGAGGCACCAGGGAGCCCACCTGGTCTGGCGTCCGCACCTCTTACCCCGCTCTGCGGCGACCCAGGGGCGCGGGGGGCCCCTGCGTGACGATGTCATAAGCTCACCGGTCAAGGAAAGGACGGAAGGAGTGTCCCAGCGCCCGAGCCTCCCAATGCGGCCTGAGCCTCCGCCACGAAGGAGAGAAGGGGCTCCGCGAAGGATCGTCCCAAAGGGGTGCAGGGTCTCGGGCTCCCTGGGAGAAGGCCGCACCCCAGGCTCAGGCGCCGCCTCCTCGCCCCGACTCTGCCCAGCTGGAGGCAGGACCCGCGCTCGCGGGCGGGAAGTCGGGAAAGGGCCCCAGGAGGCTGGGCTGAGGCTCGGCGCGGATCTGACCCCGCCAGCCCCGAGCTCGCCGCGAGGGGCCGCCTTAGCCCCAAACCCGCGCCACCTGTCCCAGCTCGGGCAGCAGCGCAGTCTCAGGACAGACCCTCCTCGCTGGAGAGAGAGCGCTCGCCGCCGGAGCGCAGACTGGGAAAAAAAAAAAAAAATGCCAGGAGAGGGAGGAACGCCAAACGCGCAGACCGCCCTACCTGTCCGGCGACAAACAGCAGCCACCAGGTGCCGCCGAGGATGCGGACCGAGAGCGCCGAGTGCCAGGGCGCAGCCAGGCGTGCCATGGTGCCCCCGCGGGGCAGAGGGGGCAGTGCCAGGCGAGACCCCTTCTCGGAAGCTGGAGCCGCTTCCCTTGCGGGCTGCGGAGGCTGGCCTCCCGGCGTGCGTCTGCGGGGCAGGGCTGCGCTGGACCGCCGCGTCCGCGGAGCCCGGCTGCTTTAAATGGGAGCGCGTGCGCTGGGGGTGGGGGCCTTATTTGTGAATGTGCTGCTTGTCTTGGCTCGGGATGGTTCGCGCTCCAACCCCCACCCCACCCCACCCCCAGCACCCGCTCCGGCTCCTGCTCCTCCCCTCCTGGGTCAGCCCAGTGAAGGCGGGGAGCGCAGACACCCAGCCGCCGGGGCAGCGACCGCGGAGCGCGTTTCGGGGGAGCGGGGCTACCTGCTGGCTTCTATTTATTTGTTCTTTTTAAAGGGAGGGTCCGGCGCTACACCTCTTGCTCGCGTGTGGAATGCCATCCTGCCCGCCCTGCGCGGATGCTGGATGAGAAGGGAAAGCGCTTCAGGACTCTCGGCGCTTTCTCGGGGACGAGTCCGCAGGGCCCTTCCCAGTGCGTTTTGCCTGGAACTCGGAGCCCTGGGAGCCACGGAAGGGTCTCCGAGGACGGGGGGAGAGTTGGTGCGTGTGCGGAGAGGGTCGATGATCAAGAAACTGGCGGGACAGCGGGGCAGAACTGGACGTTACCCTGTGCTAGCCTGTCCCTGGGGACCCGTCCCCTGGGGACACGGACAGATTCTCCCTGGGAGTTAATTTGTTTTGCAACCTGAGTTTAGGGAAAGAGGATTCGCTCTAGATCAGCGGGAACCCAGGACAGCTGAGCATGGACGCAATGAACCAGGAGCCAGTGTCACGCACAGGGAGCCCAAGAAATGAGTTCCTTGAGACTGACTTCACTGGCTGTCTTCTTGGGTCAGTGGGTTCCTGGGGGCAAGCCAGGATGCCCCTTCTCTGGGTGTGGGCCACGCCCTCATTCCTTACCCTTGAACTTTCAAGCTCTCTCCCTGCCTCTCTGCCCTTTTCTTGGCCATTGGGACCCAGGCTCATTTCTTCCTGAAAACCTGGCGCTCCAGAGCCAGTTTCCCAAAGCATCTTTATAAGAAAGCAAATACCCCACCCTTCTTCCAAAGGCCTTCCAGGCCACTCCACCCCTCTGGAGCCTTGGCAGGGAAGTAAGCAGAGGCGGGGAGCTGGCCCCACTTCAGTAAACTCCGTACGATAAGAGGATTCAGCGCAGCGCTGGTGAAATAACTTTTGTGAAGTTCCCACGTGCAAGCATTGGAGTGAGCCCAGCATAGAATGAAGACGCCGCCATACTCCCTAGCAACCATTCATTCAGTCCCCATATTCCTGAAGCCAAGGGCTGCGTTTAAACGTTGCAGCCCATCAGTGACCTAGACCGAGGTGGATCCTGCCTGTTTCAGTTGAGTTGCGTAAAACACACCAGACACAAACTGCTGACAATGAGAGGCACGGCCAGGGCAGAAGTGCCTTTGGGAAATGAATGTACATGTGCCCGCAGCAGCATTTGTGTCCAGAATAGGGGGGTTTTGTTCTTGTATATGGTAACGGAGCTGCTTCTCAGAATTCGTCTGTTTACTCCTTATGTGCATATTTTTTGAATTGCCAAGATATAAACAAAAACAAACAAACAAAAAATAGAAGCAGACAAAAAAAAAGTCTCCCTTTGATCTTAAGAGTCCCAGAAAATAAAAATTGGAAAGTCAAAATCTTTAGAGATTTTTTTTTTCAAGGGGTGTTTAGGCCAGCTTTCCCATTTGAATTGGTAAAGAAGAAAGGCTAAGATATTAAAAACCAAACAAAAAAAAATACAAACAAAAAACACAGGAGCTGGAACTAGGAAAGAGTTCCTATGGAGGGTTGCAGATGGCTTGTCTGCTAGGACCGTGGTCGGCAAACTGCGGCTCGCGAGCCACATGCGGCTCTTTGGTCCCTTGAGTGTGGCTCTTCCACAAAATACCACGGGCTGGGCGAGTCTATTTTGAAGAAGTTTAAGTTTAAAAATGTGGCTCTCAAAAGAAATTTC
The DNA here is from genome assembly GCF_027574615.1 of Eptesicus fuscus. NCBI lineage: Eukaryota > Metazoa > Chordata > Mammalia > Chiroptera > Vespertilionidae > Eptesicus > Eptesicus fuscus. The sequence continues at coordinate 19,984,674 of NC_072487.1, forward strand.
AATCGTTGTACTGTTGCTATTTGGCTCTGTTGACTAATGAGTTTGCCGACCACTGTCTGGGACATTTGAGCCACAACATTGATCGACAAAAGACAATACTGGGCTTGGTAGGTGGTGCTCCTACGTGGTGGGGTGGGGGAGGTAAAGCACCAGGCAGCAAGAAAGGACCCACATCGGTGTGCCAGGTGTCAGTGCTAGGCAATATTAACGGAATTAAATCTTCAAACAACCCTCACATAGATACAGATCACAGATCACCCCAACAGGACAGATAAGTGTCACCATAGCATAATTTTCACCAGCCTTAAGTGGGCTCTCCACACTGCCTATCCGTCTCCCTGGTCCACTTGAGAATCCTGAGGCTCAAGGGCTATCCTCCCAAAGTAAGACCCAGGTGGGGAACGCAGTAACAGGATTTCAGGACTGAAAGGGAACGCTAGGCCCACCACATACTCCAAACCTTTAAGAACTTTTCCATCTATAGTTCAATAGCCACACTGTAGTTTACAAATGGGTGAAGAAACTAAGGCCCAGGAGCATTACCTGACTTGCCCCATGTCTCACACTTTAAGATGCAGAGTGATTGATTTCTACCTCAATGTGGTGAGGAAAGAGTGAACTTCTCTTCTTTGAACAATCAGTTAACAGAAGAAAACAAGAATTTAAAGCTTAGTTAAGTGTAGGGTAAAAAGGGGGGTAGAAAGCCCTAAAGGAGGAAGACCAGCTAAGAAGATGCTGCTGTAAACCAGCCAGGTGATGACGGTTCCCTTACTGGAGATGGGCTCCAGCAACCGAAGAATGGGTGCTGGGAAAACCAGAGAGAGGGAAGAAAGCATTATTTGTTCTGTACAATATGGGAAGATGGCACCACCTGAGAGCATCTTCTTACCAGAGGTCCAGCTCCAGAGCCTTGTGTCTGGCATCAGATTCAAATGTTAGCAATTTGTCTGATTTTGTTGGTTATTCACTGTTTGCTTACAAATCTACAGAGTCTTAAACTAATTTCCAAATAATATACATCACTGAGAGTTTAAGAACTAAATGAATGAGGTGAAAGAAAGTATTGTCATTATCCACTGAAGATCAAGTTTCCTTGATGCTGCAAAAAATATAGGGAGGATGCTTTAAAACAGATGGTTTTACTTAACAGCTTCATGACCTCACTGTGACACAAGGACTAAGAAATGTCACATTCCTCAGGTACTAGGATCCACATGGAGTTTCAAAAGAGCCCAACTACTGATGGCTCTTCATCTCACCCCAGTCACAGTCTTGCCAAAGCCTCTGCTTGGGGCCATAAGCCCTTTCATCTGAGACTGGCATCAGGAGTCAGACCTATGAAAGAATCATTCAATTGACACATTAAAATACATCATTCTGAGACTAACTCTAACTGTTGATCACAGTGGCACTTCTACTCCATTGACTGCTCACTCTTCCTGTCCCTTTTTATCCAGAATGTTTTGGGTTCCTTTTTCAGAGCCCATCATTTCAAAAACACTTGTTCTAATACCCTACACTCCCTTGTGCCTTGATCTTTTCTTGACACTTCAACTCAAAACAAGTATGTGCTTTCTCAGTGCCTGCCCTACAAGAGCCAAACACTGCAGGGGGAGCCACACCACAGGGCAGATAAGTGTCACCATAGCTTAATTTTCACCAGCCTTAAGTTGGCTCTCCACACTGCCCATCAATCTCCTTGGTCCATTCACTCGTCTTGCTGTTGACCCTCTAACGGGGGTAGGGAAACGCCTGGCCCGAGGGCCGTATAAGGCCCACAAAATCATTTGGCCTGGCCCTGCCAAGGCATTAGGGATGAGTTAATTAAATGTTAGACCAAATGTAGCAGGCTAATTTTTAAGTTGATAATTTTGTCTGGCCTGTGAATGATGTTATAAATACCCAAATGGCCCTTGGCAAAAAGAAGGTTCCCCACCTTCGGCACTTTCTCCAAACCTGCGGCTCCTCCATTACTCATTTCCCCTTCAACAGATATCCAGAACTCTGCCTTTCCGAGAAAACCTAATCAGCTAAATGGGAACAACTACAACTTCACCTTTTCCAACAAGTCTACTTATATCCGCAACCATCCCGCCCTTTTGTTTTCTAAGGCAGGTCCCTCCACATGCCTTGAATCTAATCTCCTCTTGCCTTTTTCAACTACTTAGAAAACTTACTACAATTTTCCCTTCTCTCTGCTCTATGGTCCACAACTCCCTGTAAGCTCTGTCCTATCTTTCAATATTCAGACATGCTCTGGCCTCCCCCATGTATAAACAAACAAAGAAATGAATATCTCTCCTTCAACCACTTACACCTTCTTTCCTTCACAAGCGTAATTCTTGAAGGTTTATTTATACTCTGAATTACCTTTCTCCCTTCCTGATTAACCCTCAACACATGCAACTCAGAATTTGGCCACCACCACTCTCCAGAAATAGAACCTACTACCTCCAGTCACCAGTTACCCCCACGCTGTCATTACCAATAAACATGGGTGGGTCCTCTTCTTACTTGTCCTACCTAGCAAAACCATGTGTCATGGTCAGTCATTCCTTCCTTTTTGGATGCTCCTCAGACACTGGCCTGCTACTCTTAGGAACACTACTCTTATACATGCCATCCTCTTCCCTCCCAATCCCCTTATCTAGTTAACTACTGAGCTGCTCCCGTATCTGGGTTGGATTCCTTATTTATATGCATTTATGTATCTGTATTATTTTCCTGCAGAAAACTGATTCTAATTAGTAATCATATTTTTATTAATGTGATTGATTCACCAAAATGTCTTTCCCTTTCCACTAGGTTGTAAATTCTACAGGGGCAGTTCACCATTGTGGATTCAATGCCTGCCCAGACCAAATGCCCAGCACATCATGTTTGACAAAATAAAAATTTGTTGAGTTAATAAATGGATGAATTTATATCATACTCCATATCTTTCTGTGAGCCAATTCGGACACTTAACCATCAAGTAAACGCAAACTACAAGCTCTTTGGGGACAGACATTATATGTTATTGACCTTCAAGTTCTACAAATGCCCTAGGTAGGAACATAGAAGTTACTAAAAATAAAATAAATGACTGGCTGACCGTTTAAATGAATGGACAGAATCCACTAACAGAATCAGAAACACCTTAATCATGTAAATTCCTAGCCACACTTCAAGTAAAAATTCATGTCATATAATGATTGAACAGATAAAACATTACAATACCCCTTCCTCCTTCTAAAAAATATAATGAAGTTTGGTATAGGACTGATTATGTTCCTTATTATCACCTTGAAGTTTCCCCAAATCAAAAAGTAAATAACAGATAATATATACAGAACATCCACCACAATACAAGTTACATTTTTCCCTGAATACTGAGAAACGAGAGGAAGGGGGAGGTGCACATTCTGTTATACAGAGTTAAGATGGATCTAAATTAGTTCTCGTTCGCATGTCGTGTACATTACAAAATGTCCAGCAAGAAAGGCACTTGCTGATAACCGGCTCACATCCTGCTTCATTCTCCTGTTGGTCTTTTGCTAGAAATGCCCTTCTTGCCAGCCTTTATTTGCCTCGGTAGACAAGCAAAACACTGAGCAAAGCTGTTCAGTCAAGCACAAGGTTTGTTTTTGACAAGCTGAATATCACAAACTCTGTTCAAAGAAAATATACATACCTGAATTATACAGTTAAAAGTCTCCTCGCTTGAGTGAAGCTGTTTCAACAGTATTCCAGTCCATAGGGACATGTGGCTTCGACTATTACAAACTGTTAAATTATGTGCATAATAAAAATGATAGGAAACATAAAGTAGTATGTTTATATCTCACAGAAATGACTCAAAGCCATATTTCCAGAAAGCAAACCCTGGAAGTCCACGGTTTCACTTATTCCCTGCCCCAATTAATCCCTGTCTTAATTTTGTCTTTCCTGTGAACATTCAGATTTTTATTTAGTTTTAGCTACTGTATTTCTGGGTTTTTAAATTAGGAGCATTAAAACTAGTTGAAACTGAAAGAACAGAGTTCTATAAATTGACATTGAGATCAAAATATTTAAAGTTACCTCTTTCCTTCTAAGGGGAAAACTCAGTGTCTCATGAGGGTTATAACTTATCAGCAGACTTATCTTTCCATTCTATAACACTGAGTTACTGAGGAGTGCTTGAGGTCACACTGATTTCCTGGCATACATCTAACTGCATTCATGATAGTGTGTTAGTAATGTGCATACTTAATCTCTTGATGTTGGCTTGCGGGAGTCTCAAATATAAAATGTGACAGCATTTGTTTTTCTTACCACATAAAAAATGACATCACAAGCTGTTAAGAGGTTAAACCATATATTATGGCTTCATTTCAGAGTCACCGTTTGCGTCATATGACTGCCCAACAGGGACCGAAACTAACACACTTAACATTCCTGAGTCTAATAACATATATGAGCTCCTCCGGGTGAGGCCCATTGGGTGTGGTTTTATCACACAGAAAATCTTATATAATAATAACCTTTTCAAAAAATTGTCGTTCTTTCTCCATGTGTTGAAGGATTTGTCCAAATAATACAGCAAAGGACAACAGAGATTATAAAGGAATCAAAAAATTACACTTAGAAACAAACATATTAATTCCATTCATCTTCTCTGGGGACCTCGGAAACTGTTTACCTGAACTTGGCAACAATTTTTTCCTAAGTCAATTAGTCTGTCAGCAATAATACTCAGTTTCCATTTTGTTCTAGCCATTATGAAAATATGTACAAAAAGAAAAAACATGATCCCTATTCTCTCAAAATGCACAATTAAGTTTTTCAAGATGCATTTATGAAAGAAATTTATATCTCCAAAATAATTGTTCTCTGTTATTTCATAAGCCCTTTGAAAACATGGTATCTCATTATAGACATGTTTGTATCCCCACCACCTGCCACACAGTAGGCACTCAATAAATGTTTGATGAACTGCATTGAACACATTCTAATGCAAACCACATCGATGAGCACTATGAGAAGCAAACACTGATTCTGTACTGCTAACTAGCTTCCTACAGCCCTTATCAGAGTATTTCAATGATCAGAATCCTTATTTCTCTAAAGTGCTGATATGGCAGTCTCTGAAATATAATTTACTACACAGAAAGAAAGTCCTTGTGGTTTAGTAGGTAATTCTCAGTCAGTTTTCAATATTTTATTATAGGAGTTTGTTCTCACATAAAATAATGCCATTTCAGTCCTAACCGGTTTGGCTCAGTGGATAGAGCGTCGGCCTGCCGACTGAAAGGTCCCAGGTTTGATTCCAGTCAAGGGCAGGTACCTTGGTTGCGGGCACATCCCCAATAGGAGGTGTGCAGGAGGCAGCTGATCGATGTTTCTAACTCTCTATCCCTCTCTCTTCCTCTCTCTAAAAAAATCAATAAAATATATTTTAAAAAAGAAATAAAGTTTCATATTTAAAATAATGCCATTTGGAATCCAAGTATGTTGTGTGTTAGGGTATGTTTTGTTTCATTACATCGTCATCCAGTCATGCTCTCTCTGCCCCCAGGCACTGTAGGCATTCTAGGAAGTTGGCAGATGAAGTACAGTACTTACCCTGTACTCAGCATCTTAGGTTCCCTGTGTTACAAAACCTCCAAAGTAAGTCCCGAGAGCTGGTTTCTATGTCTTATAAAATCACTTTAGCAAACACAAGGAAAGCAAAGTACTCTTGGCTATGTACTAAACAACATTCCACTCTTCTATTGTTGCCTATGACTGGACATCAAGAGTTTCTGCCTTTTATAATCACTGGAAAGTAGACCCCTTTCTCTGGGACGAAGTTACCATCCTCAGTTTCCCTAGAGGGACCTATAGAAGGCAGCAGTATAAGTTATAACTCCATTCAGTTCATTCTGGAAGAAATATTAATGTATATATGGACACAATTCCTTTCAGTTCACTAGAAAAATTGGAAAACCAACACTGAGTGTCTGGATAGCTCTGGAAAATCATACAATGAAAATAAACACATGGGAACACAGAATTCTGTTTGCTTCTCCTTAATGACTTAGTAAAACAATTCCTTATAGAAGCAGAATTAAAACAAATTGTGATATAAAGCATGATTTGAAAGCAATTGTTACTTTGGACCCCCAATCAATTGTTTTTTTTTTTGTTTTGTTTTTGTTTTTGTTTTTTACCTGTTCCACTGCTCAATGTATTCATATATGTTGTCCTTCCTGTTCTGAGATACAACTCTCTACTGGGAAGAATGTAAACAAAGTTTGAAAAACAACTTACAGGGTTTTTTATTTTTCTGGACTTGCAAAAACCATGTACTAGCAAATAAATGAAATTCAACCAAATCAACAAGATTTTTGGCAATCATAAAATGAACATATTTTAAAAGAAACTGCTGAGTTTTGTTTATAAAATTAAATGAACTAAAGCTTGTAGAGAGTGCTTTGTAAATTGTGAAGCACTATTAAAAGCACTTTCATTCTTTATTTAGTGGTGCATGCTATGTTCCAGAAGAATTTAAGGCAGCTTATTAAGATAGATGTTTAAAAAGAAATCAAAATTTCTCACTGAAAGTTAGGTGAGAACAGTAACATTCCCTGGGAATAAGAGCCAGGGAGGGATTATCGGGATATTTCAGGTTCTACTTTGCTTTTCAATATTGTTTGAGTGTTGTTACTTGGAGCATGAATTGACTTCATAATTGAATTAAACGATAAAGATATTTCCATTTGGAAAAAAAAATTGGATGAGAAAGAAAAACAAGGATATGGCTTTAAAATGGAGCCAGGGATGGAGTTAATACAAATGTACATTCCATAAAGAGCTATAGTCACAGATTTGGCTCTCGGCTTTCAAGCAGTCATGAAACCTGATAAATTACAGTGCCCATATGTCGGGGAGAAAAATCAGACTAGTTTCATAGACAAAGTACTTCAGGCCTTGAGAAAATGACATACGCCCTTAGGTTTATTAGCACATAGTTATTAGCAGAAAATGATACAGTAATATAATGAATAAAGGAAACTATAATTGTGATTCAGAGTGTTCACCTCCTATAGCAAATTTTTTGAAATTTGCTACAAGATTCAAAAATTTTGCTGCATGTATTTTTCTTCTTTAAATTGTATATTTAAACTTTTCAAAAGGTAAGACAATACATTAAAAGGGATACAGGAAGAAATGCAGAATTGAAATTTGGAGTAGATCGGTTAAATAAAATATACAAATTGTTACTTCATCGAGGGACAGGTAATGGAAAGGAGCGAGAGGCAAGTCTTAGGACTTCATATGGGATTTCCACTGTGTTCAGCTCTAGAGGGGTATTATGGGGATCCTACAGCTGGATGAAGAGATGGCTAAGTGTAACTGCTATAACAGAGAGAGCCTCAAATCTCAACAGGTAACACAAGAGCTGTTTAAGATAAATAGGTAAACTTTGGTTAATAACATGGTGGCTAGGATATGTGAAAAACCTTTTCTAAAGGTCGAGGGAACTTTTAGAAAACTAAACATTGTTATAAAGAGCAAGGGATGATGTCATTTAAAGTTAGAAGATTGAAATAGTCTTAAATTAACAACAGCCTAAGGGAGATTCTCAAGGAACCATTATTTGACCTACCCTGCCCCCAAGACAAAGTCTGGCATCTTCCCAGATAATCCCACTCAATGTACACTTCCCCTCCTATGCCAGCCATGTCATAGTGCCCATCATACACTATATTGTAATTGTTTGTTTTATTCTTTCATTCTCAACCAAGCTATAAGCCCCAAGAAAGCAAGAGTTGTAGCTTCTCACACTTGCATCCCCAGAGCTCAGCACAGTGCCTGACACATAGTAGGTGCTTATTCATATTCAATGAAGCAGAGATGGAGGGATGGAGAGAAGGAGACATAGAGAGAGAGGAAAAACACAAGAACTCAGAAAGTCCTTAAGCCTTAGAAGGTAAAGACTAGCTATAGTCTTTTAGTTGTATAAGAAAGTGAATTAATTAGAAAGTAAATCACAGAAATGGGACAAGTCTAAATTTTTCATTTAAGTGCCTGAAGATTGGGGGAGGAGGGAGAACAGACTAGATTTCATTTTTGCTTTTAAGCTTTTCTATGACATGCCATTATGTGAAAATTACTTTAAAATACAGTGAGGGAACATATTAGAATGAAACTGCCAATCTTTATTTAATATATAAAAACTTTACTTTGGGAGTAAATGCTACTTGTGTCTGATTCCATCCTCTTTCAAAAGGGTAAGAAAAGAAAACTGTGAGCAAATATGCAGAGCAAACAGCACCTTGTGAAACATTTGTGCCTCAGATACTGCTACTTAAGAGTACATGAATGCATTCACCCGGCTACATGTGCAAGTTACAGTGTTGGCTGTGCAAACAAGGGCGCATTACTTTAGTCATTGATGGAGCCATTTTTGGAATCTTTTCAAAGTCTAAACAGTCTTATCAGAGAGTATAAATCTCCTTACTAACAGTCATCTTAAGTGAATTCTAGACTTATTTGAGAAAATAAGGTATGAGGCTTATAGGGATCCTTATAAAAGGGGAAAAGTTGTAAATTATTTCAGGAATTTGTTCATTTATGCAACAGTTGCACTTTCCTAAATATTTCCTCATGCATTTGAACAGGATTCCACTTCTTTCTAAACTCAGTCCTTAAGACCGCAAGCAAAATTAATACACAAACTGAGCAAAATCTCCAAAGATGACTATTAATTATAACCCACATCATACTGACATCACATATATTCAAAACTTCAGCCTTTATTGACCTTGATAAAGGCAATGTTTATATTATTTTAATAGATAATATACATACATTTAGGATGCCGTTTTATTTAGCATGGACTGATACAAGTTTCACAGAAACGTAAATACATTCGGCAACTGTACATTTACATTTCTGTAAGTGATTTTAATTAATTTACTCTATCTCAAATTTTAAGAGAGATAATATATTTCTTGCTATTGCTCTTCTAATTTTAAAACAAATAAACTCACATTCCAAATTACTTTCAATAAACTATTTTTCTCTCTGAATGTTTGTACCCTTGAAACTCTAACACGAAAGAAGCCTAACTGATCTCAACAGTGAATGTGGATTGACTGTGCAGTCGACAGATGATCAGTGATACTTGCTTCTGCTCCTTGTTCAAGTGAAGAACCCTTTCTGTCAGGGTGGAGATTCGGGAAAATGTTGGAATCAATGGCTAAGATAAAAGTTCTGAATTATTAGAAGATTTACATTAGCCAGTTCCCTTATAATCAGGAACAATTAAAAGTTCCCTAGTACACTGCTGGTGGGAATGCACACTGGTGCAGCCACTGTGGAAAAACAGTATGGAGTTTCCACAAAAAATTAAAAAAATGGAACTCCCATTTGACCCAGTGATCCCACTTCTAGGAATATATCCTAAGAAATCAGAAACACCAATCAGAAAGAATGTATGCACCCCTATGTTCATAGCAGCGCAATTCACAATAGCTAAGATTTGGAAACAGCCCACGTGCCCATCAACAGATGAGTGGATAAAAATAATCTGTGGTACATTTGCACAATGGAATACTACGTGGCTGTAAAAAAGAAAAAAGAAGAACTCTTAGCATTTGCAACAGCATATATGGACCTGGAGAGTATTATGCTGAGTAAATAAGCCAGTCAGAGGAATATAAGTATCTCATGATCTCACTCACATGTGGAATCTAATAAACAAAACAAACTGAAGAAAGAAGTAGATCCAGAGACTTAGAAGCACAGAACAGACTGTGGAACCTCAGAGGGAAGGCAGGGGAGGGTGGGTGAGTGTGAAGAAATAAACCAAAGAACTTGTATGCATATATGCATAACCCATGGACACTGACAATAGGGTGGTGAAGGCCTGGGGCAGAGGGGAGGTAGCGGGGCAGGCTAGAAGAGGTCAATGGCGGTGGGGGGGGGGGGGGGAAGAGGACGTATGTAATACTTCAACAATAAATATTTTTTAAGCTCACAGTGGAAAGTTTGCAGACACATTTCAAGTGTGAATAAAGTCTTAGTGCTTCTTAAGGTGTGGTCCGTGCACCAGCTGCATCAGAATCAACTGAGGTGGTTGTGAAAAGTGCATAGTACCAAATCCTAACTAATACCTACAAATTCCAATCTTTGTGTGTGTTTTTAACTCCCTATCAGAATCTCCATTCTGTTTTAATATTTTTTAAACAAAAGGGGTTAATAATTTAGGTAAAAATGAATTATTTGATCAATAAAAATAGTAGATTCTTCTATACTTCCCAAAATATTTCAATCTAATATGAATTCTACCAAAAGAGACCAGAGGGTTCACTGTTTGGGATTCTTCTGCATGATGGTTTAGGTCTTCCCTAATGTCACCTGCATCTCCTGACCTAGGCTATTAGAAAGGAATCTGAAATGGACTTTCAGGAGAGGGTGTGGAATCTGAAATCGTGCTTCTTTCCAAAATTAGGGTGGTGCCCATAGAAAATCCCTCACATTCTGGAATTCCATTTCAGTTTCGGGAAGTTTGGAACACATCAGAGTTGACTAACAGGATGGAGAGTTAGAAATGAAGAGGATCTGAACCATGAGGATTCAGCTAGTTGACTTGGGCCCAGTGCCTGGCCTAAAATGTTTTATGACTTGGCGAGATTCCCATTACATGTCACTCCTTATAGTTTGCATTTCCTAGTCCTTTCAAACATTGATTCTGTAAGGCCTCACATTCCTTTCTCCCATTCAGGACTAAAGACAGATTCTACAGGTACTGAAGGAGTTCCCTCTCTTTATTTAGGAATAAATGGAAAATGCTAGGATTCATTAAGAGTTCCCTGTATTAATTTGTTACTGATTTCTACTGGTTTTTAAGTTGGAAATGTTAGAAGTCCCTGAAAGCAGAAAAATATCTGTCCAGATGATCCTCCCCTTCCCCCACCCCCACCCCCAACTTTTCTGTTAGGCCTATAAAACAGGGATGGGATAGCAAACACAGATAGCATCAGTGGCCAGGAAGGTAACTTAAATAAATGAATAAGTCATTTTAAGATAGTAGGAAGTAGTAGAAACTATGAAAAGTGGATAATAAATGTCCAACCTGCAGGAATATTTAAAAATTGCAAACCAAATAAAACAGTAAGTTTTAAATATTGTTGGCATGGGTCCCTAAAAAAGTTATCCTAAACTACAATGATTCAGAAGAGGGAAAAAGATGAAAACCAACAACTATGGTGAAAAACAATACTATCATTCAAGCTATTGCCAGAATTTGAAAAAAAATTTCCACTTATTAGAGAACTGATTGATGAAACTTGAAGAATAATCAAGCTATACCTATCTAGGAGTCAATAATAGATCCCTTTTTCTGTTTTCTACTGTCAGTCTGCTCTAAAGCACATTCCAAACACAAAATTTAGTAACTTGTTAGTGATTGTTACTTTTTGTGGAAAGAACAGTGCATGTCTGATTCCCCTAAGTATCTCTCTACCAATCAAAAACTACAACTCCCAGAAAGCACCTGGGAAGGAAGTAGGAAGTAGAGGCATTGTGAAAGGCTCTACCTACCATGCCAGGAAGAGGTCCCACAGAAATCCATTCTCAGACACTCCATATGTTGCAAACAGTGGAGAGGAAGAAGATTCCATCTCACTCCTAGAGAGGCCATGAAGAGGTTAGGAACAGTGCATTTCAAACTGCCTAATGTTCCAATCTATGAATGTATCATAATTATTTAACCTATTTCCCATTCTAGGATATTTGCTTAAAATATTTTTGACTCTTTTCTAAGATAAACAGCCTATGATGAATAACCCTCACTTAAATCTTTATCCAAATCTTTTTTCCCTTCAATATTTGAATTCCTTTCATGCTAATTATCTCTAATTCTCTTTTTTTTCATAATATATAAACAGTCCTCTCATTATATCTCAATGCATTATTTTATTTGTTTACATTGTGAACTAACTGTTTAGTCTTTTACTAATGTGTGAGTTCCTCAAGGGATAGAGATGGTGGTTTATATGACTTTGGATGACACAGTGCCTCATATACATAGATAGCTAATGAATATTCATTTACTTACTGGGTGAATGAATGGGAATGAATGTTGACAAATGAGAGTTAGTGTAGAGTCCTGATGGCCAAATGTATTAGTTAAGACACGGCATTTTCCCATAAGCCAACTATGAAAGGCTTTGAGCTCAGAAATGATCTAAGAGGAATGACTGGAGGAGCTGTAAGTGCTCTATGTGTTGAGATAGGTCCAGGTGTGAGAATGAGGGCTTAGATAACCACAAATGCATATGGTGGCACTTGAATAATCGACATTGCCCAACTATTCAAATTCTAATTCTAAAAGCTAACATTTTACATAATTAAAAACCAAATTCCATTAAAAAACCTTCCAGGTCCCCTGTAAAAAATAGAAAGAAAAAGTTTATTCTCATAAAAGAGGACAACATAAATCCATAGTGTCTGTTCCATTTCTATTCAGATAGATTGCCATTGTGGGCTAACAATATTTGGGAAATCTTTAAATCTATATTCTTCTGCCATTTTCCTACCTGGATATTTTTGTGACATTTGGAAAATCTTCAGCTTACATCAGTGTTTTTGTTTGTCAAATGGAGATCATACTACTCCTCACAGGATTAGTATGAAGATTAATGGGAAAACACAGGGAAGCACTGGGTTCTGAGGCATTTTGATCCAATGATTCTTTCGAACACTGTGGATGGCTATCATTGTATCTCATCATATCTGAACATATTTGACTATGGTTATTCATCTGCAGAATGACCTGTGACCAAACTAGGGCTTTTTGGTTTGTTTTTCCTTATTTTACAAATAGCAAACTACAATGAATAGCTCTTTATTCATCTGTGAAATGTGTGGGAGTGGGAAGGTGATGAGGGGAGAATTAGTGGTAATCTTCTTGAGTATATCTGTGAACATTTCCTCCCAGCCAGTTAGTTCCTGGAAGTTTGTATCGCTTCCACCTCTCCTAAAGCAACTGCTATTGTGTGGTGTAAGTGCAGTTGAGAGAGTTCTTAAAACCCTTTAACCACTTTGTTGACTAACGCTTTAACTATTTGAACTGAGTCTGTTTCTGGTCACCATGAATTCTGTAATCTAAAAATATTTCCCTGTCTCTGACTAAATAAATGGGATTTTTATAGGACATTGGCACAACACTGACATTTACTGAAATAATTTTTTAATGTTCATTCAATTAGAACTAAAGCCACCTTCATGTGAAATAGACCATACTTTTTATCTATGTGCACAACTGAAGAAGCCAGAATGCAGTCAAAGAGAAGACATGCATGTGACAATCACACAGCTATGACATACTTATTAAGTAATTCCATCCAGATTAGCATTAATAGTAATCTGGGCAAGAGTTTTTAATACCCTAATAGTTGGCTCTCTGAAGTTGTCAAACGAGAGAGCTTTGTACTACTATAGGCAGATTTACAGCCATCTCCTGGGCATTAGGACTAAAATTCCTGCTAAAATATTTATGTCATTTTATCATATCAGATTTTTAATTCACAGCATACTTCCATACTTGTCTAGAGTTTTAAAAAATGGCTCTTTTTAGTAAACAGTAAATATTTTTATATCTACTTTAAAGCTTAAACAATTATTAAATTGTATTTTTTTTTTGTTTGAGGACAATTTAGAAGGAAGCTGAATTTTATTTGCTTGATTAAAACATTCTAAATCACAATCAACATTTCTTTCATAAATTAAGAGATATTTACTTTGCTTATAAAGTATCCACTTGGCCAAGAGATGAACTGCTAGGGAAAAAGCAACAAGTATATTATTTGAGCAGATAAAATAGTTTAAAAGAGTAGAAACCTAACATATTAGATGAAAAAGAGCAAACCACATTGCATTGGCTTTTCTCATAATCAATATGACATATTTTAAATTGTAGAGAAGCTATTATTAGCCTGGTGAAGACCATTTACCAACATCTTTAATATAAGCTTCATTGTGAAAAGGAAGTAAGGGGATAAATATATCTCTACATGTGAACTGATACATGTAAAATAAACCTGAAATATTGGCCTTAAAAACGGATACATCTTGGATCACTTAAATCCCTCTTATACTGGGGAAATCTTTCCAATGTCTCAAACTTCATTGTAATGACATCTATTTGTTGTGCTGAAACTTTAATTTGTGATCCATCCAGATATCTAAAATATGAGATGAGCTCTAAACAACTCCATTTTCCATGTCACATAAATATTGGATACTTTCTAGCTTTTTTTTTTTGCTTTTTTTTGGCCATTGATTAGTAAGGTGGTTTATGTTTGACCTAGGACATGGTCTCATCACAGCCCCATTTTCATGTCTGTCTTGATCAGGGCTACAATTTATATTTCAGCATTTGGATTATCAAAATCACCTCTTCCTTGCCAAAAAGAAAAAAAGAAAGAAAAAAAAAGGAGAGAAAGAACATCATGAGAACAAGATTGTCTTAGAGTTTAACTCCCATAACCTTACATCAGCAAAAAATGGCATCAGCAATATTGTCGGTAATGGTCTAATAGCATTAAACTTCTCTAAAACACCATGTAATTTAATAGCACAGATATTTCTCAATTCAATAAAGTATGTTTACTCAATTACTGCTTTTTAACAGGTATCACAATCAGTACTTTCTTGGGAAAGATGAAACTTCAATTCTGCTTTTAATGCAAACTTATCAAATATTTCTCTATGCTCTTAATTCAATAACATTTATGTAAGTGCCTACTTATGTATGCCAGACACTGGGAGAAGTCCTGAAGATTGAGTGATGATCCAATTAAAGTATTGCCCTGGTAGAACTTATATCTAACAGTGGAGACAGGCGGTAAACAAATAAGGAAACAAATCATGAGAAAACACAGTGTATACTAGTATAACAATGTCGGGAATGCTAAGTGCAATGAAGACAAACAGGCAATGATAGGGGAAGGGAGAGGTTGGCTCTCTTAGGTATGGCAATCAGGGAAGTCTGCCAGAGGAGGTAACATTTGGGCAGAAATCTTAATAAAGTGAGGGAAGGAGTCATGGAAGATATGGGTGGAATGTTCCAGGCACGGGGAAAAATAAGGATAAAGGTCCTGTAATGCAATCTTGCTTGGCATCATAATGGAAAATCAGAAGACCAGTCAGTGTAGCTGAAGAATGATGGTAGGAAGTGAGATCAAAGGTAGGCAGGGACCAAGACATGTGGGGCCTTGAGGTCACTGTAAGGACTCTGGATTTTTTTATGAGTACTAGTGGCCTGGTGCATGAAATTTGTGCATGGTGGGGGGGGGTGTCCCTAAGCCCGGCCTGCACCCTCTCCAATCTGGGACCCCTTGGGAGATGTCCGACTGCCAGTTAGGCCCAATCCCTGTGGCATTGGGCCTAAACTGACAGTCAGACATCCCTCTTGCAATCCGGGACCACTGGCTCCTAACCGCTCACCTGCCTGCCTGCCTGATCACCCCTAACCACTCTGCCTGCCAGCCTGATCACCCCCAACTGCCCCCCTGCCAGCCTGCTCGCCCACAACTGCCCCCCTGCTGGCCTGCTCGCCCCCAACTGCCCCCCCTGCTGGCATGCTTGCCCCAAACCCCCCCTCCCGCTGGCCTGATCACGCCCAACTGCCCCCACTGCCGGCCTGCTTGCCCACAACTGCCCCCCTGCTGGCCTGCTCCCCCCCAACTGCCCCCCCACCGCTGCCATGCTTGCCCCCAACTGCCCCCCCACCAGCCTGCTTGCCCCCATTGCTGGCCTGATCACCCCCAACTTCCCTCCCCTCCTGGCCTGATCGCCCCTAAATGCCTCTGCCTCAACCCTGCCACTATGGCTTTGTCTGGGCAGCAGCCATGGAGCCAGCTTGGGTGACCAAGGAAGCCAAGCCTCCCGCCCGCTCCGGCTGGCTCTGTGGTTCCGGCTGGCACCACCATCTTTGCCACATCAATTTGCATATTCCCTCCTTATTGGCTGTGGGTGCCACCATCTTTATCACAAAGTGATGGTTAATTTGCATATTATTCTTTTATTAGATAGGATTATAAGAAGTCATTATAATCCTGCAGAGTGGCATGGCCTGATTTATATTAAAACACTTACTGTGACTGCAGAGCTAACTGCATAGAATGGGGAGAGCAGATAGAGGCTATTGCAAGAGTCCAAGCAATAGATGGCGGTGGCTTGGACCAGGGTGGCTGCAGTGGAGGTAGTGAGAAATAGTCAAATGCAGGCTATACTTTTATGACAGAGGCTATAGGATTAACTGGTGAATTGTATGTAAAAGAGAGAGGCATTAAGATCATTCTAGGTTTTAGCCCTCAGCAACCTATTGAGAGGAGGAAAGGAAAATGCAGGATGGTGGAAAGAAATCAAGAGCTTTTTGGATGTGTAATGTGTGAGATTCTTCTTCCATATGAACGTAGAGAAGTGAACTTGGCAATTGGTACATGCGTTTTCTACTGCTGTGTAACAACTTACCACAATTTAACAGCTTAAAACAACACCCCTTTATTATCTCTCAGGTCCTATAAGTCAGAATTACAGGTCTGAGTTAGCCAGGGTCTCACCAGGATGAAATCAAGGTGTTGGCCAGGGCTGTGATTCTCATCTGAGGGTTAGGATCCTCTTGCAAACTCACTGGTTGTTGGCAGAATTTACTTCCTTGCAGCTGTATGACTGAGGTCCTCATTTTTTTGCTGGCTATCGGTCAGGGATTGCTCTCAGCTCCCAGCGGCTGCTCTCAGTTCCTTGCCATGTGCCTCCCATGGGGGCCTCACACCATAGCTGTCTGCTTTCTTCCAGGCCAGCAGGAGCAAGTCTCTCTGATGCTTCACCTTCTTTTAAAGGCTCACCTGATTAGGTCAGGCCCACTCAAGATAAGCTCCCTTTTGATGATCTCCAAGTAAGTAACCTAAGAACAGGAGTGATATCACATCATGTTCATAGGATCCACCCAAACTCAAGAGGGTGAAATGACATGGGTTGTACATGCCAGGGGACAGGAAACTTGGGGCCACCTTAGAATCCTGCCTACCACAGTTGGATATGTGATGGTTATATAGGCTGGAGTTTGGTGATATTTCATGGCTATTAAAGCCATGGGATTATATAAAATCACTCAGAGAGAGAGAGAGATTGTAGATGACAAAAAAAATACTAATTTAAAAATAATTATATATAGGGGTGGGCAAAAGGTAGGTTTAGAGTTGTTCATATAAAAATAATACAGTAATTAACAAATAATAATACAAGAATAAACTGTGTTTTGTATACTCACAACTGTAGACCTACTTTTGCCCACCTTGTACAATACTTGATAAGTACATTCTATGTGCTAGGTGCCGATCTCAGTGCTATACACATATTACTGTTTTAACTCTTGCAGCAATGCTTTGAGGTACGTACAATCCCCATTTTACAAATTAAGACACTGAGGCAGAAAGAGGTTAATTCACTTGTCCAAACTCATGCTACTATTTAAGTGGTGAAGCCAGTATTTGAACCCAGCCAATCTGGCTTAAGAATCTGTACTCTTAATCACCATTCAATACTATATCTTCCATTACAAGAGATGAGGAACAAAAATGAGACCTAAAGCTCCAACCTTTATGTCTACAAATAAGAGGAGCTACTAAAGGAGGTGGTGATGGAGAAGCCCTTAAGTAAAGATCAAATCAGAAGAGCCAAATGTAGAGAAAACCATGAAAAAATGAGAATGATCAGCTAAATCAAATCTTAATGCATTCATCATTAATGCATTCACTCATTAAGTACATATTGTTTACTATGTGCCTGAGAGTATAGCAGTGAACAAGATAGGCAAGTCTTCCCTTTATGCAGGTTACATTGCAAAAGGGAAAAGAAGATTGCCAATAAACATGTAAATGAGTGCTTATCTAAGCTCATTTCACACAGGGTAAGGCAAGAGGCCAAAGATAAGACAAAAATAAAACTGAATTTTGTATTAGGAATCAATAGGATTTACCCTATCAACATTTGCTTCACTTCTTGTATTAATCTGCTAGGGCTATCACAATAAAATTCTACATACTGGGTGGTTTAAGCAACAGAACTTTATTTTCTCACAGTTCTGGAGGTGAGAAGTCCATGATCAGGAGGCCATAGGGTAGGTTTCTGGTGAGACCCACTTTCTGGCTTGTAGATATTATTTTCTTGCTGTGTCCTCACACTGTCTCTCCTCTGTGTGTACATGGGGAAAGAGGGAGCTCTGTGTCTCTGCTCTCCTAATAAGGACACTAGTCTATTAGGTTAGGGCCCTGCCCTTAGGACCTCATTTAGTCTTAATTATCTCCCTAAAGGCCCTATCTCCAAGTACCTTCATATGGGTGCTTGAACTTCAACATATGAAGGGAGGGGGGGGGGCACAATTAAGTCCATAACATTCTTTGGCCCTTCAAAAGACTTCCAGTGATTACTTACTATGGTGTCAAATAGTAATATTGAACCATACAACATGGGGTTGGCAGGGCGGGGGCGGGGGGCGGTGATGGAGAGTAGAAAAGTGAGCTTTTATATAGAAAAATTAGAGCAAAATATCAAAACACAGAGTCCCAGTTCTCCTTTAATATTAAAGAATATGCTTGCTTAAAATTACAAAGTTCTTAAAGATATAAAAATATTAAGTGACACTGAAATTTTTGTGAAATCTTTGAATTAGTGGATTTGAATGAGCAAATTACTGATTTTTTTTCTTTTAAAAAGAACTGAATGTTTTTTTATTTATACAGACTTACCCAGAAGTTAAACATTTTTATTTTCCATTCCATATGAGGCAATTTCCAGATTTGAAAATCATAGGTCTTTCCATGCCCACGAGTTCTACGTGACTAACCCGCCCCCGTGGCCTTTAGATGGCCAACTGTAAGTCATATGAGTCTAAGATCCTGCCACATCAGGGTAAGGCAAGAGGCCAAAGATAAACAATCTCAACGATGGTCAGATACACAGAAGGAGGTCTGGTGCAAAGACTGAGCTGCACCAACCCAATTTCCTCTTGCAGGAATTGTGAAGAAGCCCTGGGACCTGAAGTTGAAAGCAAGCATAGGAACTATGAAGTAGAGTGAAGTATGACAGATAGTAAGCCATGCTGTTGAGGAATTAATAACCCTAAGTATGCAAAATCTGAGTTAGAGGAATTGCATCAAGGACAAGGTGAGGAGGCACTGTCAGAAGCAAGAAGAAAATGAGGCAGTTTAGAGAGAATCAAACATGCAAGTTACAAAGAATATAGTCAATTCCTCAGATGTCTTGGTGTAACCCAGGCATAGTGGCCCCTTGACTCAGAAACAAGTGATATGAACTGCAAAAAGGATAGCCAAGAAAAAAAAAAAAAAGCCTAATTCGTGGAATAATGACACTTTTTGCATACTCCACTGATGTAGGTCAAGCATCCAACCTGATCAGAGAAAGAAGGTACATTACCACCCACCCTACTGGCCCTCTCCCACATCTCTGTGTATATTAAAAAAAAAAAAAAAAAAAAACCAAAAAAACAGGTTTGGCACACACACACACAACCCCCAAATTTGTACCAGTGATTTCTTACTATGGTGTCAAATAGTAATATTGAACCATACAGACTTGGGAAAATGACTAGGTCTAGTGCTCTATTTTTTTTCTACAACCTGAGACTAGTTCCTGTCTTTTAGGGTATCCCACATGGTCACTCACAAAGCAAGAGCTTCTTCTTTGGACCCACTCAACAGTGCTTGGTCTTTTTCATCACTTTTTTCCTGTCCCAGGAAGCACACACCTTGTTAGCTAAAAGTCCTGCTTACCTTCTGTCCTCCATTTCCATTGCTGAAATAGGAATGTTTGTTCTATTACTGAGAAGGGAGAGAAGAGGATAGGCATTAAAGTACTCTCGTCTCAGGATGAGCTATCTAAAGAAAAGAGGATGTTCTACCATATGGAGTGAATCTCCTTCCTAAGTAGATTTTATATCCTATTATACCAAAAACCCTCCTTTCTTTCTCAAACTTGAAGGAAATGACAAAGAGCCCTCTTGATGTGAGCATCAGACTTGGTCTCTAATAGTTTTGCAGATTCATTCCAATAAACTCCTTTTTTATTAAGGTTAATGGTAAAGCCTTTCTTTACAACTAATACAAAAAGTCAGTATCCAAATTATCATTAGTTTTGAGTAGAGTGGAGTGTGAGCTATTGAAATTTTATTATGTTCGCAAACACCACTCAACTTATGCTTATACATTCACTATATGTTAAAAGCATACTTGGACAACTGGATTACCACATGCAAAAAAAAAAAAAAATAATTTATACCCTTACCTCACACCAATTACAAAACAGCTCAAAATGGATTAAATACCTAATTCTAAGAGATAAAACTATACACGTATTAAAAGAAAACATAGGTATAAACCTTGGTAACCTTGAATTTGATAATAGTTTTTAGCTATGACAACTAAAGCATAAGCAATCAAAGGAAAAACTAAGTATGCTGGAATTCATTAAACTTAAAAACTTCGGTGCCTCAAAGGATACCATCAAGAAAGTAAAAAGGAAACCCACAGATTGGGAGAAAATATTTTTAAATCATGTATCTAATAAGAAATGTGCATCCAGAATATAAAAAGAACTCTTACAACTAAACAATAAAAGGACAAATAACCCAATTTAAACAATGGGGAACGAATTTAAATAGACATTTTTCCAAAGATATACAAATGGTCAAAAAGTACCTAATAAGATGCTCAACCTCATTAATCAACAGGGAAATGCAAATCAAAACCACAAAGAGATACCATATTAGGTACACTAGCATGGCTAAATTTTAAAAGATCTACACTAATAAAAGAGAGACATGCAAATTAACCATCACTCCACTACACCAAGCCACACCCACCAGCCAATCAGGAGTGAGTATGCAAATTAACCCAACCAAGATGGTGGCTGGCCACAGAGCTGGAGCAAGCAGGAGGCTTGGGTTGCCCCCAGCGAAGGAGGAAGCCAAGCTTCCCACCCGCCCTGGCCAGCCCTGGCCTCCGCTCAAGGCTACAAAGTTTCAATTATAGAAGATAAATAAATCCCAACAAAAATGGTGGTGGCCACAGAGCTGGAGCAAGCAGGAGGCTTGGGTTGCCCCCGGCGATGGAGGAAGCCAAGCTTCCCGCCCACCCTGGCCGGCCCTGGCCTCCATTCAAGGCTACAAAGTTTCAATTATAGAAGATAAATAAATCATTGATACTTGGTTCCAGCCAGCCCTGGCCTCCGCTCGAGGAGGCACTGAAAAAAAAAAAAGAAAAAGAAAAAAAGGAGGGGCTGGGACCTTGGATTGCTGGGGGGTGATCAGGCCAGGATGGGATGGCAGAGGCCATTGGGGGTAAGCAGACCAGCAGGGGGGCCAGTTGGGGGTGAGCAGGCCGTCAGTGGGGTCAGTTGGAGGTGATCAGGACAGCGGTGGGGGCAGTTTGGAGTGAGCAGGCCAGCAGTGGGGGGCGGTTGGGGGCGAGCAGGCTGGCAGGCAGAGTGGTTAGGGGCAATCAGGCAGGCAGGCAAGCAGGTGAGCAGCTGGAGCCAGCAAACCCGGATTGTGAGAGGGATGTCCAACTGCCGGTTTAGGCCCGATCCCTGTAAACCAGCAGTAGGACATCCTTCGAGGGGTCCCAGATTGGAGAGCGTGCAGGCTGGGCTGAGGAACAAGCCCCCTATCCCCATGCATGAATTTCATGCACTGGGCCACTAGTAGATAATAATAGGCATTGATGAGGATATGTAAAAATTTGAACCTTCATACAAGGCATGAATTATTGACCATGATATAACATGGATGAACCTTGAAGACATTATGCTAACTGAAAGAAATCAGCCAGAAAGCACCACACATCACATGATTCCAATTACATAAAATGTCCAGAATAGGCAAATCCATAGAGACAGAAAGTAAATTGGTGGTTGCTAGGACCTGAGGGGAGGAAGGTTTCGAAAATGAGTGCTAAATGGCTATAATGTTTCTTTTTTAAGATGATGAAAATATTCTAAAATTAGAGAGTGATAATGGTTGCACAGCATTGTGAATATACTAAAAACCACTGAATTGCACATTTTGGAAAAATAAATTTTATGATATGTGAATCATATCTCAATATAGCTGTGTATTTTTTAAAAAGCATTCTTAGACGCAGTAATAGGTTGACATAATTACTTGACCATATTTTAACCTTTATACTGATCTTTTATTATTCAGTTGTTCAACAATCATTAATGAAGAGTCTGCTATTTATAGGTAATCTTCTAAGTACTGGGAATAGAGAGTTGAACATGCTACAATGCTGTTAAGGAACTAATAGACTAGTGAGACAATTATAAACATCATACAGTTTTAATACTATATGACATGTGCCATAAGCCATAATAATGATATGTACCGAGGAGTGGCTAAGAATCTAATCTGTAGAAAAAGGGTATCTTGAAATTAATTCCTTTGCCTTCTTTGCCTTACTTTTTGGAGATCAAGCAGTCAAATGTCAGGAAATTGCAGAGACAGAAGAGAAACAAGAAGCCAAGAAGCCTGTTTTCCCAGATCTACGCTATCAGTAGTTGGTGGACATGAGGATATGCATACAAACTGCTGTTTTTCAGTCAAGTAAGCATGTCAGCTACTTCTGCCTTAGAGAATACTACAGCTGTAAATAAACTTCAGTCTCTGCCTTAATTTAAATTCATATTTTATCATCAAAAACAATATCCCATGATTTCTTTGCAGTCATTATATCTGAACAGTTGACTAAATAGGTCCAACATTTCCATCAAAGCAACTTAGACATGTGTCTATTGGTTTTATTGAAGGCAAAAATAGATGTTTACCAAAATCCCTTAACATCTCATCTGCTTATCATCATCCACCTAGAAATCCCAGTCACACTATCCCATCAGTCAGATGTACCTAATTCACTGAAGTATTTCCAGAAGTCTGCCTAAGTCGGAGTTGAGTCCGAGAGGAAATAATGAGCTGACCATAGCCTCCTTAAAAACATACCCTGCACCCACGGAGCCGGCTGCACGAGTACGTCTCGGTTGTGTATGTTTTCAGAGGAACACTGACCATTAACAAATTAAAATTACTCTGAAGTGGTTGGCAACCTCAACTGTAGTCATTTCCCCATTTATTTAACCTTAAAAACATTTCCAAAGATTTAAACTATTTCCTGTGCTTCATGGTATGGCTTCCCACACCCGAACGACTTTACATCATCGAAGGAGAATGCACAACGGGGAATGGTCAGAATCTAACGAAGAACAGTTTTATTTCAGCACAGTTGTATGGGTGGCTGTTTTTTCCTCCCTCCTCTCTTTATTTCATGTGCTAAGAGAGCAGCCCTTAAACGGCCAAGGTCCAAGCAGATACATTCCCGGCAGAGCAGTGAGGCTTCTAGGTAAAGCAAATGCCTTCCCCGGCATTCCCAGTAGTTCATGCTGAGCTGTATCACTACAGGACCTGCCTCTTCCCTGCAGGCTGGTTGCATTCCAGGAGCAAGAGCTGTGTACATCTGATTCAAAAGCAAACACGGGGGCACTTCTAGACTAATAAGAAAGTGCATAATTGCCCTTCGTTTATAGAAGTTTTCGCTAATCGTTTATGACCCGCATGCCTTGGCCTGGCTGATCTCACCAGAGCCAAATTGCTGAAGCTGTCTTTCCTAAGGTGATTTTTTTTTGCTTTACTTTGTCTTTAAGTTTCCTTTCTTCAATTTTGATGGAGAGGAAAAGCAAGCTGCTCCAGCTAACAATCGCACACAACCCACAGCAAAGCATCCTTTCAAGAGAGGAACTAGGACTGTCACCTATTCCCGGGAACCTCATTCAAAGACAAACTCCTCAGCCCAAAGGGAATGCCTGCAATATCTACCCCAGCACGGAAAAGCACATTAAAATCATTTAATACACATGATATTAAAAATACAAAAGGAAAAGAAGCCTTCCTGTCACAACTTGCCAGAGCACCTGTAGGCCAGCTGCCTTGTGCCAAGTCACTGAAGCACATGTGGTCTTAGAATAATGTAACGCGCACTCCATGCTCGCTCTGTCCTCATGGAAAAACAAACAAGAATACTTCCGCCCAGACTTGATCCTACAACATTGGCCTTCATTAAGGACTTCTCTGGTCCCGTCTGTGTTGTGGGGACAATCTGGGATTTTTTTTTTTCTCTTGTTGTAGCATGTTATTTTTGTGTATATTAACAGTTCATGATCAGAATAAAAAATGGCCTGAGTAAATGTTTAAAAATTATATTCAAGTGCTATCTTCATGTTCTTGATTAAGTTGCAGATTCCATAGACTACTGTATTATACATGTTTTTAAGTGCAGTTTTATCTTATAATTTGCTTTCTTCTTAAATATATGATTCAAGTATCTATAGGTAAATAATAAAACAACTCTATTGAGCTGTATGTTAAAGCCAGCTTAAGTCATTCTCTCAGGTTTTCATTTATAATAAAAAAGAAAGTTCTATCTTTATTAAATGCTCATCCCATTCTCATCTTTGATTTATTAGCCCCATAAACATAAAGCTCAAGCGCTTGGTCTCTCCACAGGTCAGGGAAGGTGGAGCCTCCTATGTCAGATCAGTTCACCTTTCTTTCTGAGTGAGTGCCTCAGAATAAACCACAGATCTTTATAGCAATCACTGAGGTTTTGTTGATTTGGTCCTAAGACAGTAAAAAGATTAGTGATTCTTCAAGCTATTAACCCAGACAAAAAGATGGCTTTAGAATCCAAATTACAGTACATCCCAACTATGAGAAAGCCATGGATTCCTTAATATTTTCATTATAAACCTGAAAAGTTTCCAAGGGAGGCTTTCCAGGATGTTCCTTTAGTGTATAATTTATTTGAACTGAAAATACCAGCCAGACATTTGATTTCCTTCCCTTCCAGTCCAAATTATTGTGGCCTGCAAGGCACAGTGTAGGGCTGAATTATCAGAGTGTTTGGAAGTCAGACCTGACCCTTCCACTTAGTAGATGTGTGGTATTGGTCAAGCTCTTAAGCCTCAGCTTCCTCATCTGTAAAAATGTGGTGAATAACAGTACTACCATCACAGATCTGTTTTAAGAAATCAATGCAACAAAACATATAAGACACTTAACACATTAAGTAAATGCTGAATAAATGGTGCTGTTATATTGTATAAATAAATAAATAAGCAAGCAAGCAAGCATCCAGAGTCTTATGACGAATAATAGAAATAGGTCACATATCCTCTACCTATACTTCCATGTTTGCTGCTGACACATACAAAGATTGACTATATACTTAACATTTCTACTTTATTCTTTTCTTCCTACATATGGTGGTTAAGTTGATCATTTAGTTAATCATTTTTAGAATAGTTAATTTGAACTCAGGAACAAACATCACCAGAAGATAGGGGATTCCAAGAGCCTGGGATCTGTAACATAACCTCTACATGCACTAGCTGCAAAGGATTGTGGGTTGCTATCCCCAGGAATGGAGAGATTATATTTGCCACTGTATATGAGAAAGTTGGCCCATTTTAGGCAGGTACATCAGTGGATGGGGAGAGATATAGACAAAACTGGGTACAAGGCCATCCCCGGAGAAGGGAGAAGTAGTTCAGCATTATAAAAGGAGGTTAAAGGGGGACTTTTACTTTATTTGAATGTATTAATTGCTTAATTTATTTTATGCATGACATATAGAAACATTAAACAATTCATTAAAGACTGAATACATCATCTATCTTAGGGAAGGCTAATGATAGGGCCAGAAAGTCTGTACTTAAGGATTGCCACATTGACAGCTAAACAGCTAAGCAGAGTTCCTTGAGCCAAACTGACCAGGCTCATGTCCCAGCTCTGTCACTGACCAGCTCCTTGGCGTCACAATATCTCAGCTTCCTCAGCTATAAAAATGGAGGAAATAATTATAACCATCCACAGGGCATTATTGTAAGGATTAAATGAGTTAATATACAAATACTAATATGCAAAACTCTTGGAAGTGTGCCTGGTGCATGTTACACTAATTCATATTATTATGAGTGTTATCATAAATTATTTAAGTCATATTATTGAATGTTATCACCAATCTTTTTTATTTTTAACAAGTCTCAGAAATGTTCCCTTCAGCGAGTAGTATAGAAGTTGGAAAGCCCCTCCTGTCTATCAAAAGAATCAGAGGATTGCGTTCAAGCTGGTGGGTGAGAGGATCAGAAGGTGTTTCCAGGAACATTGTTGGAATCAAAGGTTGAGTTGCTGAGGCGGGTGGCGAGGTCAACATGAGATGCCGGCTCTCTTGCGTCAAGGAAACAGTCATGTGTTCACCCAGCAATTCATTTCAGAAAACAGAAGCAGGATGCACACTGCTCAAACCCAAGCAGACTAAGGCCTCATCACGTCCCAGGCTCTGTGCCAGCTGCTGAGGGTGCTGAGGAGGAACAAAGTCTCAGCTCTGTTTCTGAGAGGACCTCACCCTCCTGAACAGAAGCCCAGAAGAGGATTCAAATCTCCTGCTCAGCTGATCCCCACCATGACCGTATGACCCTACACAAAACGCTGACATGGATTTTGCCCGAATGAGTGCCTATTTGTTCAGATCTATTTATGTTTAAAGAGGAGATGACCCTTGCCCTCATGGAGCTTACATTTTATTGACAATGGACAATAAACTGGCCATCAAATTCACATGCTGGTTAATTACAGTTTCTGATCAGCTCTGTGAAGGAAGTATAGAGGCTACTGTGAAAAGGGATTGTGAAGCAAAGAGGATCCCTTTAGATAAAGCAGTTGAGGACAGGTCTCTGAGAAGGTGAGTTTAAGGTCAGTCCTGTGCAGGAGCGAGCCGCCAGCTCTGCAGGAGGAAGAGAGTTCTAGTCAAAGCAAGTCTGAGTATGAAATGGAAATGAACGTGGTAGGTGCAGAGGAATACCCACAAGCCAGTGTGGCTAGAGCTGTATAAGGCAAAGGGAAGTAAAGTTATAGAGGCAAGCAGTGGCCAGATGACAGTGATGCAAAGTGAAAATGGGAAACTACGTTAAACGTTCTAAGGATTTAAGATGGACACCACAGGACCCGGTAACATTTCTCCTCTTTACATTTGTGAGAGTAAAGGAATGACTGATTAGGATGGTTGTTAGGGGACACTGTGTTTCAAGGCCTAAAGTGGAGCAGAGAGAAGCACTTTACAAATAGCTTCCACAAGAACATGTCCTTTGTCCACAGTATAAGGCATCACTATTGGCATTTTATAAATAAGGAAACAGAGATTCCCAAAACTTGGGATCTTGCTTGAGGTGGCAGAGTTAGTATGTGGCCAAGCCAGGCATGGATCTTGTCTCCTTTCTGCTAAACCGGACCAAGAGGGACAGGATGGGGACACATGATGCCTCCCTCACTGGTCTGAGGAGGAAGAGAGGCCTGTGTTCCTGAGGTGGAAAAATAAGGGTGGCATATGCAGTTGAGAGACTGTCTGAGAATTTCATCCCATATGGAGGGGGAAATTGTTTTAAAATCACAGCCCTCCAAGCCAGGCCAAATTCAGTTAGTCCCGGTCAGACCTTGACTAGCTCTTCCTACTCATTCCTGTAACTGCAGGGAATTTAGAGAGGATTTGCTTCTATGTCTTCCCCAGTCTCTAGCTCATTATTTTGTTTGTTTTTATTGATATTTAGAGAGAGAGAGAGAGAGAGAGAGAGAGAGAGGGATAGAGAGATAAACACATTGATTTGCTGGGTCCTGCAGGCCCCTGAAAACCTAGCATGTGCCCCAACTGGGAATTGAACCAGCAACCTCTTGCTTCATGGGTTGAAGCTCAAGCACTGAGCCACACTAGCCAGGCTAGCTCATTGTTTTATTTAGGTCACACAAGAATTTGGCAAATTTACCTAAATCAACACCAAATTTCAAGGGTTTGAATACTGACATAAGATCTCTCTCTCTCTCTCTCTCTCTCTCTCTCTCTCTCTCTCTCTCTCTCTCTCTCTCTCTCATGTTCTTCATTCAGGAAAACTATTCCTGAGAAGAGAGAGCTACCTGTGTGAAGGAAATGTTCAAAATAGTTGCTCCTTTTCCAAATTGCACAATCTACAAGCTCTCAGGAGAGTGTATTAAAGACTGATGCCTAAGAATGTCATAGATCAGCAAGGAACCAAGTTCCTGGCATCTTTCCACCCCTGCTGCTATCCTGGTTAGTTGCCATGCTGGTTAACCCACACCTTAGTGAAGCAAACCACAGTCCCTAACATAAAGCTCCAAGATATAAAAATCCTGCTAAATGCTGGATGGAGTATAGCTAGGTGTTCCAAAATCCTGCTAAATGGTGAATGGGCATCACTGATGATTTGTAAAGTAATTTGCCAGAGTGCAGGAGAGGTGGAATAATAATTTTAGTGAATATAGGCATAGCTTAATGCAGTGATGGGCAACCTTTTGAGCTTGGTGTGTCAAACTTCGCCAAAAAACTGAGCATAACTCGGGTAGTGTGTCACTTTGAGGAAAAAACATTATTTCGTGATATTTATAGTTTAAATAACATAAATGTGTAATTGTTATATATAATTGTATTTAATAAACCAAAAACTAAATATTTAGTGCTGACACGCGTGTCAGAGGTTCGCCATCACTGGCTTAATGCATGTTCAAAAAGAATATAATTAATATATCAAACGTGATTTTTACCAACTTATTTGCTTAGGGAGAGGTTGAAGCCAAAAGAAACATGGTAATCCACTGTATGTTAACGCCAAAAATTACAGGTGTGGTGTCAGGTGATGTGAGGGTATAGGAAAAAGTCATGATGGTGATGCACCAATGCCTGACAATTGGGAAATGTTAATGTAGCTTAAAGAGCACTAAATTAAGAATGGTTAAGCAGTAATAATAGTGTCCTTAAAGATAGAGACTCTGAGTTCTTCTAAGTTATATTAGTTTCCTGTTGCGACTATACCAAATAACCACAAACTTAATGGCTTAAAGCAACACAAATCTACTATCTTACAATTGTGTAGGTGAGAAAATAGTCCTACAGGGCTAAAATCATGGTGTCAGTGAAGTTCTGTTCCTTCTAAAGACCACTGAGGAAATATGTTTCTTGCCTTTTCCAGCTTCCATAGCTGCCTGCATTCCTTTGACCCCATCATTCCAATCACATCACTTTCATCATTGCATCTCCCTCTCTTCCTTTGGCTCTCCTGCCTCCTTCGCTCACCTGTTAAGGACAACTGTGTCCCCATCCGAAATCCTGAACTTAATCACAATTGCAGTCTCTTTTACCATGTAAGGTACCACATTCATGGTTTTTTGTTGGCATCTTTGGGGGGGGTGCATTATTTCACCTCACCCCAAAATTATATCTCTTATAGTGTATGGCACAGCACAAACACTCAATAAAATGTCCGTTAAATACATTTAAAATATAGTTAACCCTTGAACAACACAGGTTTGAACTGTACAGGTCCACTTAAAACTGGATTCTTTTCTTTTTTCAATAAATGGTGTAAATGTACTTTCTCTTCCTTATAATTTTCTCAATAACATTTACTTTTCTCTAGCTAGCTTTATTGTAAGAGTACAGTATCTGATATATACAACATACAAAATATGTGTTAATTGACTATTTGTTGCTTCCAGTCAACAGGAGGCTATTATTAAACTGTTAGGGAATTAAACATTACATGTGGATTTTTGGACATGCAAGGAGTCAACACTCCTAACCCCTGCATTAAGGAACACCTGTTGTTATAGGTGTCTAAGATATTTCTAGACTGTACTACAAGATGTTCATGCGTTATTCTATTTAGTCATCATCAAACCCAAATGAAGGAGTTAAAGTCTCGAGTGGTTAAATAAGTTGATTAAGGTCACGTACGTGGTCAGTTGTGGTCAAGAAACAAACACAGACCTGTAATGATCTCAGAGCCTCTGCTGTTGCCACTACTTTGTTCTCCTTCACTGAACATCACTGAGTTTCATTTTCCATCAGTAAAAATGAAAAAATGAAAGGAACAGAGCAGGTGATCTCTGAGGTCCTTTCCAGTTTGAGGAATATCATTATGTCTACATTCAAATGGCTTTTAAAACATGAAACCTACATGGTTGTCCTTGGAATGACTTAAGTCAGTGGTTGGCAAACTGCAGCTCGCGAGCCACATGCGGCTCCTTGGCCCCTTGAGTGTGGCTCTTCCACAAAATACCACGTGCAGGCGCGCACATACAGTGTGATTGAAACTTCGTGGCCATGCGCAGAAGTCGGTTTTCAGCCTGGGCAAGTCTATTTTGAAGAAGTGGCATTAGAACACTCAAGGGGCCAAAGAGCCGCATGTGGCTCGCAAGCCGCGGTTTGCCGACCACTGACTTAAGGTATCACTGGTGATAGCAAAAAGAAATGAAAAAATAGTATGATTTCCTTTGACTATGCCTGCTCCCGGTCCTTTCTAGCTGCTAAAATGGTATTAAAATTCAAAATCACTGGCTTGGTTTTTATAACACCCTATGTGTCTTTCTCTATAAACCCCCTTCCCAAACTCCAACTTGATGTCCTTCAAAATGGCAGAGCAGTGTAGAAATTTCATTGAGAAGCACCTAATATAAAGTAGAATGCTAGCTAACTAAATACAGAACAAATGATAAAATTAAAGCATTCTGATTTAAAATCCCAATAAAGTAATGTCAAATATCCATTAATAAATGCCAATAGTAGTTAAATGGGAGCTTTCTGATTGGCAAAATGCATAATGAGGATTGGAATAATCGTACCTGAACTCAATGATCAATCTTAGCATTACTGAAAGGGGAAAGCCAGACATCATTTGTCTCATGATGTCATGCATTAGGAGTATAAACAGAACCTCTGAAATATTATTGCCTAAAAAGATTTCACAGGGACCACTAATTTCTAATATCTAACTACAGTTCTCCAGGAACAGAAGGACAAGGAAGATATCAGGCAAATCAGAATTTTAAGTACAACTTATTAAATTTACCTAAGAAATCAATGGCAAGAGGGAAAAAAAGAAAGGGGATGAGTTACTGAACAAAAGTAATTTTTAGAGATAAAACCTCTAAATGTGATATGTGAACCTCCTTTAGGTCCTGATTCAAAGTAAGTGTGAAAAGACTTACCTGAGCAGGTCTACTTCTAGCCATGAAGGCGAATCAAAGATTTCATTATCTTCCCCAAATAGAAAACTAGGAAACGAGAGTGGAGGAGTGAAATGGCTATTTTCAGTCATTGGCCAATGTGTACAGAAAGGTTCTAATCCCTGAGAGAAAGGAAATAAGAGATGATTCTCAGGATCATGCTTGCTTTCTGCCTGAATGCATGTTGCAGACTGCCTAGAAGGGTAGAGGTCCCCAGCAGAGCATGGCAGACTTGCTCAGTTAAGGAGAGAGATCAGATTTCTGGGAGACTTAAGTGACTGGAAGGCACAGGGCAAAGTTCTGGGAGCAAGGACCAGTACAGAAAAATAGCTTCAGAGTCCCATTGAGTCTTAGCTGAATACTAAGATCTGCACGTATAGGGCAGAAATTCAGGAGTCTCGGCAAGCAGCGCTTCAGAAGCTGTGGACTAAAGGGTTCATAGAGCTCACACAGGGCTTGGAGGTGTTCTGATTCTCAAGAGACAAGGTGGAGTCTTGTTGATCACTTCAGGTGTTCAGTACAAACCAAGAAAGGTTACACCTTAGGAGGGGGGCTAAAATATTCCTAAAGTAGAACCACTCTAAAACCACTTTAAGGAAAGTTTTTAAAGTCTAAGGAGGATCAAAATGGACATTAAACTGCCCTAGCTGGTTTGGCTCAGTAGATAGAGCACCAGCCCACAGATTGAAGGGTCCGGGTTTGATTTCTGTCAAGGGCATGTACCTCGGTTGCAGGTTGCAGGTTCAATCCCTAGCCCTGGTCAGAGTGAGTGTGGGAGGCAACCAATCAATGTGTCTCTCTCACATCGATGTTTCGCTCTTTCTGTCTCTCCCCCTCCCTTCCACTCTCTTTAAAACTCAATGGAAAAAATATCCTTGGGTGAGGATTAACACACACACACACACACACACACACACACACACACACACACACACAAATGAACATTAAACTAAACTAAACACCAGAAGAAAGACTAACATTCTTTAAAGGACAACTAAATCCAAATACTTTATGGTACAATATTCACAAAGTCCCGCATAGAACACAAAATTATTAGCCATCTCAAGAAGCAGGGAAATGGGATCCATAATCAAGATTAAACATTTTCAATAGCAACAGACCAACACATCATAGAGATGATGTAACTGCAGAGACATTAAAAAGCTATTTTAACTACATTCAAATATTTAACAAAACACATGAACATAGAGAAAATGTAAGTGAGACATATAAAAATAAAACTTTGAGAATTAAAACAACAACATGATATCTAAACTGGAAAGCATTAGACACTCCAAAGGGGAAAAAAAAGTGAAATCGTAGAAACATTAATAAAAATTATCCAAATGAAGCAGAAGGGGAAACATATCTTTAAAAAACGAATGTATCTCAGTGGTCTGAGAGACAAGAGCAAGTGGTCTAACATATGTGTATTTGAAGTTCCAGAAGGAGGAAGAAGAATGACAGAATAAAAATGTTAGAGGAAATAATGGCTGAAAATTTTCTGAATTTGAAGATACACAAAACTCAATGGACTCAAAGAAGGATATATATGGAAAAATCCACAAACAAAAAAACCTCATCAAGGCACATGAGAATTAAATTTCTCTAGACATGTCCCTTACTTGAACAAGGGTAAGAAATCAAGGGTAAGTATGTGAGCCAGCAAACAATAGAACAATGTCTTTAAAGTGTTAAAACGGGTGAGGAGGGGGAACCCCTATCAATCTAAAAATCGAAATCCAGCAAAAATATCTTTCAAAAATGAAGAAAACATCAAGGCTTTTTCGGAGAAACAAAAATTCTGAGAGAATTTATTTCCACCCAATCAATCTGTATTACGTGATTTATTAGAGGAATTTCCTTGTGAGGGGAAAAAAAAAAAAGATATCAGAGAAAACCTGGGACCTTCCTAAAGGAATGAAGCAAAAAAGCAATGGCAAGTATCTAGATAAATATTTTAAATATTTGCATTTTTATTTTACTTAAAAGATAATGCAAAACTAGTAACAATGTATTATGGAGTTTATAATATATGCATGTTTATCAAGTAAAATACTAACAATGTATTGTGAGATTATAACACAAACACAAGAGTCAAAGGACAGAATGATAGAAATGAAAATAGATTGTTGTATGTTTCTTTCATTATAGATGCAGTGGTATATTTTTTTAATGTGCAAATTTAAAGATGAATACTGTAAGCCTATAGCAACCACTAAAAACTAAATCAATAAGCTTTAAAGCCAATAGCAGCCATAAAATAAAATCATGAATTTATATAATATTATTAACCAAGGTTACCCCAATAAATTTAATTTTTAAAATTCTCAATTAATGCAAAAAAAGGGAAATAAGAAACAAAGAAAGGATATGATGAATAATTTAAAAATAGCAAGATGGTTGACTTAAAACCAACCAGATCAATAATCATCTTAATTGTGAAGGATGTAAATTACAACAAAAGCAAAGGTTTTTATAATAAAAAAAAAGGAAGAGCAACTATGTACTGTCCATGAGAAAGATAAATCTTAATGTAAAAGGATGGGGGGAAAAATACCACAAAAACATTAACCATGATCATGACAGCAAACATCTTATTCGTTCTTGTTTGCTTGTGTTTTTAATGAGGTGATGCTGTGCAGTAATTCCTAGAACCAGCCGGGTCTAACAGATGAGCATGTGCCACTATTACTAGTAAAACTGAGCAAGAAAGAATGTTAGTAGACTTCAAACTGAAAGTACACATGGGGAGATAGGCAGAGGTTTGCGTCTTATTTGGTATGAAATTCAAGCTAAATGAGACATTCTGATGGTGTTCAAAACAGGGCCCTACGCCTCTGCAGTTTGACCTCTTATCTGTATATGAGAAGCCATTTCAGGCCTCCTCCTTGGCAACAGAGAGCCTGTCCAAAAAGTGTTCACTGAGAATTAGAAAGAGTAGGCCAGGGACGTTCTGAAAAATGATTTCATACTTTGGGTTTATTCTGGGTTTCCCTGAGTTTCCCAGGTAACGGTTTATTATAAAGTCTTGGCATCTTTTGGGTTAAGTTATAGGGCAAAATGCTATAAAATTAGTGGAGCACAGCTCTTTTGAGGTCTTTGAGTGTATCAAGCAGTTCAAGCCAAGCTTTGGCTTGGGTACTGCTACTAGCTCCTCTACTCCCGCCCTCTCTGATTACCCTGCCATGGAAAAGCAGTGGAATAGCAAAGTTTTCACTGAATCATCAGAATAGTTCACCACTGGGGAGAACAGAGGGAAAACTTTCTTTACGAGTCCTAATATTAATTCCTATCTCTTTAGCAAGGTTCATGATGAAGGACTTAATCTGTAAATTTTTCCTGGGAA
This sequence comes from Eptesicus fuscus, assembly GCF_027574615.1. NCBI lineage: Eukaryota > Metazoa > Chordata > Mammalia > Chiroptera > Vespertilionidae > Eptesicus > Eptesicus fuscus. The sequence continues at coordinate 20,019,176 of NC_072487.1, forward strand.
CTCTGGAATACAGAGTTTGACAAACAAAAAAACTGTGTACACGAGACATTTCTACCTCCTGGAAAAATAGGAGCAGAACAGGAACTTCAGGAGGAATATTGATAATGCTCATGTCAACCCCACTCCCCACTCTTTATGTTGTTGTTAATCCTCACCTGAGGATATTTTTTCATTGATTTTTAAAGAGAGTGGAAGGAAGGGAGGGAGGGAAAAGAGAGAGAGAGAAAGAGAGAGGAGACATCAATGTGGGAGAGACATCGATTCGATGCCTCGACTCAGGTACATGACACTGACCAAGAATCTAACTAGCCATCCTTTGGTGCGCAAGCTGATGCTCTAACCACTGAGCAACACCGTCCAGGGCCCCATTCCCCACTCTTGAACAAAGAAAGGCAGAGTAGTAAATCCTTGCCAGCCCCTGAGAGGGAAGTCCCCGAGAAATAGACTAGCTGCACCAAGGCATAGGATTATTAAGCACATTGCAGAATAGAGATTCAATTGGGAATGGAAATTATGTCTCACAGGCTGATACTGCACCATGACCCAGCCTCTGAAGAAACTAGCATGAACTCCTCTATAGCAAGAAAGACTTCATCTATGTACAAACTTTCAATTTCTGTACTTTCCAATTCATGAAGTGATGCCCCAAAGCAAAAGACTGTGGACACTGCCTGCCACCACAGATGCTGTTATTGGTCATGTTGGTCATTTTAGGCTCAACCATCTTTTGGTTTGTTAGTCTACACTGTGATTGTTTCTATTTCTATTATTTCTAATTTTTGATGAGTACAAAGGCACTGAGAACTTTGAAAGCACCACTAATAAGAGGTAAAAATGACAATGGAACAAATTCAAAAGTTAAAAAATATATATAGCAAAGTGGCAAGAAGATGTAGGATGACCACAGATTTGTCGGATGAATCATTCATCAGTAGAAACATTTTTGAAGGATACAGAGCAAATCATGCAAAGTGTATGTTCTGGACCTAAGCAAAGGAGAATAACCAGCAAAGACAAGGAAAAGTGATTGATGAAATGGAATAGTTAGCCTTAATATGAAAAGCCTATTATCCTAATATTAATTCAGAAAAAGACCATGAGGGTTTTAGAGAGTTTAGCTATGAAATTCTGCTGCATAAAACTTTTTGTCTCAATGTTTCCAACGGTTCCATTGTTTCCAGGCCTATTCAAGTCTGCACTACGTCAGAGTAAGTGTTGAAAAGGCTGTCCGTGTGAATACTGTACTGCTAAGGTATTCCTGACTTCACTTGCAGAGGTCCTGGGGTCAGAGAAGGTGGGGCATACGTGGAGGATGGTCATGCTGCAATAGAATTTCCATAGGAGTAAAACTGGTCTACTTTTTCAAAAAGATGCCCAATAGAGCACACATTAGCACAAAAGAACATAACATGCCTGGTTTTAAAGTTTAAGTAAACCCTTAATCATGAAGGTCTTAGGAACAGCCACTTAAAGCCCATCCTTTGTGAAAGTAGATGTGTCTGGGATGGATGAAAGCTATCTTTCACATCTTTCTTGGTTTTCTAATGAAGGTCATGACTGGAGATGGTCCACTGCAGACAGACGTCAACCCCAATGGGGATGAGAGCAGTGGCAGTTCTCAGCAGGGTACTGGGCCCCCAGTTTTGGACGTGACAACGCAGAAGGAACAGGAAACTATAAGGGCAGCAGAGTCTCTTGGAACCATAAGAAGATTTTAGGAAAAGAGTTGAAAAGAAGGGCCTATGTATTCTTCCCAATTCTACCCTTTAGCACAGAAGGGGGTGAGTTGGCAGAGAAGAAATCCCAGGGCCTCCATAATTCCACCTCCAAGGCTGGTGTGGTTCAATGAAGAAGGGCTCTTACATGCCCACAGGGGGAGTGAATAAGAGTTTAAAGTGCTCAAAAGGTGCTTTTATTGAGTGATAGGTGTGTATTGAAGCACTGGAGTGAAGTGAGAATTCACTGAACATAGTTATTTCATTCTTGCTAAGTAATAGAATTCCTTTGAGGGTATGAACCATCCTTGTTTAGCCATAATGGGTTTATCTGGGAAAACAGTTACAAGCAAACTGAAATGGATATGAATTGAGACACAGAGTGAGCTAAGCTGATGTCTGTATGAAAATAAATAGGAATTTGGGGGGAAGGGTGTAAGAGGTACATGAGCTGGAGAGGAGAGGGAAGAACAATTAATGAGTTGGAGACGGCAACACGGGGGAGCAAAATTCCTAGTTTCAGGAATCAACACAATACCTTAGAAGAAACATGTCAAGTTCCCATTTAGATTTTATATTGCACAATCCTAGTCCCAAACTTCAGTGAAGACTGCCATACAGTTTTGAGTCCGTGTACTTTAAATAAAAAGGGATTAGGGTCATACCCAGTGGGATGATATGATGCTGGAAAGGAACAGAAAGGAAAGTCCAGGATGGCCTAAAGACTTCATCGCACGTAAGAATTCAGAGTCAAAGCTCACTAACAGAAAGCCTCACTATCATGACCACCATGGGTGCGCGTGAGTGTGTGTGCGCGCACACACACACACACACACACACACACACACACACACTCTCCTTACCACAACCACATTTATCATCATCACCAAGAACACCAGATGTACCACTGGTGTATATTTCCTGAGGTCCAAACCAATTGTAAAGGGATAAGTAGCCCAAACAACTGGAGATCTTGGACAGAGCCAGGAGTAGCTGAAATCTGGGTCTGCACTCTGATCTCATTGCCACTCTAAGGACAGCACAGTTCCAAACCCTCGTTGGTTTTTATTTTTACTCCATTCCTCTTAATGCCCTCCACAGCAATTCTGAGAGATGAGAAGAAAAGTCTTAGAAAAAAAAATAGACCTTGAGGCAGCAAACTGTCCTCTATTAAGGAGCTTCCCCTAATACTTCAGGGAGAAATGTTTATTGCTTCTAGTTCTGGCAGAGCCACTGTATATGTAAATATATTTATTTCCTATTTCCTATTAGTATGGGAATAGGATGTAGAAATCTTCAGCTACAATTGCTGATATTTAGAGCCTCTGATAGGTCAGATAACCAAAAACATCTAGAAGTCAAGGTGTGTTGGGTATCTCACACATATCAAACTGCAAGAAACTCTCCATTGTCAGAGACAAATCTTTTATCTAAAGAAGGTTTCTGAGACTCATTCAGGGACTTGTAATTAAATTTTTTTTGCTTTTGTTTTTTGCTTAAGCCCTGATGGAATGCAGAATCTGATATGGAATCTAACAAAGATGGATAAACCCTGCAGCTTTGATGTCATCTGGATTTTTGTGTAGGGTGTGCAGCTAGATCATTTCCATGATCAAAGTGCCTCATTACGTGTACCCACCAGACATCAGAAAGACTGACTCAGTCACGTGGTCTATTTCTTCAGGTTTTCACAAGACAGCCTGTAAGTCTTATCTCCTGCATAAACTATGGCCAAAAACATTGTGTTTGTATCCTAAGTATTTTCCAACAGGCATCTTTTTGCTCTAATACTTTTGCAAAACATCTTACTTTTCACAATAAGTTGACTCTGAAAATCAATATACCCATTGGGTGTTTACAAATCAAATATATATTTAATGTAACCAGGAAACTTACTCTTTATGGAAACCCTAGCAAACACACACACACACACACACACACACACACGTGTAAATAATAGCCCCAATTCATTGGTTCTATAAGTTTGCATGTAAGCACATTTTACTAAAGTCAACAATCTCTATATACTTTAAAATGTGGACATTTATTTATTTATTTTTGTTACTAAATAATTACTAAACTACCCATGATTCTTTTCCCCCCCCCTCAAACCCCTGTTAAACTAGAAGTCCAAAATCTCATAGCAAATCTCAGCCACAATACACACAGGTATCCCATTGGCATTTCTCTTCCTTTATATAACAACTTTCTAATTGGCTTAAGTATAGAATAATTTTGTCACAAAAGAAAAATTCCCCTCACCATTAAACTTAAACTCTGGACTATTAACATTAACTGAAGACTGACTCCTCCAACCCCCTAACCTAAGATTAAATGTGTACTAATCTATCACTGTATCAGTCAAGAAAAGCACTCTGCTGCTGCCCCAGCCTTCACACTGCACAGAATCAGTTCATATATATTTCCCATTTGGGGTTTTGGGCAAAGTTCCATTGAGGTCTCGTCCAGGAAACTCCCCCAGGGCTTTAAGGGTCATAAGTCCTGCAGGTTTATGATGGTTTGGTTTTAACTTCTGACTACACTGGGCAAAGATTTTACATACCTGATGATAGCAAGCCTTACTGTGGGCCAAAAAGCTCTGCAATCCAATTGGTGGTAAGTCCTGCTAATTCCCTAAAGCCTAGCAAGGAAGCTGAGGAGGAGGATAAAACACACAAAAAAATAGAATTGTTGCTAGGCATACAGAATCTGGCCCTCTGAAAGTGTTAGAGGATTGACTTGTGAAAATGTATGCTTGTGAATTTTTATATAGAGAGTGTGTCTTGAGAATTCCATGGCCCTGCTGCACTTGAAGATGGTGTCCCCTAAGATCACTTTGCAAATCTTGGGGAATCAAAGACTTGAATCTTGGAAGCCCTAACCAATAAGAAGGAACCATAGGACCAGCAAGAGCTCTTTGGCTTTTGACAACGTCCTAACATCCTTTCCTCACATCCTTTCTCCTTCAAGTCTACCTGGTCCTGCTGAAGGGCTGAAGGCTCTTTCATGTCTAGAAATTCGCCTTCTAAAAAATACCTTTGAGTGGTGTTTATGGTTCTGGCTAACGATCTTAATCCTGTATTTGTTTTACTTCTTTCAGCAAGAAAGAAAAAGCACAAACAAGTTTATTTATAATTATTTCTTCTTCCTTTCCTTCAGATTATACTTGGACTAAATCATCAACATATAGATTAGCAGGAGCCCCTCTGCAAAGACAGCTAAGTGTTCTCTGACAGAACTGTGCTACATCCAACATACTGTCAACATGTCACCTCACCTACAGCCTCCCTCTCCCAGCAATAACCTGTAGCCACGCCCATAGCCACTGAAATATTCCACATTTCTTTTAGGCAGTGAAAGAGATGGGTTTTAATCAGTAAGAAGATGTGTTTTAATCATATCTAATGCAATGTTTCACATGATAGAATGAGCCACAGACAGACAAACTCTGCTACCAACAGAGGTGTTGTTTTTTTTTTAATTTTCACTTTTTATTATTTTTTTCTGCATGCTTTTAGCATTGTTGTTAAACATTTGAACTTTTTGGATTCACTTCGCTGGTTGTGGTGGTATTTTTTAAAACCCTTACCTGGGTAATTAATCAGTAAATATTTATTGAATTCTCCCCAGGGTTCAGCCTGTGCTACAAGTTGTAGAAAATATATTAGCCATGGAGGATATTTTTGTTCCCCTTACAAAGCTCATAATTAAGATAGGAAAAGAGGGCTAATAGCATGAAGCAACAACACCTGCACATAAGGTGCTATATTATGAGGGTCAAGTTACCCAGTTCATCTAGTATCAATGGTTCAGAACTTCTGGGCTCAGCAGCACTTTAAAGCTCAGATGAAGGGTCTGTAGTCTCTCCCCCAACCGCCGCACCTCCCCCCCCCACCGCCCCGCTTCCCCAAAATCTGCACATGGTTCATACAAATAAAATTTCACATTGAATCCAAAGGGGAGGGATATGGTCCATGAACTTCCTGAAATCCATTCATGAATGCAAGAGCAGTTTATGGATCTCTCTCTTAAGAAATATAGAAGTTCAGAGGAGAAGGAGCTCATTTAATTCAAGAGGAAGTTAAAGGTGGTTTAGGAAAGGCATTGGGATTTAAAATTTACCTTGGATGGTAGATGATATTTAGAAGGGAAAGGAAATGAATCTTTATGAGAGACATAGTATGTCATCTCATTTCATCAACAGCATAATTCAGTGAAGAAAGTACCATGTCCCTCATGCTAGAGAAATAGAGACTGAGGAAACTTAATAAATTGCCCAAGGTTACTCTCAGCTAATTAATTAGTTCCTGAGTTGGCTGGAAACTCATGTCTGTATGAAAACAAATCCTGAGCTATTTCCACTACACACTCTATTGAGGAGGGAGACAGTAAATCTTCTGTCATCTAATGACTATGTCCTCTAGTGTGCAGACATGATCTGATGGAGAGATTGGGGGTGAGGAATAAAACTCCTTTCTAGCTCTCGAGGAAAATTAAGTTGAGTGAGACCATGATTGAGATAGGTACTCTATTATTATTATATTACCTACAAACTGAGGACATCTAGTAAAAACGGGTATGAATGATGGTGATTTTTTTCTTTCAAACCATTATAAGTTTGGTATGGTAGGACAGAATTATTGTTTTCAACGTTCTGCTCTCTCCCTGTAATAGGATAATGTCAATTTTCATGTGAGTTGCCTATACTTTCGAGTAAGCATCTCCACCCTGTTGACCTTGGTTTTGGCCATATAAAGTAATTGTTTTAACCAATGGACTGTGCTGGAAATATCAGTGTGCCAGTTCAGAGCATAGCCAGCAAAGTTTTCTCATACTCCTCATCTTCTGCTGTAGACAGTGGCTGCCCCTTCAGGCTGGATCACAGAATGAGCAGATCTATGGAGCAGGTATGAACCCAACCTGTAGCCTGGAGGCAATTTCAGCTGAGCACAGTCAAACCAACAGTGCTTCAAAAGACTAGTGGAAGTGTGAGTGAGAACTAAGTGTTTACTGTGGCAAGTGACTGAGATTTTGAGGTTGTTTGTTACCACAGAAAACCCTGACTTTTGATAGTCAAGCATGGCCTCAAGAATTTGAAACCAACCAAGAGTCTAAGTGTCACCAGAGAAACTCAAATGGTATCAATGAGCCCTGGCCATGTCAATCAGTTAGATAGAGGGCTGTTCTGATACACCAAGGTTGTGGGTTTGATCCCCAGTCAGGGCGCATAACAAGAATCAACCAATGAATGCATAAAGAAGTGGAATAACAAATCAATGTCTCTTCCTCTCTCTCTCTCTCCCCCTTACCTCTCTCAAATCAATAAATTCAACATTTTAATTTAAAAAAAAAGAAGCAAATGACGTCAAGGAAAATTCCAAAACCAAACTGAAGTAACCTGGTTGCGTCAAGAAAGGAATAACACAGATCAGACAGGATTCTTGGCTCTTTCTTTTCCATCCTGGCAGTACAGGCCTCAGCCTCCAGGGAGATAGTGGAAGGCTAAATGCCATTTGAGGATAATGTGCTTGATGAGACAGTCATCACTAAACTTAAGAATCTGATTTGATGGTGAGTTTTCTCTTCTCTTTCTCATTCTCAGTGTGGAGGAAGTAGGATGGATACAAGACAGGAAAATATCAGGAAATGGAAATCTCTTAAGCAGTTCATAAAATTGACACCCAGGTTCTAAATAAGAGTATGCGATACTTTTGAAGAGAGAGAGAGAGAGAGAGAGAGAGAGAGAGAGAGAGAGAGAGAGAGAAAAGCATACACGTTCTCGGTCCTACAAATGATTTCCGTGAGAACATTGACTTCCGTGAGAACATTATTGGCCACACAATGTCAATGGCAACCCTGAAAAGGAAGGTCTAATTAGCATCCTGTCATATGTAATTCTCTACTGAGAGTTTTGTAGATGATGGAGTCCCAGTGAGCAGACAGATGACCACTGACTTCTCATTAGCACAACCCCAAAACCTAATTACTTTAATGCATTTAAAAATCAATCTGTGGTCTCAGCAAAATAAAAATAAAATGTAAAATATTGTACACTTCTTATTTGATCCTGCTTCTTAGCTGTGCTGTTCTACTAAAACAACAGAGGACCAAAGTTTGGGTGAAAGAGAAGCGAGGCAACAGGAACAAACGCACTCACACGTATCTTTTGATTCCGCCCAATTGAACGCATCCTGAAATCACCAATGCTCAGGAGACTGACATTTGTGAAATTTGGGTTTTGTAAAGGAAGCTGTTAGGACTGCGGTTTTGGCTGCAGGACTCTGCTGGGCTTCAGCAGCTCAAGTGCTGGAGGCCAAGCCCTGTCCCAGTGCCAAATATTTGTCCACACTCTGCTCCCATGCAGTGAAGACTCAGCTCTGTCAACATCCCTGGGCGTAGAGGAAGGTACTCCTCCTCCCATCCCACATGGGAGAAGTGTCCCTGGTCATGAAGTCACAGAGGCCTGAACACACATGCTTGAAGTGAGCTGCAGTGCTGATCCTCAGGGGAGACAGGGAAATTGGTCCACATCCCACAGTAACTGACCCTGCGCAGGGAGAACACAATCTGCTCTCAGGATTGTTTGCCTTTTCCATTCAGGTGTTTCTAAGCTCTGCTATTAGATCATTATAATTTACAGAATCTCCCTACATAGGTGAATGGGTTGAAAGATCAGATGGTTTCATCAATGTAGTCTTTCTGTCAATGCAGTCTACCCAGACAATGAGAAACTTTGTTACAGGAAATCTATTCCTCAATTAGAGTCTCCCCGCCTTAGAGAACTAGTCCCAGCTGAATAGACCTTTCTTTCCTGTCAGGTACATGATGCGTTATCTACAAGGATATCAACATAACCATATTTTGGACTAAAGGGCTTTTTACTTTTAAGGAGTGAGGACTGGGAGAAAGTCGAGTTTAATGTGGCATCTGGCTTAAAGGCCCTGATTCAATCTCTCCCAACAATTCAACAAAATACCTATAAAGACCCAGAAAAAATACAAACATTCCATTACCCAAATTGGAACTAAATAACCTATTTTCAGAATCTAGGACCAATTTCTATTAAGTGCAAGAAGGCAAAATGGTATTAAAAACACAAGCCATGATTCCTTGGGCTATAACCACCAGAAGCAGAGCTCGCTTCACCCTCTTACCGGAAGAGTAGATAGAGGCAGGTAAGAAGCCCTGCCCCTTCTCAGTATTCAATCCCTGGCTCAGAAATGCAAGCTATGTACTGATTGGATAACCCAGGCTATCTCCCTATGTGGGTGATGCTCTTTGAGGCCTGGTGCCATCCTCTGTCCACTTTTCACCCTGGCCATCACCCTTTTTTCTATATCCAGTCATAGGTGGGAATTTCCAGAAAAATGCATGGGAGGTGCAAACCCCCAAAGTAAATTACAACAGGTAGGGTGGCATCCCAAAAGTAGTCCCAGGAACAGTGCGTACTTGGGAGTATAGCCCTTTAGGATCTCCATCAGGGTCAGTGTTAGGAGGCAGGAGTGAGATGTGATGAAGTGTTGGTCTAACAGGAGCATTTGAGCTTTCTCAGCTAGAGTTTGAGAATGGGTCTAGAAGCTACGCATGATAACATGCCATTCGGTTGTCCATTTGAAGAATGAGGTCGATGGCAAAACCACAAACATTGTCTTTGGGAAATGGCATATTTCTCCTTCTTTAAAACTAAGAAAGGGGGGAGGTAATTACTAACATCAGACCTATAAAAATACCAGAGGGAGAAAAGGAACCCTAAATCTAAAGATATACAGGATGAACCAAAATTTGAAAATGATCTTATATAACAAAAGCCTAATACACTAAGTGTCCAACCATTCATTCAACCAGTCGCTATGACATGCACTGACCACCATGGGGCAGATGCTCTGACCAGTAGGTTAGCTTGCTGTTGGGGTCCTGCAGATTGGGACTGGGCGAGATGAGCCTGACACGCCCTGGAGCCAACCTTCAGCAGTCCCTCCCTGGCAGGCCAATCTCCCAGGTCCCTCCCTGGCCTCTATATATTTCTAAGAAATATATTTCTTCTAATTAATTTCCTTTCAATGTGCATGAATCCGTGCACCGGGCCTCTAGTTTAATATAATAACCAGAAGGAATTTTTAGAAAACCATCTCTCATACCCAGTAAGACTATACAGAGGATCAGAAAACTCACTGAAAATTGGCAAAAGTGATAATCCATCAAATGAGAGGGAATGGATGAAGAGAAAGTAAGATAGAGACTGCCAAGAAGTGAACATTGAATAGCAAAACTTCAATATATATTAGAAATAAATAAAAAACTGACAATAACCAAAAACTAAGATTGTTTAAAACAGCGTCAACTATTCAATACTAGTAGATATTTACTGCACATGCAATAGGAAGGTCTAAAATAATGCTGACTTAGTTATGACCTCTCCAAAAACACTAGGTCATTCAGTGGAACTAACTGGAGGAAAGAAATAAACTCTTCAATCGCTGTTTGAGTTTGCCCTCCCCTTTGGTGAATGTTGTATGGATACTCATGGTGGAGGAGGAAGACATAAAGAAACAATTTGGTGTGCGAACGGGATGACTAGAATAGACACACCTCTCTCTAACTAGTGGGTTTCAGATCAGTGTGTTTTCCTAGGCCCAGGTGGAAATGAGGTTATGCTCAATGCGGCACTTATTTTTTGTATTGAGGCAGCAAATTTTTATCAAGGAATAGCCAGCAGCACCTTATAACAATTTTCTTAGCAAATAGTGGTGGTGGTGGGGGGGAGGGCGGGGGGGGGGAGGGGGGGACCCAAACAGTGATTCCCACTTCATGGTTTGATAGGAAAAATATTTGGAGGATATCCATGAACATCTGGTGAGTCAACCAGCACAAGCAGCCTGCAAGAATTTGCAGGGACAGCCGTGTTCCTGGGTGGGCAACTACACTTTCCATGTTGTTACGCATCTATGTTTAGTCCCTGGCTTCATGTTAGATATGATTTATTCTGAACTCCTTATTATGCCTCTCCCACAAATCAAATCACGCTACAGTTCACACTTAATTGAGGTTGAAATCCTTCCAAACATGTTTGGTGCTTGTTAACTTCGTTATTTGAGGTTAACCAAAAGACAACGATGAAAACCTTTTCCACCAGCCTCTAAAGACAAATAGACGAAGTGCTAAAAGAATGACATCCAGCATCAGAACCGTAACAAATATCATCAATCAGAGCACTGAAGGCCGGCCACATCCCCAGCTGTGCGTCTGTCAGGCCCCATCATCTCAGAAGGGCTGGGCTGGAGCAAAGGGCCAAAGGCAGGCTTCCCAAGAGAGCCCAGCCACTGACTCATTGGCTGGTCCTCTTCCCCTTCAATTAGACTCCAACACACGCATGACCAGGAGGCTGGGCTGTTGGCATGGCCTCACCCTGGTAGCTGTCCTGCTGCCTGCACAGGAGAGAGGTTTCCGAGTCGGTGGGTGAGCAATGGTTGGATGGGCGTGGGTGTGGGAAAGAGGAACAAAGATGAAGGACTTTGGAGTTGGAAGCATGGACAGTTTTGGTCTGCCACGTAACAGTTGTGTGATTTCATCCTCCCTGAGCCTGTTTCTTCGGCTGGCAAGTGAGGATATGAGTAGTCACCTTGCAGAGTTGTTGAGAGGAAAAAATAAGACAAAGAAAACAAGCACTTACTATTACAGTCAATAGCCAAGCCCCTTGGAGGGGTCAGCCTGGGGAATAGCTCAGCAAATAAATGGTGAGAACAACAATGGTGCTTAAAGAATCAGAACTCTGTCTTTGGAGTCTAACACACTTAGGTTCAAACCTGGCATGAGCGCAGGGAAGATACTTAAGGCACCACCAAACACACACACATACACACACACACAGTCTATCACCTCTCCTATAAAGCAGGAATAATAGTAGCACCTACTTTTCTACTCTTGATGTAGGATTAAATGAGAGATTTGTAAAGTGCTCTGTGTAATACCTGGCATATCAATAGAACTCCATAAACCAACTATAATATTTAAAATCATTAGTGATGTAACTTGCTTTCATTTATATAATCTGATATGTATTTTATTTAACACATGAATATATAATAATACAATATAATTCTATTCTATATAATAAAAGTCTAATATGCAAATTGACCAAACAGAGGAACCACCGGTCGCTATGATGTGCACTGACCACCAGGGGGCAGATGTTCAACGCAGGAGCTGCCCCCTGGTAGTCAGTGCACTCCCACAGCAGGGGCGCCGCTCAGCCAGAAGCTGGGCTTATGGCTGGCAAGTGCAATGGCGGTGGCGGGGAGCGCGCCTAAGCCGTCAGTCAGACAACCTTAGCACTGCCGCAGAGGCAGAAGAGGCTCCTGCCACCACAGTTGCCCTACTTATTGGGTTAGTTCAGTGGTTGGCAAATCTCTGTTGACTAATGAGTTTGCCGACCACTGCCTTAGGGAAAAACACTTAAAAAACATTTTAATAATGTACTAATGTCTTTAGCCTGAAGTCAAAACTTCTGGGTAAGGGCGCAGTGGTCGGCATACTCATTAGTCAACAGAGTAGCAAACCGAGGCTTGTGAGCCGCATGTGGCTCACGAGCCCCAGTTTGCCGACCACTGGGTTAGTTTATTACAATAATAATAATTAGAATCATAGGGAAAATTGGTCCAGACATCAGTCCTTTACTTTATCCTACGTCCATCCTCTCAAAAAAAATACATTTGCTTAGAAATATTAGCCACAGTGAGATGAATTACTCACCTAATGATGACACAAGAGGCTCTGAAAACTTTTTCAGGAACCACTAACTCTGTGTCATGGTCATGCTGATAGTACCTGGCATGACACAAGTCTACCCTTTAAGAGAAAGGAACCTCGGATACAAAATGATGTTGTGTGAGGGGTAATCCATTAAACCTGACCAGGCCACCAGATCTGCCTGGGAGAATTCTCAGAAAGCACAGAGGACAGGTAAGTGGCTAAACGCCCAAGGCCCTTCTCCTTACTGGCCCTGAGCACCAATCAGGGACCTCTAGGCCCCTATCACCGAGAGGCAAGAATACCAGTGAAATTCAAGTTCTTGGCAGAATCAAGCTTCAAGGGAAACACTAGCACATATTGCCTGTGCAGTCACTCAGGTCATCCAGGGGAAAGTCTCAAACTGCAGTCCAGTGAGTGAAGTGATGAAGGGAAGTCTGAAAGGCAATCCCAGAAGGCCAGATCTGATGGGCAGAAATTCGGCAAGCCCCAGCCAGCGGCAGCAGAGCAAGCCATGTGGGATCTGGGATTATTCTCTTTCCCAGGGTTCTATGTGAATTTTGAGGATTCTAATTTTTTTTTCCAGTGTGTTCAAAATTTAGTTATTTATGACCCCCAAAGGTGTAGATAATACCAACATGGTAGATCAGCCAGGTATAGTATGATTTTTCTCACATATCAGAAACACTTTTTAACATTCCTTTCTGGATCAATATGAAAATTTTGGGCTATTTGGCATATGTGATACTTCTGTGAGTCAAAAACACGCACTCTTGTTTTCTTGTTTACAGGACCTGCAGATCCAAATATCACGAATCATTTAAGAGAGCAAGAGAAGGTCTGTCAAGTGTTTAAATAATGTATATAAATGGTATATGTTCACATACAAATAGAACAATGCAATGATGTTCAAAAGAGATCTATTCTGTTTCTACAGTGTACACTGCCGTGTTACAACCTCGCCTGGCACTGGACCTGGGCTGAGGCAGAAGTGTAAAGTACAGATGTGAGGGGAGGAGAAGACAGGTGGGTAAGTAAAACAAAACATGGGCCAGCAGAGGATCAGTTGTCCCCCTCTCCCCACTGCATTCCCTCCCTGAGGGGCAGCTCAAAATCCACATAAGCTGGAGAGGTCAGCATTTAAAAAGAAAAAGGCTGGCGCTCTAGTGAGCCACTGATGCCAGAGGTTGCAAGGTTCTCTGAAGTTCACACTAGGTGAAAATGCAAGGTCAGTGTAGCTGACACATATTCTAACAAACACCCCCTCAGCAAGCCACAAGCTTGCTTCTCCATTGTGAGCAAGTGAGGCTCTTTACAGCCTGGGGTAGAAATTCAAAAGATTTGTTAGATTTCAAGAAAAGACTGCAGAACAAATACTTATCACAAAATATCCTTTTGGTACATAACAAAGTACATTAAACATTAATGAACTAAAAAGATCCAGAGACACTGACGCATGCAACAGACTGACTGATATATTTCAGAGGGGAGGACGAGTGGGGGGGGGGGAAGATTAGCCAATCAATTCATATGCATATATGCATCGATGAAGGTCAGGGAAGGCCTGGGGGGAATGGGAGTGGGGTGGAGGGAGTAAATGGGGGTGGGGGAGTGGAGAGAAGCGGGACATCTGTATTACTTTCAACAAGAAAGATACATTTTTAAAAATTAGTAAACAAACAGAAACAACTAAAAAAATAGAGAATAAGGCAATGATATGAATGTTAAGAAAATGTCAAAGAACGACAATGAAAAATTCCTCTGTGGCTTGCTTTCTAACCCCACCCTTTCAGAAATTACACTAAAGAAAGGAGAACTGACAACATTCTGTATTTTGTAAAAATACTTCCCAATTTGAACAGAAACAGGTTGTGGGACAGAGTAGGCAGTTCAGGAAACAGTCAAGGAAAAGTTCATTTTAAAGGGTAGAATCTCATACTTTCCTGAAGGATCCAAGTCCCAGGCAAAGGGTGCTGGTTGGGATCTGAGCTCATTGAGGAACAACCAAAAATCATGAAGTCCCAAAGAAATGGGCCCTATGATATAGCATAATAGACTCTCTCTCTTTCTTTTTATTAATTTTATGCACTTAAAAAATCTTTATTGTTGAAAGTATTACATAGGTCCCCTTTTCCCCCCATTAACCTCTTCTAGCATACTCCCATACTCCCCCATACCCCCCCACCCCCCAAGCCCTCAATATCCCGTTGTCTGTGGGGGTTATGCATATATGCATACAAGTTCATTGGTTGATCTCTTCCCATCCACTCTCCCCTGCCTTCCCTAAAACAAAGAGAATTCAGGTCCTTTGACAAAGAATGCATCTACTACCAGGTCATTTCGCCCACCCTTCCCACTGCAATGCCTTCAGGTTACAGAAAAATGGACCTAAATGTGCATTTACCTCTTAAACTGGATGTGAGCAAAGAAGGAAAAGTAGTAGGGGCATGTACTCAGCCCCTCAGAGCAAAGAGAAGACTGGTTAGAGATACCAACATTATACATTAACTATAAACAAGAGGGGAAGTGGCATGGCAACTATACAAACATGCCAAGTGGGGGGGGGGGGGGGGGAGCAAAGAAACACAAAAGACAGATGTTAAGTCCAATCTCAGACAATCTGTACCAAGAAACAGAATGATACTCCTATGAAAGCGTCAAGATAACATTTTTTAAAAATGTCTGAATTCAATACAGGAAGAAAACAAAACTATAGAGTTAAAGTACATGCTGCAAAGCTAACAGGAAACTAATGGATTACCAAAACAAGAGTATAGCATATCTAATAAGTAAGCAGAATAAGAATTACCATATGATCCAGCAATTCCATTCTGTGTATATAGCCAAAAGAATTGAAAGCAGGAATTTGAACAGATATTTGTGTACCTATATTTGTGTACTGATATGCTTATAGCAGTATCATTCACTATAAACAAAATGTGGAAGCAACCCAAGTGTTCAAGAAATAAAGAAAATGTGGTATATACATACAATGAAATATTATTCAGCCTTAAAAAGGAAAGTTTTACATGCTACAACATGGATTCACCTATAAAACATACTAAGTAAAATAAATCAGTTACAAAGGCCAAATATTTTCTGATTGCACATATATGAGACTAGAGGCCCGGTGCACAAAATTTGTGCACTGGGGGGGGGGGTGTCCCTCAACTTGGCCTGCACCCTCTTGGGGGATGTACAACTGCCAGTTTAGGTCCCATTCCTGTGGACATCCCTCTCACAATCTGGAAGTGCTGGCTCCTAACCGCTTCTGCCTGCCAGGCTGATCGCCCACAACTGCCCTCCCCTGCCAGCCCGATTGCCCACAACTGCCCTCCCCTGCCGCAACCCACCTCCTCCACCGGGACCCGTCACCTCCGCGCCACATATAGCCACAGGACCCCCAAGCCTCACCACATGGAGCAGCCACCGGGCCCTGCCTTCGCTGTGCGCGTGGTCATCTTATGGCAGCCATCTTGTGGCGGCCATCTTGTGACGATGTCACATGAGGGCTACCACCTAGACTTTTATTATATAGGATAGCTAGAAAAGTCAAATTCATTGAGACAGAAAGTATAACAGTAATGGCTAGAGGTGGGTGCAGCTGGGAATAAGGATTTATTGTTTAATGGATCTACTATTCAGAAATTCTAAAATATTTTTAACACTTTTCATTTAACAAATTTAATTTCTCTCTCAGCCTCCCATCATTTCATGAACAAGAATGTGACAGGGAAGGACTTTGTATTGGGGGAGGGTGGGAACATTGACCTGTGACTCATCTCTCTCTGCTGGTTGTCCTTCTGAGGACTTGGTTCATGTGCCCATGGTCCCTGTAGTCTGGTAGCTTTCTCCTCTTCTTCCATTACATATATGAAGCAACACAGACCTCAGGGAAGCTGACCATGGCATCATCTGCCTGAATACATCAAGGAACAATTACCTTCTTGGTATCTTGACAGCTCCCTGATACTCTGCTCCAGATGCAGGAAACCGGGTGAAGTCGGCCTATAGAGAACACCCAGCAAGCTCTGGTAGACACATGTAGACAAACACAGGCAAACAGTAATAGGAGGCCTGCATCTTGCTCCCATCCCTGAGCACAGATCAGGAAACTCTAGAGCTCTGGCAATAACATCCCTGTCTCCAGCCCCATCCTAATTCTTGGGCAAGCTTTCCAACCTAGGGACCCGGAACCAAAGAAGCCACTCTGTTTCTTAAAGCAGATATCATCTGAGACTCCTGCATGACGCTCCTTCTCCTCTCAGAGGCTCCTACCATAGTCTTATTAATGTGCTTAGGAGTTTGGAATCCATAGCCAGGAAAGCTTTCAGCCTTAGTGAATCCCTCCTCTGAGGCTATCTGCTTCTTGAATGAAAGTGAGGGAAAGGGGGAAAGAAATTCCTAAAGGAGAGAGTGTGTGTGTGTGTGTGGTGGGCGGGGGGTGGGGGGGGATTGTTGGTTAACAACTCAAAAGTTCAGTTTTGCCATATTAATTTTTAACTCAAAACTCTGGGATCTCAACCTAGAAGGCAGTGGACCTGCCAGGTGGTGGACTAATATTTTTGCTTTTGAAAAGGAGATGCTTTATGATAAAGGGGTTGAGAGCAAGAGTGATTTGCTGGAAGACAATTCTTAGTTTACTCCAAAATAAAGAGAAGCACACTTTGTCTGTTTTTCTCCAAGAAGCCAAGGGCTCTACAGACCAAGAGAACACTGGGGAAGGGTCTGAAATATTGGAGAGGGGAGTGAGCGGATATTCAAACAGGCCAACAAGAGGATTTATGGCTAATGGGATACTACAGCCAGGCAGACTCTCATTTAGAGAGAAGGCAAAAGTAAGAAAAGCACCAACAGTACAGCAAAAGGAATAAAAGAAATGTGTTAATAAAGAAGAAAAAAGGCAATTAAAGATCTGAACTTGAGGATATCCTTCTGGACTAAGAAGTGTACATAACACAGAATAAATAAAAAATTTCCACATCTTTCATGAGACTAAAAAGTATACATGCATGACGCATACAGGATGACTCATACAATGCATATAGAATTTTGAAAACACCTTTGCTTTCTACTGGTATATTAATCATAGGACCATTTAAAATGAAGAGAACATCTGCTCAAATACACGAGTATCCAACATGGTCCATGGAGAGCTCATATGCCCCCAACGAGGCATCTTTCAGCTTAACTACTGGGGACATTTTCTGTACTCCTACAGGGCATCACTATAGCATATCACATTTCCTAAGCAAGTAATGATGGTTTTAATCCAGCCAGAATAGGAAAGGTGGTGAGAAAAAAAGATCTCACAATAAACAAAGCTTACAAATAAGTAGAAATCTAGAAACATTATTGGTTTTCTGAAAACCAATTTTATGTGTTTGAAACAAAAATCTTTGCTCAATTATGCCTATGTATTTTATGAAATGCTATGTTCTGCCTCATTCCAAAAGAACCTGACATATGTGATATGCACAATGTAAGTAGTTGTGACATAAACATTGGGAATCTCCCATAGTGTAGGCCTCACTCTTTTCCTTGAAGAGTGTCAAGAGTGTCAAAACATGACTAGAGGGTCAAGTTTTCAAAATCAGTAACCCCTATGAATTGAATTGCAGGCCTTCTGTTATTGTCAGAGGAAGACTGTAGAAATGCACCTTAGCATTGATTTTTTGAAGTCTTTCTTGAACATCAATTATCAAAAAATTAGTGGCTAAATTATGTTTGAAGAGTATAATGAGTTATCATTAAAGTTTCATGTGCCTTTGAAAAAAACTAGGCCATTGCAATGTCTCCCCATTATTTCTGATTCTTTTCTTCCCAGTATTTCCTGTGGATTCAGAGTTACATTGACAATCTGCTATAAGCCCTTAATCTCAGTAACTTCTAGGAAAAAATAATTTTATTGTGTTACTCAGAACTAGAGTTATCTAAAGTTTGCAAAGGACCAAATGCTAAATTTCCTGAATAAGTTTAATCTTGAAGCAGAAGTTCATATGTTTTTATTTAGCAACTTATCACCAACATTATTGGCTACCTTTAAGTTTTGGTGTTTTGGGGTGTGTTTGTTGTTGTGAGGTTTTTTGTTTTGTTTTGTTTTTTATGTACAGGGGTTCCTTTCTTTCAAAAACATTGCCATACTGTTTTACGCTTTATGTTGTCTTCTATTCTAAAGGTTAAGAGTTATTTTATTAGAAGCATGGTTCCTACAATGACCTTTGGGAATTTTAGAAAATTTGATGCCCAACATAAATACCTAGGATAGAATGCAGTTTAATAGTTACATTGTTCATTATTGGTGTTATGAAAATATTCCAGTTGCACTAGAGCTCCAAGAAGAATATGGTCTTTGAGGGCAATGGAAACTAAAGAGAAAATAAACAAATGGGACTACATCAAAATAAAAAGCTTCTGTACAGCAAAAGAAACCATCAACAAAACAACAAGAAAGCCCACTGCATGGGAGAACATATTTGCCAATGTTATCACCGATAAGGGTTTAATCTCCAACATTTACAGGGAACTCATACAACTTAACAAAAGGAAGATAAACAACCCAATCAAAAAATAGGCAATGGACCTTCCTTTGAATAAGGAAGGCCAAGAGACATGAAAACATGCTCAAAGTCACTAATCATCCATGAGATGCAAATCAAAACGACAATGTGGTACCATCTCATACATGTCAGAATGTCTATCACCAACAAATCAACAAATGACAAGTGCTGGCGAGGATGCAGAGAAAAAGGAACCCTTGTGCACTGCTGGTGGGAATGCAGACTGGTGCAGCCACTGTGGAAAACAGTATGGAGTTTCCTCAAAAAACTAAAAATGGAACTCCCATTTGACCCAGTGATCCCACTTCTAGGAATATATCCCAAGAAACTAGAAACACCAATCAGAAAGGATATATGCACCCCTATGTTCATAGTGGCATAATTTATAATAGCTAAGATTTGGAAACAGCTTAAGTGCCCTTCAGCAGATGAGTGAATTAAAAAAACAGTGGTACATCTATACAATGGAATACTATGCTGAGGTAAAAAAGAAGGAATTCTTACCATTTGCAACAGCATGGATGGAACTGGAGAGCATTATACTAAGTGGAATAAGCCAGTCAGAGAAAGATAAATATCACATGATCTCAGTCATTTGTGGAATATAATGAACAATATAAACTGATGAACAAAAACAGATCCAGAGACAGAGAAGCATCAATCAGACCATCAAACATCAGAGGGAAGGTAGGGGAGGGTGGGGGTAAGGAGGAGAGATCAACCAAAGGACTTGTATGCATGCACATAAGCCTAACCAATGGACACAGACACCAGGGATGTGAGGGTATGAGTGGGGAGGACAATGGAGGGACAAAGACACATATGTAATACCTTAATCAATAAAGAAAAAAAAAAGAATATGGTCTTCAGAGTTCATCTGTACCTGGTTTATAATTGTGATCTTCATGGAGCAGAAAATGCACACTTACCTGATTTTTCTCTTCAATGTGTCTGAGTTGTAAGTAAGACTCTAGTGCTATACATAAGTTGCTTCCTCTCTTTCCATTTGAAGAGTTCACATCCTACGCTACAGAATTGCAATATGTCTTAACCCTAAATTGTTTACTGGTTTTATACATGACATAAGAATGAGCGTATATTTCTTGGTGCATAGCCGTCCAACCTCCTGATTTTCCTAATCAAATCCTCATGTTCTGCTCATAGATGCTCTTTATATCTGGGTGGGGACAATCTCCCCAAAGTTCAAGTTTGAGGTCACAGGCCTGTTTAAACCACAGGGACTGAAGGCCTGGCAGTATTTGGGGGAATGAACTGAGTGAGCCACAGGCATTTAGGGAGTTGGGGCTGCCTTCTTGCCCCCATGAATTTTGTGTTGCCTTTGATACTACAGGGAGCTTTGTAACGAATGAACAATGTTAGTTCCCCATATATACTCAGCTGCTGAGAATTTGCCACGATTCTTGGTTGAGAATGCAAACACGGATCCCATAAGAGTAGACGACTAATAGTGAAAGTGGGTTTCCCAAGGGTCGGATTAAAAGGAGTACTGTAATTGGGAACACTGCAGGGGTGTATAAGATAACCGTTCCACACTGAAAAGCATTAAGCAAGGGGTGTTACAGTACGTGAAAATCAGCACACTTTTTACTCTATGCTCTTTTATGGAGAAAGAAACTGTTACATCATCTCCCTGGGGACAAATCACCCATTTGGGCAAAAAGAGCCACACCATGAATGAGGGGCAAGAGCAGTTTCATCAGCACAGATGTCTTTCTTTCTTCTTTTTTTTTCTTTTTAACTAGTGAAAGGGAAATGCGCTTTTTTTTTTCTTTCAATGAAAGTGAGCTTTGAGGTCTAATCTTTCAGAGGGTCATTTCTCGCTTGTAAGTTGTCTGACCTAAATAGCACTGAATTCTCACATTATAAAAGGAACATTACCAAATGCATACTTATTTTCAAGGAGATATGGGACACTGACTTTAAAATCAAACAAGTGAACAGAATTCCCTTCCCACCCCATAGGCCAGAGAGAGGCTTGGTAATGATGTTGGAGCCATTTACGGGCAGGTGCGAGCCAACTTCCCAATGGGGAAGTTCCACCTCAGAGACCCCAGCATCACACCTGGAACTAATTGGCCTCCTTTTTGGCAAATTCAATAACTAGGCCAAAGATTAAATAGACCTTGGGGACTGTACAACCACTTCCGCTTCCAAGTGCCGTCAACCCCAGCGCAGGAAGGAGGGATGCTGGGGAGGTGGCCCAGAGACAGGGCTGCCCCACTGGCCCCGCACCTGCACCAGGGATACGCTACACACGCTTCAGTTTTCAAAGCTCAAAAATTAAATGCCTGTTCATTACGCTGATGATGCCTTTCAGGATGGCAGGTTTTACTTTCCTGCACGCTGTACCAGAAATATTCACTGGGAGTGGCAGGTAGGGACACAAATGCAAAGCGATGCTTTCCATAGCACCACATCCCCTAGAGAAAGTAGCATATAAAGCAGGAAACTGTTTCATTAGGAAGATGGGTTATTTTTACACAACTTGAGTTTTTCCCCCCTATTTTAAAAGACCATTGTATTTTCCTTCCAATTTACAAATAAAATTCTATTCATTCATCATCTTTTCAGCCATGTCCTCGGTGCCCACCATGTGCTAGCCTGCCTTTGAGACTGAGCATCCAAACAATATGCAAAAAGACCCTGTCCTCGGGAACTCACAGTCTGATTAGGAAGAAATATTAATAAGCAATGAAAATGAAGTGTTATGCTGACCTAACTGGCAAAGGGGGACACGGGGCCTCCTTTGAATACAGAAGGGGCACAGGGTGGGAAGAAGCAGAAGCTGCCTGTTTCGTTTGTATGTCTGTTTTGGAGTCTGTGAGGACTCAGGTCAGAAGGGCCCCACCCAGTCCACACCCTTTTCTCTGTCTGGAATGTTCTGGTTAAAGAACCAGGTGGTGGGGTTTGGGTGGCTGTGCAGAACTGAGGAACAAGTGGGTGGAGCACTGAATTTGGGGGGGGCAGGGTGGGGGGATCTATTAGAGATAAAGCTGTGGAGTTATATGGAAGTCAGATCTGAAACTATAGCCAAAAGAGGCTGGGTTTACCCTGGAGGAAATGAGAAGACTTTGAAGTTCTTTAATCCAGGGAGTGCCATTAGTAGCTTTGCATGTTGGCAACACCCTCTGGCTACAGTGAAAAGAATGATTTTGATGGTGAGAAACTAAAGTCGGGGAAAACAGGCACGAGGCTGCCTGTAGCTTGGTGAAAGACGAGGTGAATCTGGCCTGGGAATGAGGGCAGGGAGATGGGGACTTTTGTTTTGAGGCCTCCAGCAGGTAGAACTACCTGAGTGAGACTGAATGTTGGGAAGAGGAAAGAGAGGGGAGTTGATCTCAGGTTTATGACTTGGCTTACCAAGTACAGTTTAAAATCTGCCCTAAATCACCTGTTCTCATGGGAAGAGACATCATCATTCACTCATTCATCAATTCAACAAACACTACGGAGCATGCCAGGCCCTTTCTGAGGCACGGGGGACACAGCACTGAACAAAGCTGTATTAATTCCTGCCACCATGGGCGTTACATGCTAGTAGAGAGAAGGACAACCAAAAAGCATATTAGAATGTGTCAGATGTTGGTAACTGCCCAGAGGAAAAAGGGGGATAGCCAGATAAGGGGGTGGAGAGTGATGGAGAATTGTTAGGTAACACAGGTGGTGAGAGAAGGTGAATCTTGATCAGAAACCTGGAGAAAGTTGGGAAGGGATGCAGAAGAGAGATTCTGGCAAAGGAAACTGCTCGTGCGAAGGTTTGAGACTAGAGATGATGTCCTTGGAAAGAATCCTCACCCCACACATCCTCATCACCCAAATGCAGCCAGTCTTCCCGGGAAGGGTCTAACTGAGACAGCATTCTGCCGCCAGGCAGATATCCCAACCCTGTCTGAAAGGAATACCTGAGACCTTAGGAAGCAAAATCTCTTTAGCTTTTTGGGTGGAGAACTCTCATTGTTGGGAAAAGCAGGGTTGTTACTCTCAGGGAATGGACAATGAAAGAGACTCTACAGATTACTCCTTCAGGAAAATGTGGGATGGAAAAGGCAGGGCCCAAGGTGTGCTCAAGCCAAGGAGAGGCCTCCCGGAATACAGAGAACACCCAGCCACCAGACCCCACAGGATATAAGAGCAAACAGAAGGCGGGGCCCTGTCCAGAGGAGGAGCACCTTCCCCAAACCCCACCTTCCATCGGAAGGCTGAAAAGGCATGTGTCTAGGGCCAGTTCCCAGAGGGGCAAAGAAGAAATTCTAAAGGGTTGGAAAGCAGATGCAAAGGGCACATCTGGTGATCTCTATGGCCTTGGAGGAGGATGTAAGCAGGAAAGAGAGCACAGGCAGAACCCAGGCAACAGCACCCTCCAACATGGCCAGAGGTGGAGGAAATGAGTAGGAAGGCTGAGAAATGGGCAGAGAAGTGGGAGGAAGCCCAGGAGAGCCTGGGCCAGGGAAGGAAAGAACTTTAAGAAGCCAGTGGTCAATGAGAGCAATCCAACAGAGAGGTTAAGGGAGACGAGGCTGACACATGCCCACAGGATTGAGGAGCCAAAATGGAAGGAGTTGGGAGTGAATAGTGGATGGTGATGATATTTTTCTTGATTTCATGAAACTGTTGGAGAAAACAGAAAGAAATGCAATTAGGACATGCAATTAGGTAGGAATGCTTGTTGAGTTTTTGTTTGTAAGTGTGTTTTGAAGGAGATGTTAAAAGATAATCTGAGACATATTAAACATTTTTTAAGTTTACTTGAGCAAAAATCTATGTGAATGGGGCAGCACCAAACTGGAACTGTTAGGAGAGGTCCACTGACAAGAGCAGGGGCAACACTCCTGTAGCAGCCAGAGAGGCAAAGTGATGAAATCATTTGATTGGCTATAGCTTCAGCAGTTGCCTCATTTGGGAAAGCCATGCCCCTGACCCCCCGCCCCCCTTGGCTTTTTGTGATTGGTTGTCCTTAGATTTCAGTTTCTTAACCTTGAGGTATTACAAGCCCAGGTTTTGCTTTTCTTAAGTAAGTTGCTAAGTCATTAGAAGCACTTTAGTCTAATGGTCTCCTTGTTTAATTAATTTACCAGGGAAAACATAAAGGTGGTTAAATGTTGAGGGTACAGAAGTAAGTAAAGAGGGCGAAATTGAGATATAAGAAGAGGAAGAGAGGCAAAGCCAGGCCTGGATCAGCATTCTGAGGATGGGGAAGGAGGCAGGGGTGTGGATGAGCAGATGTAGGACAGGAGGTTGCAGTTGAATGATGGTATATTTTTTAAGTGTCTTTTCTATTTCTTTTGCTCTCTACCTTCCATGGCAGCAGCTATGGCCATCTACACTCACCGTCCTCAGTGGAAAAACTCAGCTTTCAGTTTCAAAATAGAGCTCCTCAAATCCCGGCTAAGGCAAATCTGGAGGCTGAGTGCTTTGATTTGTAAGAGTGAAGGCTGTTAACCGGAAAAGCTTGGGATGAAAGATGTGAGGCAAGCCTGGAAGATGAAATTGTAACGGGTAGAAACTTCATTTCTTTCATATAACCCTTTGTCCTTTCTTCCATCACCTAGCACCCTGACTCTCCAAGCCAATAAAAGCCTGTTGGAGAAATGACCTGCTACCTTACTTACATGGTTCAAAGCAGTCTTTCCAGGTAAGGAACGGAGGTTGCTTTCCTGAGAAATGGCAAAAGAAGAACCTCAAGACATTTAGGGGAACCTGAGAACTTTGCCCAATTTCAATAAGTATTTCAAGCAAGTGCTGATGGCAACTATGTGGCATGGCTTCCTAGCCATGAGAAGCTAATTAAAATTAAATCTAGATATTCCATATGAAATTCCAGCAAAGCAAATTTAAGTGAGCCTATATAATCAATTACTTTTCTTGTCATACTTATGCATATAACAGGCCAAAGTAAATGAAACTGGATTTGTAAATAAATTAGTCTTAATTTGACTATCTTTGATAACATGAGGGTGATTTTAAAGGGAAAAATTGTTTCAATAGAAACCATAATGTCCAATTGTGGATATTAGATTCTAGTTCAATTGTCTTTAAAATCTTATTTTTCACCTATGGACTGGACTGGATCCTGATTCTTTTTCTAATGAAAGTGTTTAGCTACTGTCCTCTTAACTAGCATTTCATTTTCCTCCCATCCTTTGCCTTGAAATTTATGGAGAGCTAAAACTTTTTTCCTGAGCCTTGCAACTGCAGACCCCAGCTAGACAACATGAGGAAAACTTCAGAGAAATCCTCAGCAACAGTTCACAGGTGAAGGGTTTCTGTGAGTGATACTGTATAAGCCACACAAAGAGCTTGTTTGAATTCGTGTCGGGAATTTCATCAGGGATGTTTGAACATCAGACCAAGGGAATCTGCTGGATTGTCACTGTTTGCCTTCATTCCAGCAAAAATAAATCTCGGAGCCTCTCATCTCGAGGTCTTCTCAACTGGTGGTCATCAAGATTTAGAGACTGACTATGGTTTGCCCTGGTCATTACTTCCAGTGCAGGTGTCCTGGCCTACAGCTTTTTCTGTCATTGCTGTGGTTCCTGCTTGTAAATGGAACACCTAGAACGTCCCTCAAAGGCTCAGGGACTATCGAAGAAGAGGTGGGTGTGTGAGGCTGTAAGAGCCAGATAAAAGGGGCACAATAGCCAGACAAATCTGACTTCATCTTATGAGCTAATCCTCCCTCTTGATTGAATCTGGACCCAGTTGCCCTATATTCCTCAAGATTGAGGAATGATCCAAAAAAAAAAAAAAAGAGGGTAACTGTAACCACATAGAAACTTTTTTTTAATATGACCTTTTCTCCTTTCCTTTTGATTCAAACTGGCCTCATCCAGCACCCTGACTCACCCACATCCCTCTCCCTTGAACGTCCACTCCCTTAATCATTAAGCCCACAGGACAATGAGGTTCTGATCGGCATCAAATAATCCTAAGAAAAAAGCCTCAAGTCTGTTGACTCCGAAGATAGAATTTTGGTCAAACTAGAGACAACATCGAGGCCTCAGTTGTGTTTCAGCTCCAGGCCCAGAAAAGTGATGAAACCAGATGAAGCAGCACCATGGCTGACATCGGGACCAGATACAATGATCAGCTCCAACCATAACTCCCTTAGTTGCCATGATTAATGTTTTTCCCTTATATAACCCACCTGCTGGAAGCCACTGGGGAGCCAGGTTTTTTAGCATTAGCTCACCTGTGTTTCCGGGGGTGGGCCACTTCCTAAAAATAAATCCTTTCTTTTCTGCAAACTCTTGTTTGTGTCTTATTGGGCTTTGACACATGCAGGCAAATGGATTCCTTTAGTCCCATAACAAGAGTGCTGGCCTATAAAATCAGCCATAGAAAGAAGGCAGGATTGATGTCAAAGTAAGTTTTCCCAGCATACAGGGAGGAGGTAAAAACCCTCCCTTGTGTTGACATAAGAAACATCCAAACCTGTAGAGAATTTTTATGAGTTTAGCCAAACTAATGACAACTGCCAAGAAGCTGAATCTCAATGGACTGAGAAAATGCTCCAAAGAATGGCAGTTTTGCAGCTTATTTTATACATTTAGAATGAAAGGAGGGGACATCGGAAGGTTGCAGGAAATCCATTGTTGGTCAATTAAGGGGATAGGAGAAAGCAAAGGGGAGTAGAATCTCTGGGAATGAATAAAAAGTGAAAGGAAGAGATACTTTTTTTACATTGGTGGGTATAGAATGGTTAATAATGAACATTTACAGCACATAGAGGTGGAATGCAGGGAACAAGATAACAGTGCAGGGTTCCGTGGTCTCCTGCTCTGGTGCTGGAAGGTTGTGTTCTATGGGTCTGGAAAAGAAGATGACTCTGACATTCCAAAGGTAAGTTATCTTAGATGCAAAAGGACAATACACAGACTCGGTTAGGTAAAGATTGACCTTTTCAAGGAAGCCACAGGCCTAAGGCATGACTACCCGCTGTGACCTGCCTTTAGTTAGGAATTTTTATGTTCAGACCATCCTATGTGGTTACTTTCAGTCTCTGAGTTTGTAGGGCCCACCCTGCTGGCCTCCCCTGAGTTTGTCAGGTTTCGTATGTGGCCCCTTTTTCATCCACACCTGATTGAGAGGAAGCCATGGAGAGGATTAAGAGAAAGGAGCGCCAAGATGAGTCTGCTCTGTGCCTCACTCCTCAAGGTCAAAACCAAACCGGTGGGGTCAGGATAGAAATACCCAGATAGACTTAGGGGACAGAATGACCTCACAGGGTCTCAGTCATGAGGCAATCAGAGTAGAGAAAATATGGTGATACAACAGCATATTAGTCAGGAAGGGCCTGAAAGAGCTCCCTTCACCTACTCTAAGTATTCCAGGGGACAAAGGGGAAGGGGGGAGGGACTATGAAACACAATTCCTGTAACAAATAGCCCTGAGATCTAAGACATTTAACAGATTTTTTTTTTTTTTTTTTTTTTGCCCATACTACATGACCATCACTAGTTGGCAGGGAGCAAAGCTCCTCTTGGACACCAGGGAACCCAGAATGATGGGACAGCAGCCACCCTGGAAGTGGCTGGACTGCTCTGGCAAAGGCAAGAGGATTCCGGGGGATCCACCAAGACAATTAGATATTTACTTTGATAAGGTTTTTCTTATTGTTCAAATGAATCACATGGCCCCACGGCCACCCACAAGGGGCCCAGGAAGTGTGATTCAGAGATGTTTGGTGAGCAGCACTAATGAGTACACATTTCCCCTGGTAAAAGGGAGCACTGTGCCAGGCACAGCACCGCGCAGTGCAGGGAGAGGAGACAACAGAGGAAGCTGACAGGGACAGAGCTGAGGCTCAAAGTAGCAACATCACTTAGCTGAGGGGGGGTGGGGTCCAGGAGGAGATCCACACACCACACCAGCCACAGACATTGCTCAGAAGAGGATGTGAAAAGCACAGAGGCCATGGCCACTGCCTGCGTGTGTGAGACAGCAGAGCTGCAGCCCATGAAGAGCACAGGAGCATCTACTCTGGGCTCATGAAAGCTACCACAAATTTAGATTAATGGAAATAATTAAATCAAAACTGGCCATATAAACTTATAAATTATCTACTTATAAATTGTAAGTGATTGTATTATCTTGAAATAGCAAAGGAAGTATACGTCACCATCAGAGTAAAAGGGGGTTTGTGAGAAATTCTAGTCCAGTTATGGAATAAATAAATAATGAGAGGTAGTTGACTGTCCAGCTAAGCTATGACTGGACCTTTCTTCTATGATGAATAAGTGTGGGGTGGGTTTGAGGGGACAGAGATTAGAGCCACCATAAAGATCAGGATATTCACGTCAACGAGCTCTGCGAATGAAGAAATAAGGTGACCTAGACCTCTGCTCTGAATGACCAAACCCTTGGAAACTGATGGTGGCCCAAGAGCCAGTAACCCTGAGTCATGTCACCCCAGGAAACACCAACACTAGCAGGTTCCTGTGCCCCACCAGGTAGGATCCAGGGGAGAACAGAACACAGCACAAGCTCATCCACACAGGACACATCTGGTTCAATGATGGCTATACACTCCTGGAGAGAAGTCAAGGAACAGCCCCTGACTCCGGAGGGACAGAAGGAGGCAGCAAAGTTCCCATTCATAATGCTTGGACATCTGCAGTGAAGTCACATGGTTGGCTGTGTATATCTGAATGAAAAGAGAATAGATGTTGGAATCACACTGAGGTTCAAGGTCCCTTCCAACTACTACAAAATTATAACTTCTCTGAGTCTGTTTTTCCTAATGGAGAGAAGTGCAACTTCCTTGAATACTTGCATGGTGATCCAACAAGATAATTCATGGATAGTCTCTGACATATAGGAAACATGTGTGAAATACGACTGTTTTCTACTGGTGACCCATCTGGTCATTCAGAGACATTACTTACTCGCTGCCTGTCTTCCTGATGTGAAGTACTCCTCACAGTCCCAGTAGATCATTTGGAAAATCAAATTCAAAGGGGCGTTATACATGTCAAAAGTATAAAAGTCGCGTAATGAATTACACAAATGGTTATTGAGCTTTGACAATTCTTTCTGCCCCTTCCCTGGCAAGACCTGCTCTGTTGTATTATATGACAACGTAAGAGCAAAAGGCTGATGGGGATTTATTTTATAGCTACAATCAGCCCTTCAGCTCAATGACAATAGAATTTAATTGAGTGGCCAGTGGTTCCCATGGGTTTGGAATCCATTTGGCTTCTGTGTGTATAGTTGGTGAGAGATACTTCTGCATTAGACATTAGGTACTATGAGATATTGAGTGAATTAAAGAGAATACTAGTTCACTGACTATAGTGTTCTGGTTGTCTTTTGCTGCTTAACAAGTTTCCCAACACTTTGTGGCTTAAGACAACAACTTAATTTTCTTTTTCATGGTTGTAGGGCTGATGGGCTCAGATGGTCAGTTCTCACTTGGGGTCTCTCATGCAGTTGTGGTCAGATGGCAGGCTGGGGCTGGGGTAGGTACCTGGGTTGGGATGGCTGGTGATTGGGTGAATATCTCTCCCCTAATAGGACCTCTCCTTTCTTAAAGTAAATGGTAGGTGTTTTTTTGTTTTTTTTTTTAAGCTCAAGAATTCATTTTCCTTGAGGTAGCATTAGGTGATTTGGGATAATCATAATACAATTTGGATGGAAGTGAGGGTGGGGTTAGGCACAGTGGTTAAGAACAGGAGCCTTAGAGATAGAGACCTTGGGCTCAATTAGCTACTTCACCACTTTGTTGGCTTTCTCACTCACTAGCTGTGTGGCCTTAGAACAGATCTTTACCCTCTCTGAGCTTCATTTATCCCATCTCTAATAGGCGCTAAAAATGCCTACCTTACAGGGTATTTGTGAAGACTGAATGAGATAATGAAGAGCATGCCTTGTGTTTAGAGGGTGCTTTAAGTGTTTGATGATGATAGGGGAAAGTATTTCAGGGGCCAAGTCTAGATGCAGCCCAACAAATGAGAAATTTCAGTGCTAAAATATTCAGTCATTTCCAGGATCTCTGGCAATGGCTAGAATCAAACATTCCCTGTACTATTTTAATCCAAGAAGGAAAAATGTACTTTCGATGAGCAAACTTGTTTTTTGGATACTTGTTTCTACCTGCAGCATTGCCCTTGTAGGGTATCCCCCAAAGAAAAGCATGGTCGTGGCTTATTCTGGTACCTTGTAAATGGGGTTGTGTTTGATTACAGTGGTTGTGTTTGGCTCTGGGGAAAGGGGAAGTTCAGATCACAGCATGCTCTGAGTGGGTGTGTCCTGGGAATGCCCACTGCTGGTCCTTTGTACATAGCACCTCTCCCACAAACTGTCAGATCTCTCGGTGACAGCTAAATGCATGCTTTAGACATGTGTTAAAAATCAGGCATGCCAGGCCCAGCTCAGATTTCATCTCACTGAATCACCTTCTGCGTTGGTCCTTAAGAAAGAAGGCAACAACCTCAAATGCAGATTAAGTTGCTTTCAGGTAGAATTACAGGACAGGGGCCTGGCTGGGGAAATGTTCCTACGATTTAAGGGCATTAGAGAGGACCCACTGCTTGAGCACTTCAAGAACTCTCGAAATTGGCAAGCTTTGCTCATTTTTATTTTTTTAAATCTTAGTGGGCCTTTAAAACTCAACTTTAAGCACGGGCCTGAAAACTAGATAGGCAACAACAATTTTTATCTCCATCAATATTAATGCTGGGGACAAACCCTCTACCCAAGTGACAGGAAAGCATCCAGAACTAATTGGAGTCCCCAGGAAGATTTAGATAATCATTGTGCCTTAATAGGGGGTAGAATGGACTCTATATGCTTTTGGCCCACTATGGAAGATGATCTCTCCCCACTACAAATAAATAGATGATATAAAATGCAGGCCAGAGTGGAGAGAGTCTGACTAGGTATTTTAGCCATTGACACAGAGACATTTTTGCTGCTTAACAAGATCAAGGCTAAACTTGGAGTGTACAGAGTCCCTTAGCATCTTCTGTGGTCAAATATGCAGCTTGTTGATCAGTCAGGATAGCAATGAGCACAGAGGATGCATCCCCTTCAGCTCAGTCACGCGGCTCAGCCAGGCTCTCTACAATAAGAAGGATCTGTTTGGTTCTTCTTTCTTTCAGGGAAAGGACATTAAAAGCAAGCAAGCAAACAAACAAACAAAAACCAGCAAAAATCCTTGGCCAAATTTGAATTATGATGTCAAGAAATAAAATAATCAGCAAGCTTAAGTGAAATAGACAGAGGTAATCAACCAATCTAAAATGAAACGAAGTGAATATTTTAAATCATTTAACAAGTATTTCTTGAAGCCAGAACTGTGTATTTAGCTGTGATTTCTAAATATTTTTAATTTGAACCATACAGAGATGAAAATGGATTTTGCAAGGTAATTAACCAAAATAAGGCAACCACCGAAAACTAAGGGAGGCTTAGGCAGCCTTAAAAGAAGTATAGAGAGTAGAAAGAGGAAGGTGATGTTATTGTTTTGTTCTGTTAGGGGTTTCAAATACCACAGTTTAAGAGGGAGTTAGTGCCCTGGCTGATCTGGCTCAGTGGATAGAGCGTCGGCCTGCGAACTGAAGGGTCCCAGCTTAGATTCCGGTCAAGGGCATGTACCTTGGTTGCAGGAACATCCCCAGTGGGGGGTGTGCAGTAGGCAGCTGATCGATGTTTCTCTCTCATGGATGTTTCTAACTCTCTATCCCTCTCCCTTCCTCTCTGTGAAAAATCAATAAAATATTTTTTAAAAAAATTTAAAAAAATAGAAAGAGGGATAGCCTGGGGCATGTTCAAAGGGGAGGAACCAGGGTGGCAGGGAAATGCAAAATCCTGTCACAGAGAGGACTCTGTCAGGACTATTTGAGGGGCTCTGGGAGGGGGCTCAAGAGACACAGGGACATAGTGCTTTGTTTGTTTGTTTTTCCATTCTTTTAATTTGAAAGGCAGTCATGTGGTTTCACCTTGTTTATCTAGAAGTTCCAGGATAAATATTGGGCATAAGCTGAAAATTGTCCCTCAATTATGGAACGATGTGACTTGGTGTTAATAAATTCCCTGCTGGAGTGGATGAAAGGTCCCTTGACAGTGGTATGGTAGAGAGATTTGAGCACTGGATGAAACTGGACTAGGATGAAATAGATGTAGAGGAGGGTGGTGGCATAGTTACATTAAGAGGTCAGTTCTAGAAACAGACAGATTTGGGGGCTTCACTCATTTATTTCATATGACCTTGAACACTCTACTTAACTTCTCTGAGTTTCAGTTGCTTCATCAGAAAATGGAGATAACAGTGCCTGTCCCAAAAGGTTGTTTTGAGAAGTAAACAATGTTAATGCCTATAAAGAGTTGCACATTCTGCTTGAATGTGCTTAATAAATAGCAGCTATTCTTCCCATTAGTCATGAGTATTAGGGTTTTTATTACCCTTAGAGTCAAATGTAAATTTCCCCAATTATCTAGATTCAGGAAACTCAATCTACAACACTTACGTTTCCAACCACTAGGTGGCAGACAGATTGGCACCCTATTTCATGCTCTGGGATCTACCTTGGAGGTGAGAAGCTTTCTCTGAGGGTAAATTTCCATTTTTAATCAAATTCTTATTTTTATTATGGCTCTATTTAGAGTTCCTATTTCTTCTTCAGTTAGTTTCATTAATTTTTAACTTTATATGACTTCTCCTCCCTTTAAAATATGTTTTTATTATTTTTAGAGAGACGGGAAGGGAGAGGGAGAGAAACATCTATGAAAGAAAGAGAGAAACATCAACATCAATAGACTGCCTCCTCCATGCCCCTTGCTGGGGATCGAGCCCACAACCCCCACAACTGGGGCATGTGTCCTGACCAGGAACTGAACCAGTGACCTCCTGGTACATAGGTCAACACTCAACCACTAAGCCACACCAGCCAGGCATGAATCCCCCTTTTTAACCTAAATTATCCAAATTGTCAACATAAAGTAATTCACTGTGTGCTCTTATAAACGCTTTTAATTTCTTTAAGGCTGGAAGTTATGTATCCTCTTTATTCCTGACTTTGGTCATTTGTATCCTCTCTTTATTTGTTAGTTAGACTAAATAGATTTTGCGACCTTGGCACTATTGGCATTTAGACCCAATAATTTTTATTATGGATGGGGCTGCCATGCATTGTAGGATGTTTACATCTCTGGCCTCTACCCACTGGATGCCAATAGTACACACGCACACATACACATATACATACACGTACACACACACACATATACCAAAGTATGACAATTAAAAAATTCTCCAGTTATTGAAAAGTGCCCTTCCGGGGGTAGGAGTGGGGGGGGACAAAGTAATCCCTGATTGAGAAAAACTGGTCTAGATAAAGTTTTAATTTGTTGATTTTTTCAAATAATCAGTTTTTGTCTATATTTTGTTTTTCATTTAATTTGTGTGTGCTCTAATCTTTCATTTCCTATCTTCTACTAGCTTTGGGTTTAATTCACTCCCCCCCTCCCCCCCCCCCCGCCGCATAGTTTCTGAAGGTGGAAGCTTGGGGGTACAAAAAGTGATTTTAAGACAAACTGTATTTTAGACAACTTGGATTTTAGTAAACTTAGCACCTTAGCTGGGAGAATTGTTTAATACTCAGTTAATAAGAACTTCTTATCCAGAACAGTTTAATAATCAGCTAATAAGAATTGTTTAATAATCATTAATAAACAGACAATAGTAAAATAAAAGTTTTTCCCCAGCCTTCAACTTTGCCTTTCCTAAGGAAAATATTGTGTAAAAAACTTAGCTGTGATTAACTTCTAGCCCACTCTCTTACATAATAACCCTGAATTCCCTAAATGAAATGAATTGTCATCTTCCTTGAAACTTCTTTTCACTTCCAATCTACATTCTGACCTCTTTTCATTTACTTACACTGATAGATAAGCTAATATAATTGAACAATTGCTGCTGATTATATAATGGAATATTATTTTTCTAAGTGCTATAAATGATGAACGGTACATGTAAGTGATCAATAAACAGTAGATGCTAATGTAATTACTCTCATAATGGTGATGATGTAGACAATGAAGGAAGTATCATTCAGAAAAATTAGACTTTAAAGTAAGGACAGAACTTCCAGTCATGATGGTGGCATAGGTAAATGTAGTACTCAACTCCTCCCACAACCATATCAAAATTACAACTCTACTACAGAACAAACATCATGCAGAGCTGCCTGAAATCTAGCTAAAGAGAAGTCCTACAACCAAGGATATAAAGAAGAAGCAACATCAAGACTGGTAGGAGGGCAGGGATGCCCAATGGGCTGGTCCTGTGGTAGGCAGTTAGACAGACATGAACAGAGCAGGACAATGGGCCAGGTATAGAAGGTCACCAGGGTAGAAAGTCCTGGGTGCCTAGCAAAGGACAATTGTAGTGTGGAACATCATTCCCAGGTTGACCTTTCCTCCCCAAGCATATTGCTGGTCATATGGTTTGGACTCCCCGACCTTTCCTCCCACAGTTGTATTTCAGCTCCAGGCCCAGAAAAGCAGCAAAACCAGAGAAGTAATACCATGCCAAGTCCCACAGACGATCCTCCATGGTGGTCACAGCCAGTCCTTATAGCCAATAGGCCTGCACTCATTGATGTGCCATCAGCAATCAAGGCTCAACTACAATAGTAGGGTATACACAGCACACATGGGGGAGGGGACTCTCATGGAGTAGCCAGCTCAGGTAAACAGGAAGGTTGTGCTACTGGATCCTATAGGACACCTACTACATTAGGCCACTTTACCAAGTCTGGAAGATGTAGTAGCTCTACCTAATACATAGAAAGAAACACAGGAAGGCTGCCAGAATGAGGAGACCAATAAACTTGTCCAAATGAAACAACAGAACAAAACTCCAGAAAAATAACTAAATAAAATGGAGACAAGCAATCTATTAGAAGCAGAGTTCAGAACACTGGTTATAAGGATTCTCAATGAATTTATGGGAAGAGTAGATGAATTTAGTGAGAACTTCAACAAAGAGATAGGAAATATAAAAATGGAACTATAAAACATAAAAATGAACCAGTCAGAAATACAGAATACATGAACTAAAATGAAGAATACATTACAGGGAATTATCAGTGGTGTAGATATAGCAGAGGATCAAATCATGTATTTTGAAGCTAAGGAAGCAGAAAACACCCAAACAGAACAGCAAAAAGAAAAAAGAATCCAAAAAAATGATGATAGTGTAAGGAGCCTCTGGGATAACAAGTGTACCAACATTCGATTCATAGGGGTGCCAGAAGGAGAAGAGAGAGAACAAGGAAATGAAAACCTACGTGGAAAAAAAAAGGAAACTTCCTAAACCTGGTGAAGGAAACAGACATACAAGTCCAGGAAGGACAGAGTCCCAAAGAGGCACTCACCACAACACATCATAATTAATATGCAAAAGGTTAAGGACAAAGAGAGAATCTTAAAAACAGCAAGAGAAAAACAGTTAGTTACCTACAAGGGAGCTCCCATAAAACTTAGTTGATTTCTGAACAGAAACTTTGCAGGCCAGAAGAGATTGGTAAGAAATATTCAAAGTGATGTAAAACAAGGACCTACAACCAAGATTATTCTACCCAGAAAAGCTATCATTTAGAATGGAAGGACAGATTAAGAGCTTCCCAGACAAGAAAAAGCTGAAAGATTCATTGCCACCAAACCAGTTAAAGGATCTTCATAAAGATTTTTTTAAAAAAATAAAGAAGGAAGAGAAGATTAAATATATGAATAATAAAATGGCAATACATACTTACCTCTCAACAACTAAATCTAAAAAAATAAAAATAAATGAATAAGCAGAACAAAAACAGATTCATAGATACAACATTTTGATGGTTGCCAGATGGAAGGGGATTGTGGGGATGGGTGAAAAAGGTGGAGGGATTAAGAAGTACAAATTGGTAGCTATGGAATAGTCATGCAGATATAAAGTACAGCATAGGGAATATAGACAATAATATTCTAATAACTATGTGTGGTGTCAGAAGGGTATAAGCTTTATCAAGATGATCACTTAGTAAGTTATGTAATCTCTAATCACTGAGGTGTACACCTGAAATTAATATAATATTGTATGCCAACTGTAATTGGAAAATAAAAAGTTATTTAAAGTAAAAAAAAAAAAGAACATTTCCAAATCATGGAAGGATAGAGGAGATATAATCAAGTACAACAGAAATACTTAGTTTGTAGCCAGACTGATGATCAAACTCCATTCTAAGAGAGCAGGTGCTAAAACTTGGATGCGGTTACTGCCAGGAGCTAAAGGGAGGGATGACTTTAAGCCTTCTTAGCAAGCATTACAGCCAAGCCATGGAAACCAAAATCAGCTAATGAACACCAAGGTCAGGAGCAGAGCTAACAACAGCAGACTGAGTGAAGATGAGGGGCAGGACAGAATATTAGTATTTGGGATGAAGTAAAAAGGACCCTGGGTGAAGTAAAAGGGATCCACTTAGTTTGCAGGTGGCCTTTCTGAGTTCTCTATGCATGTTAATGGTCTGGTAGACTTACAGGTTACAGGGAAGCTGCCATCAGCTGGAAGCCTGATCTGCTGTTCACTATGCACACAGGCAGGTGCTGTGCTCTGTCTCTGTGAGGCACTTGCAGGCTTTACAGGGTCTGTCAGGAGGAAGGCAGCTCAGCTCCACATTCCCTTTCTTGATTCCCATCCCTCTCCTTGGCTCAATTCCCATCCTTGTCCCCGTCCTTTTCCAGTCCCAATTCACCTTCCATTTCCCTTCCTTCTTTCCCCCCCTTGTTGAACTAGAGAGGAAGGAGGGGAGAGAAAGAGAGAAACATCAATGTGAAAGAGAAACATCTATTTGTTGTCTCCTGTACCCACCCTGACCGGAGATCGAACCTGCAACCTAGGTATGTACCCTGACTGGGAATCAAACCCATGATCTTCCAGTGCACAGGACGATGCTCCAACCAACTGAGTCACACCAGCCAGGGCTGTCTTCCTTCTTTTAGTCCCTCTCCCTCTGCCCAGGCACAGCTTGTCTCTCACAGATGACATTACTCAGGCTAAGGCAATATGCTTTCACCACCTTAAATCCTGCTTCTTGCATAAAACATCAATTCTTCCTGTTCCAGGACATCCTGGGTGTGGTGCCCTGCTGTTTACAGTACAAGAACGTATTGTATATAGCATCACATAGCCACCCAGCTGGGGACATGTTGAAATAGGAAAACTTGGTCTGGAACTGAGATCCTGTGGGTACCCTTGTTCTGAGCATGAGACATGTCTATGAGCTGGCAAATGAGGCATGAAAGCGGGGGGACATTAACAGAAAGAAAGAGATTTAAAGAAGAGGGAAAAGAGAATCTATAAGGTAACACCTGCATGTGATAGGAGCTTTCAATGTATTATTTGATTTAAAGTTTGCAACTCTATAAAATAAGGGGATCTCATCTCCCTTATTTTACAGAAGAGGAAAGTGGGGCTCACAGATCATAACAAATAACTTTCCATTATGAGCATGTGGCAGAATTGGGATTCCACTGTAGGGTTGGATGACCCCACTGCTCACACACCACTTGGTGGAAAACATGTCACATTGGTGATCTCCAATGATACTACTAACAGAGTGAAAAATCAAGTCACAGACTAAAAGAATGTATCTGTAATAAATGTATCTCATATAGTACTTTTAGGTATACTACATAAAGAACTCGTAGAAATTAATAACACAAGTCAATAAAAAAATTTTAAAGGGCAAAAGACTTAGACATGTCACAAAAGCAGATGTACAAATGGATACTAAGCATATGAAAAGGTGATTAACATAATTTGTCATCAGGGAAATGCAAATGTAAACCCTCATGGAATACCTCACTGAAATGACTAAAATAAAAATGTCTAAAAACATCAAATGTTGACGAGGACATGGAGCAACCTGAACTCTCATAAACCACTGGTGGGAGTATAAAATAGTACACTTTGGAAAGCAAAGTGTCAGCTTCTTAGGAAGTTAAGTGTACATCAATTCACAACATTATACATGAATCTGAAAAATACTATGGTAAGCAAAAGGAAAAAAGCCAAACACAGAAGATTATATTCTGTTTGATTCCATTAGTTATAGAACTTCCATAGAAGGCAAAACTCATCTCTGCTGTATTTCAGTTTTAGAAATTATACTTAAATAAAAAAGTATGGGGAAAAAATACCTCATTATCTTCATCATCCTGCTCAGCCCTCAAAAAATAAAAAATAAAAACAAAACAAAACAAAACAGTTAGTATGATCTTTGAATTCACTTAACCAGGCACACATGTACTATCTGCACTTGTCAACTCTTCCCCAATTTACATTTACCTCTTCCCTTAGGCTCTTATATCTACAAAAGACGTGATTGTTACTATGTGGCTAAAGTAAATATTATTACTACTAGTAGCTCTGCGCACAAATCCGTGCACCAGTAGCTCTCTGCCTGCTGCCCTGCCCTCCTGTAGCTCCCCCGTCCCCCTCCCCGCCTCATAGCTTGCTGCCCTGCCCCCTCCTGTAGCTCTCTGCTGATCATAGTTCGCTGCCCCACCCTCCTGCAGATCCGTGATCCAGTCATTACGTGGTCGGTTGTTATGCCTCATGGTGTAATTAGCATATTCCTCTCTTATTATATAGGATAAGTACTGAGTGAATTAACCAGTGTCCATTTTCATATTAAATATTAGTAAACTTTGATTTCTTACTTTTAGAAAAGGATAGGAAGTTCCAATATTTTCTTCTTGTATTCCAGCTGGTCACCTTGCACACATTCTAGATATGTGTCTACCCCTCTGAAGACCACTGTTTTCATGCTTTGCATCAGGACTTTTTGCCACTTGCAACTGAAAGAGATAAGATTTTATTCCGTTGACAATAAGTAGCCTCCAAAGTATTTCAAAAAGGAGGAAAGTATCTCACAGCATAGTGCAGGGACTAAAGGCAGTTAAAGTCTAGAAGAGGTTGGTGGCTTGAATTAAGACAACGAAATGGAGAGAAGGAGATGGAAGTAAGAGGCACGTAGTAAGCAGAATCCAAAGATGCTCAGGTAAAAACACTCATAGGTCTTGGTGGTGAGTCAGATGTGGAAAGTCGAGGACATAAGAAGCATCATGAATGGTACCCAGATTCCTGGCTCAGACAGTTGGATGTATGGTGGGACCCTTACTGAGAAGGAAGTTTGGGAGGTGGAGAGGGTGATGATGAAGGATCTAGATTTGGGCATCCCAACCCCACGATGTCCTGGAGATTCCCAGTGGGCGGCTGGGAATACAGCTCTGGTGCTCAACAGTGAGGACATGGCTGCAGAGGGGCCACTCAGGTGTCTTCTCTAGGCAGAGGCTTCTGTGTTTCTGGCCTCGGTTCTGCAGCTCTTCCTCAGCATAATGGAGCCTGAGAGAAGTCCATCTTTCCTCCCTGGCATCATTGCTGGTCCCTCCCCACTCCCACTACACTTGAGGAAGCTGAAATGCATGCATCATCACCCCCACTTCTTGTGAGAAGGCCCTACAGGAGCCTTCCAGTTTGCAGCCTGGTAACGGATTCACCATGCTCTTCACCAAGAGCAAAGACCTATAACCATTTGACATTTATGGAGCTTTATAATGTGCCCGGCTTTGTGTTCTAGACAAGATAGACAGAAATGCAAGGGCATGGCGCCTGCCTCCCAGGAGCTCACTGTGAAGAGACAGACAACTGTAATGTGATACAATGATTAGATTGGCTTGGCTGAATTGTAGCGCGGCCTTAGAGGAACAGAGGGTGGGTCAGGCTGAAGAAATCAGGGAAAGTGTCAGGGGGGTGGCAGCCTTTGGCCTGATATTGAAGAATCAGCTGGACTAAACAAGATGCAGCAGATACTCTAAACAAAAGACCTGTGTAAGGACCTGAGGCGTGAGAGAACCTGGTACATTGAAGAGCAGGTGGTGCAGGAAGCTTAGTGTGGCTGGAGTGTAATGTGCAAGGGCAGCATGTCTGTCGTGGGTCTGTAGGGAGAGTGTTGTTGTTGCTTTTGTAGAGCAGGTACAAAGCCCTGCACGGTGTTTAAAGCTTCATGGGGCAAAAGGGACAGCCTTTCTCTCATTTGGACTCTCCCTTAGGAGAAGCTCATTAACAGTCTGGAGTGGGGGAAATACAGCCTCCTCAGCAGCATCATGGGGTGCTGGAAAGGATGTTTTGCTGGCTAGTGAGGGTATTTGCAGCTAGAGCAAAACAGGTTGTGCAGACAAGGTTGTACATTCATGGGAGAGTCCAGCCAGGTGGCAACCAGAATTGGGTCCAAATTCCGGCACTAGCTTGCCTCAGAGTAGTATTGGGGCTCAGGCTGAAAGGAGTGTCAATTGGACCCAGACCCAAGACTTGGCCCAAGTGCAGTTCCTGCCTGAAATAGGACTCCTTGACTGTAGGGGACATGACAAGACAACAAGGGTCCCAGAAAAAGCTGTAGTCGTGGAAAGAGCCACAAGACCGCCAGGACTCAGACAGGCAAGACAGACCTTGAGCCTAGGCGTTGCAGCAGCAGCACTAATGGGGAGAAGAATGCAGGACAAAGAGAGAAGGTGCAACAACAGTGATGGCCAAGGACACAGCTCCTCCTATGCACATGCAAACAGCATAGCCTTGGCACGGCAGCTCCCACAAAGATATCCTGGGAGCTTTGGGATTCATTTATTGGCTATGAGTGTTTTTATGACCATAGACTTTGATTATTACCCATTTGTGCATGCGGGGCTAAAAAGAAATCTTGTTAACTGTCTTATACTACCCTAAAAAAGCTAAGAGGTCACATGTTATAAGAAGCACTACTATTTTACCTACCACTAATAAGGTAAAATATTGCTGATTATTTATAAGATACAAGCATTAGTGAGGCATTTAGTTACCATCAGTCTCGTTGCCACATAGTTCCTGTTCTTCCCTCATTCTGGGTAAATGGTAGGACTCTACTTCCTGTCTACTTTGTGGTGGGTGAAGTCCTTTGACTAATTCTGGTGAATGAATTGTGCATGAAAGTGACCAACTGATTACTTGTGAGTATGAGACCTTCTAGGCACCTTTTGCTAATTTGTGCAAAGTGACCACATGGGCTACAGGCTGCTGTGGACATGGGGCACAAGATGCATGCCTTGCTAAGATTAAACTGAAATCAAGCTCTGAGCTGGGAGTCGGCTCTGACACGCCTCCTTTGTGCTTCTGCTTCCCCTGCATTAGAAAAGGCCACCGTTTCTGAGATTAATGCAAACTACTATCACTGCAGGAAGACGTTTCCGGACATACACCTGGCATCAACAGACACACATTTTTAAACAAAGACATGTGTTTTCCAATAACATAATAGCAAAGCACAACTTTAAGACAATAAAAATACCAGACCTGGCCAAAGAAAACTTTCAGGAATGAAACATGTATGTTCGTTAGTTACCTTTCATGTCCTCCACCACTCACTGCACTTGGTCTTCTTTTGGAGGGCTGATATTCAGAGCATTTGGAAATTTGTATGGAGAGTAAATGCTTTGACAGGGGCCTTATTGAGTCCTGAGATACCCAGGATAAACAGGAGAGAACTTATGAGCTTTACTGCCAGAATTAAATAGGCAGAAGAGGCAAAGACCTTCCCTGAACCTTCTCGGCAAAGTGGTTGGGAAACATAGACCAGGGAACAGGCTATAGGCACAGGAGCAACGTTTGGGAGAGTTGAGTTCTAACCACATTTGCCATTTTGTTTCTTCACATCTATGCCCCCATTTAAAGAAGAGTGAGGTATTTGTATTTGTTGATGGATAAAATTTTCAGACTTCCTTATTTCAAATAGCTTGTTCCATTCATTCTCCCCATGAGTATATTTAAGCTTAGGAGGCCATATGTTGCACGTTCTTAGTTTTAGGCTCAAAATATAAGGTTGCTGTAGAGATTGGTTGGACAGAAAGACTCAGAGGACTTTGCATCCAAATGTGTAGCCACCAGAAGGGATGTTACTATGAAAATGAGAACAAGCAGGTGGGAGTTTCTTCCTGGAAGACAGGAGGCAGCAACATGACTGGCCTGGGATCGGAAAAGCGGACCCTAGTCTCCTCTTAGCAGAAAGGCCCAGCAAGTCTCATAGAAGTGAAATGCTGAAATCTAGGCTTATAAAAGTGTTATTCAGGGCATCCCAGTACAAATAAGCAAACTTAGTGTCCAGATCATGGAATCTAAATACCATTCTCCACGGAAAGGAATCAGGGTTCTTTGAAGAAAGGGCTGATTTCAGGAGTGGAGTTGGCAAAGTACCAGATGAACCTGGAACATCTTGCTGGGCCAGGAAGT
Source organism: Eptesicus fuscus (assembly GCF_027574615.1). Classification (NCBI taxonomy): domain Eukaryota; kingdom Metazoa; phylum Chordata; class Mammalia; order Chiroptera; family Vespertilionidae; genus Eptesicus; species Eptesicus fuscus. Next base: position 20,061,517 of record NC_072487.1, read on the forward strand.
AGAGATGCTCTAAAAGAATATATGTAAGGAGCCAGCTTGAAGAGACTCCATCTAGAACACTTTGAGTCTCAAAATAAATACCGACAGTACAGATTATAACCCACAGAATACAGTTAAGAATCCATGGGTCGATACTTAGTAAATACAGAGATAAATAAATGAGAAAGAAGGGAAATCTCTTCTTTGTAGTAGAATGGCAATTAATGGATACAGAAGAAATAATGGAAATAAGTATGGAAGGAATGATGGACTTAGAAAATAATTTGGCAACAACCATAGTAATAATTGTTTTAGGCAAGAATCACCAGATGCTAAAACCAATGGGTGAATGTTTGATAAGAAACAGGAATTTTATATTGTCTGGAAGTATCTCCCACAAGATTCTTATTAATTACTAATGGGAAAAAGTTACTTTACAGCATAGGACCTTACAGACACCACCTTACTGAAGTGTCAAAGTTAATATAACCTGTAATAGGTAACAGATATCATTTGCCTTTTGAAATAATGCACTGAGAAAAACACATCATTATTTCTGTGGTATTTCTTCCAAAAAGGTATATACTGAATACAATGATGAAGAAACATCAGATAAACCAAAACTAAAAGAAATTCTACAAATTAACTGTCCAGTAATGTCTGAGTCATGCAAAAGACTGAGGAATATAAAGGAAACTATAGAGACATGACAACTAAATGCATAATGTGAACCTAGATCAAATTCCACACCAGAGAAATACATTTTTCTTTTCTTATAAAGCCCATTAGTGAGACAATTAATGAAATGTGAACATCTATGGATTAGATAACAGCTGAATGAATGGTAATTTCCTGGTTTTGATAACTTGACTGTGGTTATGTGAAAGAATGTCTGTCCTTGTTTCATGAAATACACCTTGAGGAATTTAGGTATAAAGAGGAATTATATTATTGTCAATGTACTTTCAGCTGATTCCAAGAGAGAGAATGATAAAATCAACTTGGTAAAATGTTAACATGTTGGGAATCTGGGTGAAGGGTATATGGAATGCGTCACAATATTTTTGTAACCTTTTCTGCATGCCTGAAATCATTTAAAAATAAAAGTTTTTTAAAGATTAAAAGTAAATAGGTAAACAAACAGAGTTGTCCAAGGAATTTCTACTGAGGGAGAAATATGCAGGATGGGTTGGAGTAAGGCTGAAGGCAGTAATGGATTTCTTCTACTTGTACCCAGGGTGGGTCCAGAGCCGTATTTCCTATTTCATAATGGTTGCTTGTGTTATTCCATGATGCATACCGGCAGGAAATACTGGTTCCCCACCTCCTCACAGGCCCCCACACATCTTTAGATGGCACATCTGGAATAATCTCTGAGCATTCCCTGATATTTGACTGCTTACAGGGCAACATGTGCCTCTAACTAGAGGCTCTGATTATTTTTCTGTGTCCCTATAAGCCAACTATACTTTTCTCTCCATCTCGAAGAACCTAATCAAAGTTTTACCGGATTTCGATTAGGCCAATGAACAATCTCTGAGTTTTGATCCTATTCCATCTGTATTCATGTTTAATCAAAATTCCATTGGGGGGGGGGGATTCTAAATTGAGAGAAACCACATACTATAGTAGGAAAAGCACTAAACTGTCTTACTCTACCACCAACTATATGTGAATTTGGGTCAATCACTTCTATAGTCCTTGTCCATAAAACAGAGAATCTGAACTAAATTTAACAGTGGTCTCTTCCCCTCTTTAAAAAGATGATGGTTACTAAAGAAAAGATCCCTCTAATTTTAACCAGTTTGCATACCCATGAGAATTAAAGAGATGAGACCTTGCACTTGATTCTCAAGGTTGACCTTGGTTTGAGTTCATAGCATTGACATCGTTTTACCCAGAGGAAGGATTACAGTTAAGAGGCAGCATTCCCACACCCAAGTTCTATTTTATAACAACCTCTGCCAGCTATGCTATGTTTAGCTTAAACTATTTTTGGATGCATAACAGTTAATCACCTCTCCAGTGAAAAATTAAAGGAGAAAAAAACACACCAGAAATGTCCTGTAATCACTCCTCAATACATCTAACTCCTCCTGGGTCCCTTTCCCTATGCCCTTCATCTCTGAGACTTCTCTGTGTTCCTTGCACCGGCATGCACATGAGCTGTCTCCCATGACCAGTGTGCTCAGGTATCTGTTTCCTTCAGGCCTGGCTCAGATTCAGCAGCTCCAAGGAGCTGACAAGGAGTTGGGAGAGAGAGACTAGCTGTGCCCAGTTTTGCATGAAAGCAGCCCCGGACATACACTTCTACAATCACTCTCCAGGCTCTGCCTCCCCACCTGAGCTGCTCCTCCGTGCTAAAGTCTTTGCTTAAGGCATAAAGGACTTTCCCCCTAAGTCCCAACTTTTAGAACACTGTCTCTTCAGCAGAACTCATAGACTTCTTCAGATTTTGTTCTGATCTGATCCGTTTCTCAAAGAAAAAAAAAAGTGAGAGAGAGAGAAAGGTATGCTAAATTTCCCTTTGGGGGCCAGACAAGGGAATACAATGGGAGTCTTATGTCCTGGAGGAATGCAAGGAATCCCGAAGATGGGCCCAGGCTGCCTGAGCTGAGCGCTGTGTATAATAGAAGACACAAAGGCAATGAGAGGGTGGGCTCTGTCCACTTGGTGTAGGCAGGATAACTTGACCCTGAGATCTAGAAGAACCCCAGAAATCATGGATTTTCTGTAAATAAGAGCAGGTGAAATCTATTTCAATTCCTCTTCCATGTCAACTTCATAAAATTATAAAAATAAAATATGAAAAATGTCAAACATACAGAAAGTGAAAATAAGTATAATGAACATCCATAACATTTTGCCATATTTGCTTTCTTATATTTCCATATGTAGTTCCATATACATGTATTTATATATGTGTGTGTATATACATCTAGATGTACACACACACACACACACATATTTATATGAATTGCTGAAACATTTTAAAGGAATTATAGACATCAGGTCATTTCACTTCCAAATATTTAAGCTTTTATGTCCCCCAAATAAGGACATTTTGTGATTTAATAGCAATAGTATTATTACTCTTAAAAATAATAACTCCATAATATCATGTAATACCCTGTCTCTAGTACATTGCCCCAGTGCTAAAAAGTGTATTTTATAGTTGTTTTCTTCAAAATAGAATTCAATCAGACCAAGCCAATTATCTGGTTGACTTTAATATTTTGCATTTATTTGTTTCCCCTCAGTGTCATTAAATTTTTTTTTTCCTCTTCTCTGTTTTTCTTTACTCTGAGGATTAGATCATATATGCCAACATATCAGGAGGCACATAATATCAGGTTGAACTATTGGGGACATTAAATTTACTTTATCCAATAAAGTATAGTCAGTTTTGCTAGAATACCACATATATAATCTTAAAATCACTGTCTATGCAAAATTACATAGTAAAAATCACAAGGCTTATGGGGAAAATGGAGATAAGGGTACTACAGCATTCAAAACTGTTGATAAAAAAAGAGGAATTTATTAAAAATAATAGCAGTTTGACACATGTGAAATGGTTAAAAAATACATAAATACCACAACAAATACGGCACTTTACCTTGAAAAAACACCTGATGCTTACTTGTAGAAGTGGGCATCCAAAAGGGTTGCAGCTTGTAAGTTACTATGAAGGGATGGAAGATGATCTCAAATTGGACAGTGTCCACACCAGAAGTGGATGGGTGTCGCTCTTCACACACGTGGTGAAATGAGGTAGCTGGTAGGAGTTTGAGATGTGCACGTGTGTGCATGCTGTGTATTCCTAGGTGGCGTGGCTCAACGGGGGCAGTTTTCGGCATTCACCTAGTGTTTCTTGAGGACAGGATCACACAAGTAAACATGAAAATGCATTACCCTCAAAGTGTTCCTTAGTGTATCAATCATATTGGAAAGAATTCACAATTCAAAACAAGTATATCAGAACTGATTGCATTGGCAATTTACTTCTCTCTTTTTTTCTTAATCAGTTTAGCTAGAGGTTCAATTGTATCGATCTCATCAAAGAAAGAGGTGTTAGTCTCAATGGGTTTTTTCATTCTGTTCTCTCCTCCATTTATTGTGCTCTTATCTTTATTACTTCTTTCTTCTGGTTACTTTGAGTTTAATTTGCTTTTCTTTTTCTAGTTTTCCAAGGTAGAGGTTTAGCTAATCAATGATAGATCATTTTTATTTTCTAATATATGATGTTAGAGATATGTATTTCTCAACAAATACTACTTTAGCTGCATCTCATGAATTCTGATATGTTATGCTTTCATTATCATCACAGAAATAGTTTCTAAGATTTCCACATCTATAAGGATGGAGTAGACATACCTTCTATGCATTCTATTAAATACAGCTAAAATGATATATATAAAAATATATAATTTATTTATATATTTAAAAAAGCACATAAGACTCTGAACGGTAAAGAGAAAAACAGCAGACAGGGTAGGGACCCGGAGACTAGAATAATGACAGGACGCTAGGGGTGATATCAGCCAAGGTTTCGTGGGGATCATGAACTCCCAAACTCCATCCAGCATTAAAGAGAAATCACCCCCCACTGAGTGTCACTGGACTTCCATTCTGACCTCTTGGCAATAAGGCATGCCTCCTTTCTCTAAACAGAAAGAAAATATTTCTTTAAAAAAGGAATCTTAAAACATAAAGATGGAAGAAAAAACAATAGAAAGAGCAAATATGTGTTTGACAGTTGAAGCAAGAATTGTAACACTATAATTTGGTTCTCAATATACATAGAAAAACTTTTAAATTTAATATTTATTTAATATCATTATATTATAAATGGAAGAGGGCAAAGAATGTAAAGATAAAGTTGCTATATTTCATTATAAATAGTAAATGTTGACACCACTAGACAAAGTATATATACACATACATGTGTATATTATAAACATAAAGCAGTCAATTAAGAAGCTATAAATAATATGTATCTCATATACATACATTAATGCATAAACATATTAATACAGTAATGAATTTTTTTTTATAAAAGTAAAAATCTGCTGGATTTCTTTCAGTTTGTGAAAACACACTAATGTAGGTCTTTTGTAAAAGCAAAGTGACAGAACATAAACTTTTGGAAAGTGGGGAATACTATTTGCTTTATGCCATTTCAGCTGACAAAAGGTTTCACAAAAATGCTCTACTTTTGGATCCTGGGGAAACCTGTACAAAGTGATACCCTCAAAAACACCATAGACATCAAGTAAAAATGATAAACAAGCCCTAACCGGTTTGGCTCATTGGACAGAGCGTCGGCCTGCAGACTGAAGGGTCCCAGATTCAATTCCAGTCAAGGGCATGTACCTTGGTTGTGGGCACATCCCCAGTAGGAAGTGTGCAGGAGGCAGCTGATCGATGTTTCTAACTCTCTATCCCTCTCCCTTCCTCTCTGTAAAAAAAATCAATAAAATATATATTTTTAAAAAGATAAACAAACAAGGAGCTTTTCTATCCTTTTCCGGTGTTCAAGATGTCAAAGCGGGGATGTGGTGGGTCCTCCAGTGTGAAATTCTGGGATTTCCCCGGGTCTCCCATTGGGAGCCGTGATCAACTGTGCTGACAACACAGGAGCCAAACATCTGTAGATCACCTCTGGGGACGACTGAACAGACTTCCTGCTGCTGGTGTGGGAGACATGCCGGCCGCAGTCAGAAAAGGCAACCAGAGCTCAGAAAGAAGGTACAGCCAGCGGTGGTAATTCGACAAGGAAAGTCTTACCAGAGAGAATATGTGTTTCTTTATTTTGAAGATAATGCAGGGCTCACTGTAAACAATAAAGGCCAGATGAAAGGTTCTGCCACCACTGGACCAGTTGCCACGGAGTGTGCAGTTTTGTGGCCCAGGATGATCACATCCAGTGCTGGCAGCATTGCATGATTCTCTGATGTATTTGTAAGGAAAAACCCCTAAACATTCTTTTCTTCCCCCACCCAAAAACAAACAAACAAAAAAAAGGAATTCTAAAATCTGTTAAAGTAACCCATAGAGAGGCAGAAAACAAAAACTAAAATCAGGTCAAACAGAAAACAAAAAATAAATGGTAGACTTAAGGCCTAACATTAGCTAATAAATTATAGAGGTACAGCAATTAAAATATAGAAATTGGCAGAGTGGATAAAAAAATTGGGAAAATTTCAAAGATTCTTTATATGCTACCTGGAAAAACAAAACCAAAGTGCTTGGCCTAATTATTCCTCTCATAACTACCTCTTTTGATCTGTCACCCACACCACTGCCAAGTGCTCTCTGAATGAATTAAAATACCGTAACTCAGTGGTTCTTGACCTTTCTAATGCCGCGACCCTTTAACACAGTTCATGTTGTGGTGACCCCCCAACCATAAAATTATTTTCGTTGCTACTTCATAACTGTAATTTTGCAACTGTTAATGAATCATAATGTAAATATCTGTGTTTTCCGATGGTCTTAGGCTCTACAGCAGCGGTTCTCAACCTGAGAACCTAAGACCATCGGAAAACACAGATATTTACATTATGATTCATTAACAGTAGCAAAATTACAGTTATGAAGTAGCAACGAAAATAATTTTATGGTTGGGGGGTCACCACAACATGAGGAACTGTATTAAAGGGTCGCGGCATTAGGAAGGTTGAGAACCACTGCCGTAACTCCTACGAGCCTAATGGTGCCATTTTACAACATTCAAAATAAACCAGTGGGGTGGGGCCTATTTATAATATCTCTAGTGAATATATATGGAGATAATTCAAATGATTGGACCCGAACACAAAATATGCCTATAAAAATGCAACATTTTTAGTTATTGTCTTATGCATTATTCATGTGTTATTGTTATCTCTGATTGTGGGCAGAGAAGATACTGTGCAATATCGCAGTCTTTTGAAATGTAATGTCCTAGGAAATGGTGTCTTTTGCTGCAAGGCCCATATGCACTGGAAAAGAACTTGTATCTGTAGCATGATAAAATGTTCTCATCGTTTTGGAATCACAAAAACTTGTCAACTAATTCATAATTATCCTAGAATCAAGAATGGGTGTTTTTACTAACAGAAGTCCTGTAGAGGGATTCTCCATCACCTATCCATAAGGGTACGCTATCTCCAAGTTCCGCATGAAATACAAAGATGTTCATCATGAAAGGATGCATGCCCAAACCCTCCTCATTTAGTGTCCACCCACACAGAGACTAGGTCCCAGAGTGTAAACTATCTCCTCCAAATTTCTGTTCTTGAATACTCCTACGTGTATATGCGGTTTGCTTATTTGAAACTTAAAATGTCCTCACAGTTGTTTTGAGGATGACAATGACAAACTTATAATAAAGCAAAGCAAACAAAACAAATACCCTGGCAACGCACTTGGTCCTTTCACATGGGTGCCCCTGGCTTCACACAGGAAGTTGTTGCACCTGTACATGCATTCCTTCACAGCTCTCTTTGGCCCAGTTAGTCCCAGAGCCTGGAAATCATATGAGCTGTTGGATGGGAGGGCTGAATTAGAGGTGAGTGGTGCTTTGGTCAAATAGCAGAGCTGTGAGATGCTGGGCTAACCCTACAAAGAACAGCTGGAGTCACAGTCAACAACAGCCTTTGTCTTGTGTCCACTGAAAGGGACTGTCAACCACGAATCAGTATTTCCAGCCCCATCGGCATAGATGAGCAATTGTTCTCAATCATGCACCTTTAAAATGCAAAGGTTTGTGCTAGTGGTGAACTTTCTCAGCAATCACTGAAATACTTTTTAGAAAGCAGCACGCAGAGGCAAGCTTTAGGAGTAGAGAGAGGGCCAAACCATATCCTCACCCATTCACCCACTGATCCATTCATAAATGTATTCATTCATTCAGGATTTGTTGGTCGACCAGCAGTCCAGGTTTTGAGTTAGGTTCTCTAGAGATACAAGAATGAATAATGCTTGGCTCTTCCTCCCTAACAAACAACAAATCATAGTACAACACAGCAAGAGCTCTAAGGAAATGCTTCTAAACTACATTTTCCTACAAGACAGATACACACATTAGCCACTATGACCCAAGTCTGGGGAACATGGCTGGGTAGCAAACCTGATAGATAGGTGTTTCAGCATTTTGTGCTTTTCTACCTTTCTTATGCCTCCTTAATCCTTCAATAAAAAACTTAACTCCAGCTTCTCCGGGATACCAAGTAAAAGCAGTGGAAATACAAGTCCTCTGAAGTTCCTCTCATCCATCCCAGTTTAGGCACTGAAGTGGCCACTTGGATTCTCCCACCACCAGTGATGGTACTTTGCTTGCTGCCTGGGGGGCTTCCTTTGGTAGCTGATGCTGCTTCCCTCCCACCACCATTTTCTTTTTCTGAAGTTGACAGGGGAGGCCTCACTTCACACCAGTATCTGGGGCTCCTATTAAGCTCCAGGGCAGGAACAAGCCTTGATGGTATTTTGGTTTCATGTCTAATGGAATTTAGGTCCAAGATTCCTGGGGTCTGTTTGGAAGACATTTGAATGGTACTTACCTAGTGTTACACTAGAAATCACTTTTCCCCTCCGACCCTGAACTGGATCACACCTTGATGGTTCTCCACAGGATATCTCTGCATATTCAGGGCACTCAGCCCAGAGGCAGGCATTCATTTTGGTCTCCCTATATTGTCTTAATCCACGGATTGAAGGGCTTGCTACACATCCATCAATCAGTATGTCATCTAACTATCTCCATTCCTTCTATAACCTTCTCTCTCTCTCCTGGAGAGACTATTCCTTCACACACCAGAGTCCCCATGGTCAGCATTAGCCTCTTCCCCCTGCAGGTATAAAAGCTAGCTGGTGTTTGCAGATGCTCCACCCTTCTTCATCCAAAGCAGCAGGAGAAGAAAGCTGACTCTACAAAATTCCCTATCCGTGTGACATTCTGAATTCCAGCAAACTATAGAAACTCCTAGGAACCCTTGCAGCTTTTCAGAGTGAAGGGAAATAATATTCACTTGCTCTCTATATTTATACCAGAACTCCCAAAACATTTTAAATTGCAAAAGGGAAAGGGGAAGGGAAGATAATAATTGAGTTACTTACTTAGCACACATGAGAATAGAACCGCGCAACACATTGGGTAACTTTATTACATTTGATCTTATTATCCAAAACATGTCAGTTCTACAAATGAATGCCAGAGAGTAGGAAGTGTTCTTAATAGAAAAGTGACTGGTTTTCCGTCTGTGGTAAATTGTCACACAGCCCAAGGTTTATCCCAGTGAAAGGGGCACATTTAGTCTTCCCAGAACTCTTATATGAACTTTTACAGAATCATACAGGGATTATTTCAATCATCAGGATGTGCCTGAAAACCAACAAGGTCAAAACCAAAATCTTTGGGTCTTTGATCAATGGGCAAATTCAAAAGCATCTACTATGCCTTTGACACATTACTAAACCCTGAAAGGTTACAGAATGCAAACAAAACTTGATCTTCAAGTAGTCTCCTGTGAGAGACATATATGCATGTTACTGTAGAGAAAGGGCCTCAAGGAGTCCCTGGCACATAAAAAGCCCCAACCGGTGGTAGCTTTGGTTATTAGCTTCTGAGCTATAACAGAGGCACACGAGGTTTTAAAAACTGTCCATGGCAGCACAGCGCCGAGGACTGAGTGGGAAGATGCCCATGGTCTTACCCAGGAGGTTCTTTGATTTGTACATTGGAGGAGCAGTACAGGGTTTTCAGGGGGAAATGGAAGAGCATTCCAGGCAGAAGGAACAGCACAGAGAGAAGCAAAGGCTTGAATTCACCTTTACCAAAGGAACCCAGAGTGTGGCCAGGGTTGAGAAGCTGAGGTGGGAGAAGATACAAACGTAAAGGCTCATTGGACTCGGGTGATGAAGGACCTTAAAGTTCAGGATTTATTCTGTCGACAATGGGAGACAAGTTTTTTACAGAGGAGATTGATGTCATCGAACTTGTGATTTAGAAAGATTACTGTGCCCCCCTCCCCCCCAAAAAAGGGACTGGGTGGGATTGCTGAGAGGCAGGAAATGCAAGCCTGTGTTAGGAAGGGGGGATATGGTGAGGAGGGGACCTAGAACAGGCAGCGCCCTGCGGAGAATGAGGGAGATTGGGAAACATTTAAAAGACAAGCTTTTTCATTATGAATTACTCTGCTATTATTCTTTCCAAGTTAGTGGGTGTAGTTTGCAATGATGTTCATGTCTATGAACGGCAAGTTCTTGAAAAAAAAAAAAAGAAAGACTGGATTTTGCCAGCTCTGTGCCCCGGCCTGAGGAGGACTAACCTGTTAGACTCCGCGGGCGCCCCTTAGTGGCAGCTCTTGGAATGACTGGCTCAGGACCCAAAAGCTCATCAGCCACGAGCAAGAGGTTTTAGCAACCTGTCTTGAAGACTTGACCAATGCCACACTGAAGTTTCATCGCACGTTTTCAGAGAGGTTGGGACACTTTCTTGCTTGGGTTACAAGGGTGAGCATTTAAAAGGTGGCTTGTTTCGGCCAACAAAATGAAATGCTGCATTCCAGATACAAGAGTGGGAAGAGGGTGGGGAGAAACAGAGGCCACTGAGGGAAGAGCCCTGTGACATCTCCCAGATCATCTAAACCTGAGGACCAGGCTGCTGTCAGTCACAGGGCAACGAAGGAAGCACCCCTGCTGTGGCCCTGGCATGTGAAGCCAGGGACCCTCATATAACAGCAGCAGAAGCAGCCGTTGCTTGGTGCCCGCTTTGGTGTCAGGGGCACAGAAGTTTAAGATGGAGGACTAGTTTGGCTTCCATTTAAATTGCATCCTCAGCAAATAGAAGGAACAAAGAGGCCCTGAATTTGGCAACTCTCTCCCTTACACACCCTTCCTATAATCAATCCATCCCCAAGACCAGGAACTCTGTCTGTAAAATCTTTCAAATCCAGCTTAAATTGACCACGATGTGCCACTCTGCCACTGCCACCGGGTCGGGCCACCAGCCCCTCTTGCCTGGATTCTACACTAACCTCCCTGCTTTCACTGTTGCCCATCTGCTCCCACAGGCAGCCAGGATTTTCACTGTAAAGAGTAAATCAGGTCAAGTAACTCCCCTACTCTAGGCCCTCTGATGGCTGCTCATCACTCAGAGAATAAAAGCCCATTCCTCACTTGGCCCACCCAGACCCTCCCTGCCCCACCCCGCTACTTCTCCAACCTCATCTCTCACCACCTTCCCCTCGCTCCCCGCTCCAGTTCCTCTGGCCTCTTTCAACCCCCTGGAACACACCACGCTCCTGCTTTTGGTCTCTGTCCTGGCCAGACCTTCTGAATGTGCTTCTGTGACATGTACCCCAACCAGCACTCTCTCCTCTCTCTCACCCCTTATCGTGCTTCCTCTCCCCCAATATGATTTTTCCTGGTATTTTATTGTACCACTGTTTATTTATCTCCCACTCTGGAGTGTAATCTCCATGAGATCAAGGATTTAATCTGTTTCATTAACTGCTATATTCCAGTGACTAGAGTAATGTCAGGCACATAGTAGGTTCTTAAGAAAGACTGACTGAATGAATGAATGATACAGTATCCTCGCTTCCTAGCCCCCTCCAGTCCTGAAAGAACTATTCACCTTTATCCTCACAACCTACTAAAACCACTAGGACAACCTGACTTCCCAGAGTGAGAGATGGAGCAGGCTTCACTGGGAAAGCTCAGTACATTTTCAAGACACCAGGTTATGCTCTCAGAACACTTCAGTTTCTGTCAAGAATTCAACAGCTGCACCCACTCTGCCTGAGGAGGGGACTTTAAAGTGTGCATCATTTTAACAGTAAACTTCAGAAGATTAAATATAGGTAAGTCATAACTCTGAATGACCTCAATCCACTCCATGGATGCATATTATACAAACAAAGTCAAACTTTAAATAACTAATGCATGATTTTAGTCTTTCGATTAAAAAACTCAAAATCAGTACCTCTTTTGGAGCTAATAAGAATAAAAGCTAGCTTAATGCTAAAGGAATCAAATGTCTTCAGAAGGGCACACTAGTCAAAGGCCAGAGTGCCCTCTACTGGCCATTGGCAGCAAACAAAACCATGGGGGCGGGGGATGGGGGGGGGTGAAGGGGGAGTGATTGCAAAGAGGAACCAACTTTATATTCAAATCCACAAATGAGATTAAAAAATCACCTTAATCCCTCAAAGAAATAGGGGAAAAGACTCCATCCCTATTTTCAAGGAACACAAATTCAGAATTAAAACAGTAGGAAAAAGAATGCAATCTAGAACATACTGTGGAGTGGTACCAGAGCTGAGGTTTATAAAAGGACTAGGAGTCATCCGGGAGTGGTGTGTACATGGGAAGTTATAGTCCAGGTGATGGCTCTATAGATGCAGCCTGGAGGTGAGAGAGCACATATTTAAGGATGCCAGGAGTTGAAAGCTGTGACAGTTACTCTTGGTTGCCTACTCACCAGTTATTTCCCGATCTGTTTTTCCTTGCCGGTGTGCTTTCATCTTAGTGGCAAAAAGTAACAGGTACTGATTTTTCTAACTGTTCTCACGGCTAGAGGCCCATGAGATATAAGGAATCATGTGCCTGAGGAATTGTTGGGATATCGTTTCTTTCATGATAACAGAGGAGACGCCCATGGAGAGGGCCCAGCATTTTCAATCTGCTTGTTGAAGTTGTGAAGTTGTAGTCCTTGAAGCTATTGCAGCCATCTGGTGGCTATGAATGAAGATACCACCAACACAGTAGTCTTTGATGTTATTACAGAACTGCTGAACCACTCTGGGACCAACCAGCTGTGGACTTTCTTGTTGTAAGGTGGGAAAAAATCCTTATGGCTTAAGCCACTCTTGTTAATTATTTTGTTATTTATAGCCAACACACACACTCATTGGTAATACTCTTATTCTGACTTGAGGAACAATGGAAGGTTCTAAGAAGGACTGTAACACAATGAAATGTGATTTCAGAAAATTCAGACTAATAACAAGCAGAGAATGAATGGAAAGGGCAAGAGGAAAGGTCAGAAGGCCAGTTAGCATATTTATAAAAGTTTAAATGTGGGTAGGGGGAGGTTGATGGAAATTAGGGTCTAACCTCTGAACTACTAGGTATAGAATAGAATATATAAAAATATTTAAAAAGTAAAATAAACATGACTGGGTCATTGCAGGAGCTAGAAGATGAGATGAAGGGATCGAATCCCAAGTTTGGGGCTTGGATAAGAAGGTAGGTGAACAGGTCATTGTTTGATATGGCGACTTTCAGAGAAGGAGCAAGCCAGGATGGGATGCTAATAATGAATTGTGTTTGGGACACACTAGGATTGAGGAGCCAAGTGGAGTCCAGTGAGCAGCTGAGTTTTATATCAGGGGCTCAGAAAAACGTGGACTTAAGATAAAGATGTTTGACATATCCACACGATTATGGTAAGTGAAGCCACAGAAGTAGATTTGGTCACTGTTTTTGGAGCATATGTAGAGTAAGGGAAACAAGAGAAGAGGGCCAGGGAAGAACCCTCATGATGACCAACATTCAGAGAAAGGCAAGCAGAAAAGCCATGTTGAGTCTAAGAAACAGCAAAGAAAGCAAGCAAAGAGGAGGACGTGTATCCTGTGGCAAAGGAACAGAAAGGCTCCGGGAGGAAACTTCCAACTTCAGTAGAAATGAATGAAATAAGGACAGAAAAGGACAACCCTGGGTGACCTTAAACAGAACGGGTCTGTGGAGTGTTGAGGAAAGAAGCAAGAAAGCGTTAGCAAAGTTGAAGTAGGGGACCTTGCAGGCAGAGAGTAGACTTCTGCAGTTTAAGATCTCTGAGGCAATGCAGTTAGTGGTGGTATTAGCATAGAAGTGAAAAATCGTTCGAGGTGGAAATACAAAGGAACTGAAAGCCCAGGTAGTTGAACTGGTCATTAATGCGGTGAAAGTAACCAGAGATTCCTTCCCATTCACCGTGGAAAAGTAATCCAGGGGTTACCAGATGTTCCCACTGAAGATTCCACAACGAGATGGTAGAAAGAAGTCTCTGAGCCACTTATCAAAGTTGTCAGCAAATGGGGTGGGTGGTGAGTGACAGAGAGGAAGAAGGATGGGTAGAGCCAGACATCTTGAGCCTCCCTCACAGTGGGAGGGTTGGTTATAAGAGGACAGCAGAGTGTGGTTTGGAAGCAGTAATGGAGAACTTGGAGGACACTGACTTCGCTACTCTCAGTAAGCAGTTCTCAACACTGCCTTTCACCCATGGAGTGTCTACAGATGATTTTAGGATTATACCCCAGAGATTCTAAACGGGTCTCTAGTCCAACCTAACCCATAATTTTAGATGAGAAAACCAAGATCCAAGAAGCAATAAGTGACTTGTGCAAGGTCTCATTTCCCTAGACCGCCATCCAATGGTCTCTACACTACACTTCCCTAGCGCTCAATTTGGGCTCTATTGTTTTATAGTTGCTCTAGTGGCCTGATGAACATATTCGTGAACATTAAAAGGAAATTAATTACCGAAGCTCAGCAGTAAACCAGATTCGGGGCCAACAGTGCCCCAGCAACAGCAATCCATCGTGATTCCCCATTCTGACAATGGACTCTGTAGACGAAACCCTACCCTTTGAAGTGTATATCTCCACCTTGCCTTAGGACAGTGGTCGGCAAGCTCATTAGTCAATAGAGCCAAATATCAACAGTACAATGATTGAAATTTCTTTTGAGAGCCAAATTTTTTAAACTTAAACTATACAGGTAGGTACATTGTTATTAACTTAATTAGGGTACTCCTTCAATCGCACTGTACATGCGCACCCGCACGTGGTATTTGTCTTAGGACAGTGGTGGGCAAACTCATTAGTCAATAGAGCTAAATATCAATAGTACAACGATTGAAATTTCTGGCACAAATTATGCCCCCAACATAGTTAATCTCCCTGGGCCTCAGTTTCCTCACCTGTAAAATGGGGATTTTATAGATTGAATGTTTATGTCCCCAAAACTCAAATGTTGAAATCTTAACTTTCAATTAGAAAATATGACGTCACATCGTCTCAGGGTCTGAGCATATATTGCATTTAGTTACTCCATTCCTGACCTTGGGAATAGCCCCAAACATGCAAATGTGATATGACTTTCTCACCCAGAAGACAATCAGCTTTGTGAGTCAGATGTTACTTCTGAAGATCCCTCTGTTCATCTTCAGGTCGGAAGAATGAAGTGAATCATTTTGGGAAAGGAAAGTCAATGACCCTCTTCAGATGTGTGGACAAAGGTCAATCAAAGTATTCACGTATTTAAACAAATGCTGAGGGCCAGGCCTAGAATTCCTCTAGCTAATGATTCCAGAACCCTCCAGTTGACTTGTATCAGAAAACACATTGAATTTCATATTTTTAAGAGAAAAGGTGGTATTCATGCATTTCTAAAAGGGAGTCTTGCTCTTTACACAAAATGAGTCGTCTCCACAACGACCAGGAAAGGGGGCACTTGACTGGTAGAAAGGTGCATTCCACACCTCCTGGTAGGAATGGCTCCATACAGGAAATAAATGCCTCAGACTATTAGAGCATGGTAAAGCCAAACATTACAATCAAGAACTAACTGAACCCAGATTAAGCACAACTGAGATTAAATTTTAGCTTTCTGCACAGCTCACCTATGCAAAACAACAACAACAACATGCAGATTGGATGATATGGTTTTTTCAGGCTAGGGATAGTTTTTCCAACAGCTGGCATCCCACCTTGCTTTGGTGAATGTTTAACCATTGTTAAATAAATAAATCCTAGCTGCCAGTCCTCCGGAGGCCCATTCCATACAGCTGCTCATGTGAGAAACAGTTTGTTCACATAAATCAATGCCTGAAATTTGAAGCGTCTGGCCCAGTGACTTCAATTTTAGGCTTATATCTGTAACCAGTTTGATTTCTCTGTTTATTAATAGCATGGCTCACTTGATTAGCAGTCCCACTGACCTCTCATCACACCTTACCTTCAGCCTCTTTGGAGGATAACAGCCTGTTTCTTTAAGAAAAACCTGAGGACCTTCCTGAGATAATGAGGGAGCATTCCCTAAAATTATATATACCCATATTGTCACTGTAACTTCTGGGATGTTACTTTTATGCAACTTGACTGGGCCAGGGAAATAAGTGAAACATTATTTCTGGGTGTGTCTGTGTGGGTGGTTCCAGATGACATCAGCATTTGAATATGTAGATTTGTACATTAGATGGCCCTCCCCAAGGTGGGTGGGTGTCATCCAATCCATGGTGGACCTGAATAGAACAAAAAGCAGAGGAAGGAGGATTCACTTAAGTTCTGCTTAAACTGGGACCCCAGTCTTCTGCCCTTAGATTTAAATGTACACCATCAGAACCCCTGGAGCTCAGGTCTTTAGACTTGGACTGGAATTACACCACTGGTTTTCCTGGGTCCCCAGTGTGTGGGATGCAGATTGTGGGACTTCCCAGCTTCCATAATTACATGAGCCAATTCCTTATAGAAAATATCCTTTACATATAAATAATAGATGGATAGATGATAATAGATAGATGATAGATATCATTGCTTCTGTTTCTCCAGAGAACCCTAATACACCCTTCAGAATTTCTGAAAATCTACAGCTTCTCATGGAGTCAGTAACTATCAGAGCCTAAGTATTACTTATGTAAGCTGTAACTGAGTAACTTAGCATTCTTGTTAATTCCGAAGATAAAATAGCTTCCTGGCACCTAGGCTGGGGTCTTGAGATTCTCCCTCCTGCTACAAGAACAGAGCTCCTTGAAGAAATGGCCAATTCCAGTTCTGAGGCAAGGAACCTACCAGATGAGCCTCTGTACCAGGAAGCAGGGAACCTAGGAGAGACTCTCAGAGTTGTATCAAAAGGACTCAAACAAAAACTCACAGGCAGGCAGTAGTAAGCTGGCTACAGAGAGAAAGGGGATGGAGGGAGGTAATAAAGGGCAAATAAAGGAGGTCAAATGTATGGTGACAGAAGATTTGACTCTGGGTGGTAAACACACTATGCAATATCAGATAGTGTATTATAGCACTGACACCTGAAACCTGTATAATTTTACGAACCAGTGCCATCTCAATAGGTTTAATTTTTAAAAATTTAAAGGAAAACAAAAGCTCTTTTATGTGGGCCAGCATTTAATTCCCTTCCAACTGGAGAGCTTTTCTTCTCCAACCCAAAGCCTTGTCTCTCCTACTCTAGCAGCAGGGCAATGACCAAGGCTGGGACTCTCAGGGGACCCACTCATATAACCATCCTGGAGCTCTGCCTACTCAGTCTCCATTTACCGGGTCTCTCCAATTTGCAACCTTCTTTCTTTAGAGACCCACGGGCTCCAACCTTTCAAGCTCCTGCTCTCTCCTGGCATAAACAACGAATGGTCTCTTAGTAAATGCATTTGAGTTATTCTATCCTGGATGCAGTGTCCAAATAACCAAACTCATAACCTGTCACTGTTTAATGCTCTAAAAGTTTGCTGAAAAGAAGTGCAAAGAGCATTTGGATAATACAACTCATTTTCCCATTGACTTTACCATCCTAGAAATGTCTCACAGAGGAAGGCTTTGGAGCAGGAGTGAGACGAACTGTTTCTAGTCCCAAGTCTGCAAACCTTGGTTTGGTTTGGTTTGATTAAACCATACGGCATGCCCAGTCTGTCAAACACAATTCTAAACACGTCATTACTCATTGAATCCTCAACAACCTTGAAAATGAGGTAGATAGTATTATATCCCTCTTTTACAAAGAAACTGAGGCATAGAGAGTTTAGGGAGTCTACCCAACATAACAAAACTAGTGAAATGGGGATGGGGGGAAGGCACTTGTGTTTTGAATGTGGGGACTTGTGTCCTCAACCACATAATACACGTTATTTGGAATGCTGTGTGTATGACGCAAGGAGAGAATGGGCTTTGGAGTCAGAAAAATTTGAGTCAGAATTCTGAGCCTCAGGTACTGCATATGTAAACTAACACCGCCTTTCTTCGGTTTGCTGTGTGGATTAAATGAGAGGATATATGTCAGCAGCCATGGGAAACCTTGGGAAATCCGTGAAGCACAGGCGTTAACAGACCATTGCCTACAGATTTCTAAAGGAGACACTTGAAGCATTTGAGTCCTTCCCTAGGAAACAGGCCTCTCATATGCAGCAATGAAAGGAGAAATGTTAAAAAGTCCCTGTTTGGTTAGAAATTGTGCTTGCTTGATGTTTATGTGTCTATAAAAGCACAGGGAGTTATCTGTCACAAATGAGGTAAGAGAGTTGCAATTAGATATCACCATGGGCCTACCATTTCTACCCTGAGGAAAACCAATTACCTGTGTCAGAGCACGCACTCCCTCCCCCAGGGAACACGCACTGGGTGGCCACCCCAGAGGCCTGGCTGTGTGTAGCCAAAGGCCCTCTCTATCCCGTCATCACCAAGGGAGCCAGGCCGGCCCTGGAGTCAGGCGTGTGAAGACAATTGGAACATCCTGCCTTCAGCAGGGGCTGAAATCCACAGTTCGTCTCTGCACAGTGCTTGGCCCTGCGTGGACAGGCACACAAGGGACAGTGAAACCTCTGACTTATTTCTCACCCAAGAAGCTGACATTCTTGTGATGAAAAGAATCAGAGTAGGAATTTCAGTATAAATGTGGCAGTGTGAGACAGAAATTTCGCAGTTCTCCTCCAGGATGTTATTCAAAGAAAATATATTGGCAATAATAGCAGTATGCATAATGCCACTTGGCGCAAAGCTAGCAGAGATATATAATCCGTAGCCTCAAAACAATATCTAACAGATGTGCAAAGTAGCCCAATCAGGTGCAAAAGCTACTTAGGAAGAAGCTGTGCAGGGGGTTGGGGGAGGGGAGGTTGCTTCATGAGCTGGCCCAGGGGCTCACAAGATGCCGGCAAGAATCCACTGCCTCTAGGTCCTGGGCCTACATGGATGTGACAGGGAAATATCCCGAGTATAAGAAGAGCTGCAAGATCTGGTGAGAGGGGCCGAAATGGCCTGAGCAGAAGCTACATGGGGAGGGGGGAGGCCTAGCGTGCACCACTTCAAAGTCGTCTTGGCCTCGCCCACTTCTTACTCCGGCCAAAGCTGCGGCACCCACCTCCAGAGACGCCTTCGCTGGCTGTGCACACATGCAGGTGGGCAGAGCTGTGCCGTGGGTAAGGCTTCCTACCTGTGCTCCCGGGGAACTCCTGCATCCAGCCATGGAAAGCCAGAAGTGTGGGGCATGGGAGCCAATAAATAAATGCGTCCCCGTTCATTCCCCAGGTGAGTATTTCTCCTTTGTAAATTCCTGTGGGCTCAAGCACTAACAGCCAACAGGACACCTTTAGAAATGCACCTTTATATTGGCCTTTTCTTCTGTCTCAATTCCCCGCTTCCTAATACCCCAGTTTCCCCCAAATCGACTCACCTGCAAGCATTTGTCTCAGGCTCTGCCCGTTGGGTACAAGCTGAGAATGTTAGCACCAGAAACTGCCTTAGCAAGCGAACTCTTAAAATGGGACTGTGGAGGTGATTACCCACCAGTCAGATTGCGAAGATCCATTTATGGTGGCCATGAGGGACAAAGCATCACAGGAACTCGTACCTGTGGGGGCACAGGGACAGGTGGAAGGTGAAGAGCAGCCCTTGAGCAGCATAGGAAAGTGGTCATTGTGAGGACTGGGGAGGTCGCTGGCTTTGGGAACTGTTCTGAATATCTTGAAAAAAAGATAACTACCGGTCAGCTAGCCATGAACTGTGAAAAGTAGGGGTCTCTAGATTAGAAGATTTATCCCCGGCAGCTGTAGGGCAGGCTTAATGGAAACCAAACTCAAAACCTGTCAAGGAGGCCAAGTGACAGAGAAAATTAAACCGACAGTCTCAACAGTTCCCTTATGTCATAGTCAGGAAGAGCGGGGCCCAGAGGACGGGGATGGAGCCATCCAGGTGGACAGGGCTCAGAATCCAGAACTCCCAGGTCCCCTAAGCCATCCCATCCGAGAGAGGCCCACCTTCCCTACACCTCACCAGAGGACAGCAGCCTCCCCGTCTTGGAGACCCTGCAAAGACTTCACCTGAGGCTGCCTCTTGGCAAGCTCCACGTGGCTGCCTTTCACTGGCTCTCGGCTGCTAGTGTCACCCAGAGCAGAGAAATGCAGTTCCAGCTCTAGGAGCAAGTCTATCACCGGATCTCACTCCTATGTGGAATCTAAGGAATAACATAAACTGATGAACAAAAATAGATCCAGTAGAAGCATCGAACAGACTCAGAGGGAAGGCAGGGGAGGGTGGGTGGGTGGGAAGAGTCAACCAATGAACTTGTATGCATATATGCGTAACCCATGGACACAGACAATAGGGGGTGCAGGCCTGGGGTGGGGGGCAGGGCGGGCTGGGAGAGGTCAATGAGGGAAGAAAGGGGAACATGTAATACTTTCAACAATAATGATTTTTGTTTAAAGAGGAGGAGGAGGCTAATAGTACTGGCAGGAACTAGGGGAAGATGTGAGGGAGGGGATCTCGAGTGCTGAAGTGGGGATGGGTGTGTGGGATTCGAGGTCAAACGAGGGAGCGAGTATAGGCATGGGAGGACTGTCCTGTGACTCAGCATTCAATGGCGCCCCCTCCCCATGTCACTGAGCTTGGGTAAGGCAATGGCCTACAGGGAATGAGGCGGAGCTGCTGAAGGTGCTGTGTTTGCACAGCGTTAAGGAAGAGGTGAGCAGATTTATGGATGTGAGCATGTCAGATGGAAGACTTTTCCAGACAGCCCATTATGACAGTACCACTTGCCACTTAAACCACTGTTCTTTCCACTTAACTAAAATGTCTCCATTTTTACACTTCAAAACAATACTACTCACAGATTAGGGAAAACTTAAGATCTGCTCATACGGTCCATGATGATAACAAAACACCCAGGAAAATATGTCAGATATGTATCTGATTACAATGGGGTTTTGTTTATTTAATTTTGGGTGGGTTTTTTGTTTTTTTTTTTTGACCAGCAGAGGGCAATCTAAGTCTCATTAAGCTACTTTTGGGGGGAAAAGAATAGAAAGAAAAAAAGAACTTAAAAGACAATATATAATAATCAGATGGCACCAAAATGTTGGTGATTGGGTGTCAGTCAGTCTGTCCAGGCTTCCTCAGACTTAGGATCCATTTCCTCCTTCCCTGCACCGCCCCCTCCTCCCACATCTTCCGCCTACACAATACATTCCCATCCTTTGATGTTTCTAGAAGAAACATCAAGGCAAGAGAAAGGCAGTTACTGCTCCTGTGAGGGATTGACCCCGTGCATTCTGCAATCCTTTTAACTGTCTCTCTTCATGGGAAGCACTGGCCTTACAGGTGAGAGGAAACTGGCTGCTCCTTTCTCCTTCTTAGTTGCCAACCCAGGTCTATTAACTAATCGCCTCCCGTGGAGGCACAAATCTAAGAATGCCCCGGCCTGAAGCAGGTTTCTCAGTGGGGCCTGAAGACTGCCAGACTCAGAACTGTGGGGTGGGGCAGGCTGCCTGCTACCCCTGTGGATACTGGGCCCCACCCCAGACAACAGAACCAGAATCTCTGGCGTCAGGACCCAGGAATCTGCATCGTAGCTTGCAACCCCCGTGACTGTTAGGAACAGAAATGTGTGATCCACTGATCAAAACAAGCAAAGACCTGACACAAGCCACACAAGGCACTGGGGTCTAACGGGAGACACACCTCCCTCTGATTCCCTCACGAGGCGTGAAGTGGACAGCCAAGCCCGGGGGAAAGGCCGGGAAGAAGGTGGGCTTTCTGAGTCGGCGCAGACGCAGACCCAGCATCACCAACACCAGATCCTGTCATCAACATACATGGGGAAACACTTGGGTGCTGTGGGTTTGAGTGAGGGTGGATGTGCATGCATCCAATGTTACTTAATCAATAAACACGAATGTCTTTTTTTTTTTAATCAGAGAAAATGGAAAATAAGAAAAAGTCATCCAACAGCTGTCTGCCTATCTGAAACATCTGTACGTAGACTAGAGCTTCCTAAACTTGCCTGCATCTGAGAATCCCTTTGGCAGCTCGCTAAAAACACTGACACACACTCTCCAGAGCATGTTCAAGCAGCCTCCATCGCACGACTGAACTGGGACTTCTCCCCTATGCAAAAAAAAAAAAAAAAAACAAAAAAAAAACACTACCAAAAACCAAGTGTAGATTCCTATTCGGTGTCTGAGCACAAAGAACAATTTAGTTGGATTAATGAACAGTTTAATGCATGTATGTTTTGTCATCGTTCTCAACACCAAAGCACCTGGGACCTAAGTCCCAGGAAGCAGCTGGCTCTTCCCTAGACGTCTATCTGATGGAGCAGTACTCCTGCACGTGTAATCCAGAGATCAGGACATACATCACCCTGGAACTTCTTAGAAACACAAACTCTCGGACCCTGCCCCAGCCCTGCTGAGTCAGGATCTCTGGGAGTGGGGCCCAGGCACCTGTTCTAACAGGCTCTGGGTGACCCTGACATATGCTAGAATTCTAGAAGCACTTAGTCAATTGTTTCATAAACCTTTCTAATGGGAAATACCCCTTTCTTGGCTTCTCAATTGGCAATTCTGATTCTGAGAAGCTGGAATGAGAACCTGGAAATCCAACTTGTGCAAGTGCCTACAGGAGACCCTTCCCATCGGGTAAGTTTAGGAGACTCCAGACACCACCCTGGTTTCTTCATGAGTCCTCATGGAGGCAGTGTTTGGATAAGAGATGGAAGACCTTTAAAAAAATATAGATTCTCTAGCCTAGTCAATCACTGTATTTGGGATGGGTGACAGCACTAGAGAATGTGGCTTTTTCTCCTGCAGTAAGTGACTTAAATGAAGAAGGGGTAACTTTTCAGTGGGGCTGGCTCTGTGCCTAGGGGTGCTGGGTGCTGGTGCTATGGCCTCAGATCCTCTGCAAGGAGCCAGCACCGAGCTCGGGCACAGAGGGCTGGAGCAGCGCTTTCTGGTTGACCGCAAGCGCTCGGGCCAGAAGACCTGGCAGCAGAGACAGCCCAGAACCAGCCCTTCCCCACAGACAGAAGCAGGAGAGAACTGCCTGCCAGTTGCAATGGGAGCAGGGGCAGCAGCCATACTTAATTTGGTTTAAAAAATAAAGAAATGTGACATTTCTTTTACCAGTCACACATGGAAAGACTTTCAGGAAACCAAAACACTAGGAGGGAAATAAAGTGTGAAAAATGTTGCTTTTAAGACTTCTCTTCCCTTCCCTTCTGCCTCATTTCCTACATCTGAAACTCTACAAAGGCAGCCTTGTATAAGACCTCACAGTCTCTTTATTTCTCCATTTCTTTGTCTTGCTACTAAGATATTTCATAATGTTGGTAAATTCCCTTTTCCTTTTCTAAGCTCTAAATCAGTATGAGACGCTACACTGGGCAATCAACCAATTTCCAAAGCTTTCTTTTCTTCCAGTTCATCAACCCCAAAGAGCTGAGTGTCTAAGGTTTAACACCTTAGTCTTCAATCAAAATCACATATATTGAGCTTAACAAAGTGCTTGATGCAGGGTGAGAAATAACACGGACTCTCATTTCTTCTCCCTTCAATTGTAAGCATCATCTTATAAAACTGCCGGATGGGTTTGACTCTCAGGTGTGAAAAAAAACAATATAGGAAGCTCGAACGCAGCTACTGTACACATCTACTTTTATTGCTTAAAGGCCACTAAAAGCCAAAAATCAGGACAGACGCTGCCAGGTGAAGAAATCTACATTTTGCCTGCATTGACTATAAAGAAAACTCCTATTGAGTGTGAATGCTGGAAACATTTTTCAGGTGACATGAACGAGTATATGTGAATCTTTAGTTTCTGAAACCACACTTGCCATGGGGAACAAAATAAAAAAAACCAGACTACAGAGAGAGGTCCAAATATCTGTGAGTTTTCCCGATATTCAAACTTTATTTTCCATCCCGTATTGTGGACACATTTGTTATTTCTTGTAGAAAAGGACTTCCGAAAGTCAGCCTCGGTCCATGTGGGTGAATATCAGCACACAGAGCGGCACACAAGTGCTGGAGGCTAAGACCACCAGGTCATAATTATGCAAGAAGTCCTTCAGAAGGCTGATGGACCTTGGGGCTTCAGCAGGGCTGAAAATCTGCATATTAGTACCTGCTGGTCTTTGCAAAAGGCCCAGGGTTCCTTTTGGAGAAAATGGTATTGCGATGCCACGCTCCACTGTTTGCCTCCAGAGCTGGCAACGTGCTTCACTCCTTCAAGAACCGCAGCTCTTTCTGCCCCAAGAGGAAGGCCGCCATCCCTCAGGCATGTGACAGCTGAGTGGCATTCAGTGGCCTGGTTGGCATTCACTGGACCCTTTAAAAAGTAGCTTTGTGTTTTCTGCCCCCTTGACAGCTCCTTTAATTATGTCCCCAATCGATGGGCCTAGAAATTGCTGGTGTGGCTACCCCTCCACGCAGCCCGAGAAGTCTTCTCCACCATCACCCAGAATTCCAAATGGAGGCTTCGGGCTGCCTCTTCCTTCAGCATTAACTGCTCCCATGTCACCATCCCCCAGGGAAGACAGGCAGTTCCTCATCTGGTAATGAGCCTTAAACGCGCCCACATGGTTCCATCCAGAACACTACAGCCTTGGAATAAACCTGATTCCCTAGGCCAGTGGTCGGCAAACTCATTAGTCAACAGAGCCAAATATCAACAGTACAACGATTGAAATTTCTTTTGAGAGCCAAATTTTTTAAACTTAAACTTCTTCTAACACCACTTCTTCAAAATAGACTCGCCCAGGCCTGGGTATTTTGTGGAAGAGCCACACTCAAGGGGCCAAAGAGCCGCATGAGGCTCGCGAGCCGCAGTTTGCCGACCATGGCCCTAAGCCATTGCTAAGTCTCTGCAGAGCAGGACTTGGCATAGTCCAGGATATAGGTTATATGTATACAGAGTCTTCGGGCAATTTCAATTTTTGGTCATGTCATTCTTATTGTCTTATTATAGCAAAGAGAGACTAAGGGGAAATAATTATTTTTTCCAGAAAGTGTTCCCTTTAAGACCTGTCAGACCATTTAGAAAGTTAAAATGAGACAACTGTTCCACTGAATTTGTTTTCTATTTTAGTTGGGTTCAGTGTAGTTCTGTTTCACTGCAGACAGTTCATTCTGTGATCAGTCTTAGAAGAACAAGTGTTTTGGGGTAGGTTCAATTTTTCCAGTGGTGGTCCTATAAAGTTCTATAAAAAAATTCATTGTATTTCCATAAAAATAAGGACTCCAGACAGTTCTGAACCTGGTATGTATATTATTGTCTCCAAGACTCCCTAAAGTAAATAAATATTAAGTTCCTTCTGGAAACTGGTTATGGCCCTTTTATTTCATTTGATGTTGACTCATAATGAGATTCCTCTATTTCATGCAGGCTCTTGCTATTAGTTTCCCTTTGGAGTCATAGAACTGCGATTGCACAGGTACAGTCACATTTGAAGCCAACAGAGCTCTTTATTAGTTCAAATATGGCTGGATACTTATATGTCTCTTTTGGGGCATGACTTCCTACAGGTGTTTTTTCCTACCATTGCATCAACACCACACTACCTTAATTACTATAACTTTGTTTTATATCTAGAATTAGCAAGTCCTCCAACTCTGTTATTCTTCAAGAAGAAACATCCCTTTGCATTTCCATATATATTTTATAATATACTTGTCAATTTATACACACATCAAGAAACTCCTTGAGACTTTAGTTGAGATTGTACTAAATCTATGTCAATTTGTGATGAAATACATCTTTAAAATGCTGAGTTTTCCAGTCCATAAACACAGAATAGGTCTTCCCTTATTAAAGTCTTCATTTTTCTCAAACATGTTTCATAATTTTCTATGTAGAAATCATATACAATTATGAGATTTATATCTATGAGTTTGATTTTTGATGCTTTTGTAAATGATATATTTTTAAATTCCTCTTTTTCTAATTGATTGCTATGGTATATAGAAATATTTTTGGACATTGATCTTAAATCCAATAATCCTACTAATTTTACTTATTGATTCTCATAGTTTATCTGTGATTCTTCTGGGTTTTCTCCATTCATAATAATGCCATTGCCAATTTCTTTTTAAAATTGGTTTTAGAACTGATCAGTGATACTCTAACTCATGTAGCTAGAAAAAATTATTTTCATGTTAGAGTAGTTCACATTTAGAATTTAGTACATTAGATTAAAACTAGCCCAGCTGGTGTGGCTCAGTGGTTGAACATCAACCTAGGAACCAGGTTCAATTCCCAGTCAGGGCACATGCCTGAGTTGTGGGCTTGATCCTCAGTTGGGGGCATGTAGGAGGCAGCCAATCAATGACTCTCTCTCATCATTGATGTTTCTCTCTCTCTCCCTCTCCCTTCCTCTCTGAAATCAATAAAAACAAACAAGCAAAAAACTAAACATCTGGACTGTTGGCCTCAGCATAGAAGAATACAAAGGACACCCAATACTTAAAGAACATCTTTATTTTCTCAGGAACTTTGGAAATATGTATTCTGTGCACAAAGTTTCCCTATCCCCACTCACCCACATCCACTTCCACCCCACCATCCCCTATATATATATACTAAGAGGAAAGAATGCTGCCTTTTGACCAATCTGCATTTCCTTGTGTATTCCTTTCTCTTTAAGCATGAACGAAACCAAAGACGAGTTGAAATGATAAATTTATTTGCCTCTTTGAACATGATATTCTTCTGATAACACCACTCATGGTAACTCATTTAATTTCTAAAAGACTTCCTCTTCCCACTTTCACATCCTCACTGCAAAAATCTCCTCCTTCCTGGATTACCAAGAAGTTACCAGTGTCCAGGCCAGCTCACTTCTAGTGATGGAACTTTCCCTTGTTACAGAGAAGGAGCTCTAAGCTTGGAACCAGGTCTGGTTTGCTTGTAGCAGAAAACAATGGAGAGGGAAATGAGCCTCAGTCTATGCAGTGTTGGACCCAAAGAAATGACACAAAATAAAGGGCCGGAGCCTGTGGGTTTGTCTTCAGCAATATTTATTGGAAACAGCGATGCTTCCCGTGGTAAGAGTTTATACATTAAGCAGTAAGATTTGCCTTTCACTCCACATGATCCACTACCGCAGGTGGCACGTCCGAAGCAGCACATTAAACCTCTGAAAGAATCTGTACAGCTAGATAAATAGAACTCTCGATAGAACTTAACGGGACTTGAATGACTGATACCAAAAATAACAACACCACTCAAAAACTGACACACAGCACTGTACACACGAAATGAAGATGAGCTAGAGGGGACAGATAAAAGTGATGACTGAATGGGGAAACAGTTTTGCATATGCAGCCACACTTCTTAAACTACTAAGCACAAACATCATCTTTACTTGGTCCTCACTGAGGGCAGAATATGCACAAATGATGTTCCAAGAACACAGGTGAATGTGGAAAGAAAAGGGATGTACTGTTTCTTGGTCTAGGAACTGGTGGAAAAATGGTTTCTAGTGGTTTTCTCCTTGTGTCTCTGTGCCAAATGGATTCATGAGACACACGGTTCGTAAATAAAGCGGAAATGAAAGTATTTGTTCCCCCTTCCCTGTACCTTCAGAAATGCCCTAAACACACACACACACACACACACACACACACACACACACACACACACACACACACTGTTTCTTTACAGCAGGACATTTAAGCTTGGAAACAATCTCTCAATCTCTTCCCATTTCCTCATAATAGAGTCTCCTCTTGTCAGCCCCTCCCACAATATGTGGATTGCTAACTATCTTAGAAATAAAACGGGATCCCCTCTGGCTTGAACAGCGGGAGGAAGGGAAACAGGCTGTGCCTGAGAGACAGGCACACGTGGGAGGAACAGAGGTGAACGTTTCCAGAGAAGGCTTTGAATCCACACTCAACACTTTCCTGGTGGCATCCAAGGACTAACTCAGACCAGAAGGCAGTTTGCTGGTGAGGGAGGCTTTCTTCGACAAACTTTGTGACTCACACGTTTGGGAGGGGACGATATGAGAGCAAACCCTTTCTCCTGTTTAGCGGGAGAACCTGAGACCCGGAGACGGCCCTGGGTGATAGATAATACCTTCAGTAGGATGGTTTCTCTGTGCTGTGGCTCATGGTCATTAGTCTAAGAAGCCGCAGTCTCCTGAGAACTGTCTGGCTGGTCTCAGATGGTATTTTAAAAGCACATGCCATGCCCACCAGGCGGAGAAGATACCATCCATCACCGTGACTCCTGTGGGGTCACACAAGTCAACCAAAGGTACTCTGTGGGGCCGGGTGACCTGGACCACTGCGGCCTGCGTTGGGATGTGTTGGAAGCAGCATTACCAAAGCAGTGGTTAAACTGAACTACCCGGGTCAAGAGGAGATGAGCCAGCCAGCATGACATACTAATGGGGCAGGGCAACCAGAATTTCCACATAGTTGATGGGGAAGAAGCCTGACTGGCCATGAAGCATCCCCTCATACCAGTTCTCATCAATCTGGTTAGTGAGTGTGATGATATCACCCTCTTTAAAACCCAATTCCCCTTCATTTTCAGGTTCAAAGTCGTACAGAGCTCGGCAGCAGGGCTGATCCATTGGGACACCTGGGAGTCAGAGCAGGAGAGAAGAACACAGAGAGACAAGGGGAATTTAACTCACATGTGCACCGCCCGCTGCGCCCGCCTGCTGACCCCTCGGGTCCTCCCTCACTCCTCTTCCTGCGGAAGCCTCCTCTTGCTACCAGCCCCCAGTGTCTCTGCCTTGGCAGCTCCCTCTACAGTCTTCAGGGGCTTGCTCAGATGTCTGGAAGGTGCTGGATTCCTGTTTTGTGTCCAGTGATGAAAAATGGCCACATCCATTCTTGCAATGTGTGCAGGAGAATTTATCAAGGCTTGCCTTCCTGACAATGCCCAGTGATGGGAGACCCAGCGACTCAAGGTGTTTTTAATGAGATTTAGGCTCATAAGCTAGCATGGCCAGAATTCTGTCCATGTTAGCCCTGTGAAACCTCTGCACGTGTGAAACAGTACAGCTAATTACATGGATGATGCTTTGCAACCTCAGAATAACAGTACAATTCTCACTTATTAAAAGTAAGTACTCCAACCTCAATATAAAACACTGGGTTCAAGCTCTAACTCTGTGTGACCTTGCAAAAGACACTTCTCTCTGTTTTTGTGTAACAACTTCACAGTACTATTATATCTACTAAGTGAGATGATGTAAAAATTATGTAATTTACACTTTATAAACTATTGTGTATATCAATGTGAGGAGTGCATCAGAGCTATGACATCTATAATAATAAAAGCATAATATGCTAATTAGACTGGATGTCCTTCCAGGTGTCATTCCAGACGACCTTCTGGATGAAGCTGGGGCTGGAAGGAAGCCTGAGTCCTGGGCACCAGAGGGAAGCTGGTGCCGGCAGCCGGGGGAAGGAAGGCCTACTCTTACACAAATTTTGTGCAACAAGCCTCTAGTCTACACTAATAAAAGAGAAAGATGCAAACTGACCATACCTTTGTGACGCCCACCAGCCAATCAGGAGTGAATACGCAAATTAACCCAACAAAGCTGGCAGGTTAATTTGCATATGCAGGCGCTGAGCGGCCGGGGCGGGGCGGGATGCTTGGGTTGTCACCATGGTGACGACGCAGGCGTTCTGCACCGCCCCAGCAGCTCTGGGCCTCTGGGCAGTGTGGGAAGGCAGAAAGGCAAGGCGGCTCCAGCCAGAGCAAAGGCGGTGCCAGCAGCCAGGGGAAAGAAGGCCCATTCTTGCACAAATCTTCGTGCATCGGGCCTCTAGTATTAAAATAATGCACTAGATTTGGATTAAAAGAATAAAAAGAATGGAGTCCTGACCTGGCCAGTGTTGCACTGGCATGTGTTACAATGTGGAATGCAGCTCAGTTGGTTGGAGAGTTGTACCACACACCAAAAGGTCATGGGTTCAATTTTCGGTCAGGGCACGTACCCAGGTTGCAGGTGTGATCCCTGGTCGGGTGTATATGGAAGGCAACTGGTCTATGTTTCTCTCATATCAATGTTCCTCTCTCTCCCCGCTCCCTTCCTCTCTCTCTGAAATCAGTAAGAACATATCCTCGGGTGAGGATTAAAAAAAAGAAGACGAAAGAAAGCAGAAAATTAACAAGTCTCTGAAAGAAGAGTAAAATATGCAGTTGGTTTCTGAACAGGAAGAAGCAAGTTACACGTAACATATAGGACTAGCCCTTGGGGCCAGCTAACTTCTAAGAGCCACTGCAGCTTATACCGCACACTGAGCCCTGAGCAGCAGATGTGGACACAGAGGCACAGAGCTCCCACTGTCACCACAGACCTCCCTTTCCCTTCACAGCCTCCTGAAAGCATCTCATAAGCGGTGTCCTACAGTAAAACATCAAGCACTGGGGATACAGGGAAAATAAAAGGAAGCTGCATGACTTTAAAATTCATATCCAGTATGACATAGTTTCCACTTCTCCAATCCAGCAAATGTTAAGGCTGAGAATCTCTCCAGCCCTAGATTCACCATATGCTCCTGTGCCTCAAGAAATCCAACTGAACACAATCTTGGAGCTGCTGCCTGTGGTTATGTGGGAGCGTATGGGGCATGCACTGTGCACGGGCATTCAGTCTTGTGCGTGCTGGAGCCACAGAGGGGGAAAAACAGAAAAAAAGATGCCACCCCAGCACCAAACTGGCATGTTAAGATGACCTTATGACCACGAAGGAGGGTCAAAATCAAATTAGGCCAAAATAATTAGGAGGTTAAGAGCTTAAGATGAGAGTTAAGCGAATAAAAATAATTTTATAGAGGAGAGACGAGGGAAATAGAGGAAAAGCCATGATCAATGAGAAAAGAAGGAGGAGTGCTTTTAACAGCTTCTACCTGACAAAACCATCCCGTAAGAAATGTATTATTACATATATCTTATGCAGCCAGATTAGATTGCTTCTAGAATTTTTGGAAAAGTGTCAACGGGATGTGCCCTAGGCCCATGTAGTCGGCGCTGTGGGTCTCAGCCCCTTACCTGAAGGCTTGGGAGTGCCCGCGTGGGAGATGCCTCCATTGGGCTGAGTATTGTCTCCAATGGGAAACTCCAGGCTCATCCGCGGTTTAGGCTGATATTCCCTTCTAGGCTGAGACGAAGCTTGTCTTATTCTGTGTTGAAAAGGAAAAGGGGAGAATAGAGAGTATGCAACCAATTAAGCAGAAAAAAAAAAAAAAAAATAGGCAGTAAAATCTAGGATATGCTTAGGTCACTCACCAATCTGCCCTGTGGCATAGGAGAAATCGAGAGGGGCCCTCGGATTTCTCATGTGTATGTGTCTCTGCTTCTGGTGATGTCCTTCCATGGTCACACCCTCCCTGTCTCTATCCTCTCTCTCAATCCCCCTACCTGCTCCCTCACTCGCTGAGCTCACTCTGCACTGTGCTAGGTGCTAGGGCCACAGAGATGAGTAAGACACAATGTTTGCCCACAAGCACCTATGGTCTGCAGGGGAGACAGAACATAAGCAACTGGTTACCCTAAGTGGCAGTAAGTGCTGTAGAGATGGGTGCAACATGCTGCAGGAACGTGGGGTGGGGTGGGGGAGTCTACCTGTCCCTGGGGAAGTTGGAGAAGGTCTACGGATGAAGGTAAAAGATTGAGTACGAGCCATTTACAGATGAAGGATGGAAAGGAGGAACTGTGTGCTCTGAGAACAGTGAACAGTTTGCAAAATGGGAAGTGGGAATGAAACTTATTCCCTAAAGAAAGTGTAGAACAGATTTGCAAAGGTGGGGAGAGCTTAGGGTATGGTGGCAGCAGAATAAGAGTGTCTTGGTACATCTGTCAGAGGGAAGAAAGGAAGGAACATTACACTCAACAGATGTCACTAAGACATGTATTTCTTTAGTGTGTTCGAGTGCCTGGTTTTAACCGTTCTAGAGGCTTCAGAGGGTTCCACACATTTCCACCAGGGTGCACCGAGGGAAGACGCACACTAAGCACTAGTCAGGGAAGATACGGAGCAGGAAGAGGCGGCCAGATGGACCCAGTGGGAGCAGGTGAGGAGGTTTCCATGGTGTAGCACAAAGACTGGAGGCGTCATTGTGCACTGAGCCGACGCATCAGCGATGAGTGTCTCATCTGGCCACGAGCTGAGAATCAAGGCTGCTGAGGCAACACTTTGATGCACATACATTTAGCAGAATCATCCTGCTTAATCTGGCTAAATAAAGTAACACATAGCATAGTGCAGGGCCACTGCAGACAGCTGAGCAGGCTGTCCCCAACTCCAGGGAGCCCCATTCACAAGGAAAACTACCACAGCCCTATGGTGGGCGCCTCAGAGGATGGGGAACAGGCCCCTGAAAGCAGCCCTTTTGGATGGACTATGCCACCATCCAGAGGAACAGAAGGTGTGAAAGATACAAGCTCTCAAACAGGTTATGCTGGATCACGGGCCCCATTTGGAGCAATGTGTGACCCAGGGCTAGGGACGACAGCTCCCTGAGCCTCAGCTGGCTCATCTGTTAGAAGAGGCGGACAATCCTTGGCCTACAGGGCTGTTTTACGATTGATGATGATATGCCTTTAGTTCCCACACAGAATAGCTGATCACTAGGATACATCTATTATCATCAGAACATCCAGGTATCCCATCGGTGGCAGCCAAAATATAATCCAGGTACTGACCTCTCATTCACATGAGATTAGATTCAACGCCACAAAGTAAAACAAAGCGTACGAGAAAATAAAATCAGAACAACAATCTTCAGGGTGCCCGTGTAAGGGTCATCAATAATTTTGGCAGAAGTTTTTCTTCAAATGTATTCTCTCTCTTATTTCCATTTCTTTCCAGATCATTTTATAGCAAGAAAATGGAGGTGTAAGATGCAGGGAACTGTCGAATACCTTTCTTCCAGTCTGACGGTGACTTGCTGCAGGATCTGGACTGCCTGCTTGTGGTACTCCAGCTGGGCTTGGACGAGCGCAGAGAGCTGGCTCACCTGTTCGATCTGCAGATCAAGGGGGAATCACACCTTAGTTCCCAGGTTACTGACTGTAAGCAGCTACTACTGTCCTGTGCATATGACAGAGCTTCCCTGACACACAGCCCAGTGCCTGGTGATGCCCAGGGCCCCGTGGGGAGCCAGGCGAAGACACATAGCTTTACAGATTCTGAATCGATTAAGGATAAGAAAACATCCTTATGAATGGGAACTCTAGTGCTACGAGGAGAAGCAACATTATTCAGAATTCTCCTGAAGATCACTTAACTCTCATCAAACAGTCTCATGCTTAGCTAGGACCTTCTGTGTAGGGTTTGGCTTATTTTATTGATATCCTATAAGACAAAAAAAGTATTGACCAAAGGATTCATTGCTTCCTATACTTTTCATGCTAAGTCAATATTAGTGCTGTTAACAGAAGCGTGAATACTGATTTCTCACGTGAGGCACCATGGGAGGCAGTGTGGTACAATGGAAAATCTTTTATCTTCTCCAAGACTCATCTGTAATGTAAAGGGGTTGGGGTCAGGTGACATTTGGCTTCATTCCAGCTCTACTATTCTAAGCATACTTGGTGACTCTTCACTTTATCTCTTGTGCTATAATCTAGCTGAACAATGGCCTCCAAATGAACAGAGGCAATGCTGCCCCAGGAGTTTTGAGGTGGGGTACAGCCCTGGGTACAGGTCAGGAGCACTGATTCAGGTCAACGCTCGTCCCATGAAGCACTCCTCTTCAGTAAGTAGGTGGACACAAGCCGTTTCATGCAAACACAAACCTACACTGTCTCGGGGTGATGGGAAAGTCTGGCCATGGTCAACATGTCTCCCTGTCACCAGTCAGGGCAAAGCAGTTAAGGGGTAAGTACATACAGACTCAGCAAACATCTTGGCAGAAGTTAGTCAGCAAGTGATCGGACCAGAGGTTGGGGAGAGCAAGGACAGGAAAGCTAGGTAACGGGTTTCCTACATGAGTGGATGGAATGTCACTTCTAAAGCGGTGAAGAATAATTTAGTACTCTGTAAATGTGAAAGCAGCTTTCAAACCATCTCATCTATGCCCCAAATGCAGTATCTATGCTACCATCATCAATCTCAATGGAATTTACCTTTTGAAAGAAAATGTCAACGATACTTCAAAACACAAAACATCTTAACTCTCTTCTGAATGCATTTTAGTTGATATTCTTATACAACCTGAAGTCAATCTGCCCTGCATTTCAACAAACCACTTTTTTTTTTTTTTTTCAGCTATTGGACTGATACATGGGTCATCAGAAATATTCTTATCTCCCAACTATTGGTAAGATCATTAGTAGACAAAAATTTAGTTAAATCAAACTACAGAAATACAGGAGAAAAAAACTTACCATTTCTAATCTACCTTATAATTTCACATTACTTAAAAGGAATGACCATCTACTGAAGTTCATACCACATAGTGTGATCAGACAGTGATGTTTTCAATGATGGGACCCTTTAGCACATTAATCTTGTGCTTGGATGGAAGGAGAGCCACTCACGTCCATCTCCAGCAGATTGAACATGCTTGACTCAGCAATTTCTTTAGACTCGTCAAATTTCTCCAGAGCTTGACGGATCTCTTCATCTGGAATCTTGCCTTGTCGTTTCTTCTTATAATCAAAGTCCAGGCGTCGACCCTCCAACTTCTTTAGATGATGCTGAAAAAGTCCGGGGCAGGAACGTGCTTTGGAAGGACTCATGGAAAAGGCCTATTGAGAGCTCACTTCCCCACCTGCCTGCTAGCTTCCAAAATGAGGCAGGCTAAGTTCTACAAGGTGTCACCAGACAAGTAAAAAAGCACGCGTCAGTGGGAAAACGCTTCCACAGGCTAAATGTGGGGAAACATGTTTTAAAATAACTAAGAGCAAGAAAGAAATTGTGGGTAATACCAGTGACTATTATTATTATTATTATTATTATTATTATTATTATTATTTTGCCCTCACTGGGACAAAGCCAAGCTGGAAGATGCCTTTCCCTTCTACAACAGAAGCTGGGAACGTGTGTACAAATCCCCAACATCAGAAGAAATGGCATCTCATGAGAAGGCAGAAAAACCCCCACTTCCCTTGAAATGAAGAATGGGATTCTTGATTTTCTAATCGTACAGCATTAACACTAGAAAGGACTTCTCTATGAAGTCACCCAATCTGTTAGAATTGCCTTATTAATTATTAATTGCTTATTCCAAATGTGGATTCCTGATCACCTGAAGTAGCATAGCCAGGGCAGGGGCCTAGGAATCTACATCTTACCACTTAGCCTCGTTGACTGAAGCAGCTTTCAGGGAACCACTGGCTAATTTAAGTCTCCCCTTCACAGTCACAAAACCTGACTTGGAAGGGACCTTCGTAGAGACCTAAGGCCCCACACTGCACTTTGACCCCTCCTCGCATCATCCCCGCCACATGCCTGTCCAGCCTCTGCCCAACACCTTTAGCGGCCAAGTGAAAAAGGACTTTCCCAAAGCTGCAGAGTATTTTTTTCCTAAGGGCTGCAGTGTCCCATGCCTAACAGGTAGGAGAAATGGCTGCAATTCCCTTGATCTTGGGTGTATTCGGAAAGAGAAGCAGATAAAAACAGAGGAGGGAATGGTGAAGAAGTGAGAAGGAAAGACAGGAGGAAAACATCCTAGACCTTCTCTCCCACTGCACACCCTTGCCTCAATCCATGCTCTGACCCAAAGCTAAATGTTTGTTCCTTTGGAAGGAAAATTCTCGTAAAACATTTGAACTTGTGCCAGCTGTAGGGCAGTGTTCTGGAGTCAGTTCATATTTTATGTTGAGAGTGGGTGTACCCCTTACTAACGGTGCAACCTTGAGCCAGTGGTAGAGCTGAAGGGAAGTTAGGCCAGAATGAGGAGATCTAGGAGACTTCAAGGTATGGCAGCTCATGTCACAACAAAGGAAATTAAATTTCAGACAGGTCCAACAAATATTTGTTGAAGGAACGAATGAGCAAACATTATACATCTAGTCAAAGGTAAAGCTTGTTGAACTTGATTTGGAACAGCTCAACTTTCTACATGTTTTACCAAGAGAACAGTTGTGTATCCTCAGTCCTAACAACTGTTATGAAATATGAAAACGTGTTTATAGAGTGACAGAATAACTATATAAGCTAACAACTAGTGCAGCTAGCGTTTTAGAGGATAAAATCAGCCCAGAAAAACCAGGGAATTAATAAAATTGTGTGTCATTAGGGAAAAGAGATTATCCTTCTTGGAAGAAAAAAACCTAAGGAATCTTGAAAATTAAACGTGGAGAAGTGAAATGTCATGTCCGTGAGTGGCAGAGGCATCGTAGTGGGACAAAAAGTATCGCATTTCTGGTTTCTCTCATTTATTCTGCTGGACTGCTTTGCAATGCACGTACCCGGTGCTGGCAACGCGCACAGTAAGTTTAAAACATGTTTTCTAAAGAAAAAGGGTCCCTCACCCATACAATCTAAACTGCCCACTTCCCCGAGGACCAGGGACAGGTACCTGAATTTCCCTCAGGTCTTTGTCATGAAGATTCTGAAGGGGGTCAATGAAGTTCTGCTTCACCTCCATGTCCAAAGAGTCCTTCACCTCCGAGAGGTCCCGCATGGCCTCCCCCACCTCACCGAGCGCAGGGCCTGGAAGGGGCGAACAAAACTCTCATATGTTAAAGAACAGAAGTAGAATGCGTTTGCATGGATAGTGCCCATCACAGAAGAAACCCCATGGATCCTGAAGACAACCGAGAGGAGGGACAGTGTGTAACACCCTCCAGAGAACAATGTTTTTTCTACCTAACAACAGTTCATACGGGCAACAGACTCTGTGCCCTTAAGGGGGTGCTATCTCTTATAAAACTTTGAAACAATCTGGGAAGCTCCCTGCCCTCTCTGTTAATTACCAGCTTTCCTGGTTAAGGCCAATGCATTTCTCAGGAGCAATAAGCAGCGTACAGCCACAAAGGCCATCATTTGCTAAGTAAGATCTCACATCACAAGGGAATGAAAGTGGAAGGTGTTCGGTACGGTAGCTGAGGGCCAGAGGATAAAGGAATAAGCCGTCTCATCCGAGGTAGGAGAAGTTGGCACCACATATGCCCTAGCAGGTTTAGAAGTTGGCACCACATATGCTCAGTGGACAGCGTGTGGCCTGTGGACTGGAGGGTCCCGGGTTCAATTCCAGTCAAGGGCACATGCCTGAGTTATGGGCTCAATCCCCAGTAGTGGGCGTGAAGGCGGCAGCCAATCAATAATTCCCTCTCATCATTGATGTTTCTCTCTCACCCTCTCCCTTCCCCTTTGAAATCGAGAAAAAATATATTTAAAAAAAGGAAAAAGAAGTTGGCACCACATACAAAAGAGCAGAGATCTAAGAGAAAGCTCATGGGGCTTTGTGTTAATCATGCTCACTGTGACTGTTTGATCTGCCTCAATTTCCAGTCACTACCAGAAAAACTTCAGAGTAAAAGTCCAGGCATCTGGAGATTTCAGTTAGCTACTGTAAAGATCAACATTTCATCAGAGAACAAGAAAATAAATAAAACCCCTACAACAAATCACACTAAAAATGATGAAACAACCCTGAAAACAAAGTTTTTGTCCCATGTGTACAGGACCTAAAACTGAGAGTGGAAATGAAAATGGCGTGACTAATTTCCTACAAAGTTTCTTACGGGCACTAAAATCCCCATGGACAAACGCAGGAATGAAAACGTGAGCGCGCACTCATTACCAAAGTTGCAGTCATCTCCAAGCTCTCTCCCGAACTTGAGCATGGCCTCTGCCAGCAGTGCTTCCGCCTGAGGGTAGCCTGGCCCTTTCTCCTGCCCGCGGATTTTGGACATTGTGTTGATCATGCTGAGTTTAGCTCTGGAAGCTGGAGGCAAAGAGAGAACAGGCTTTTTTTTTTTTTTTAATTATCTTTATTGTTGAGAATATTACAGATGTAGCCCTGCTTCCCCCATCGCCCCCCTCCACCCAGTTCCCACTCCTCCCCAGGCCTTTACTACCCATTCAAAGTAGGCCCTACAATAAAGCAGAAACAGGGCTGAATGAAGAATCAGGCCTTAACCAGTCTATAAACCAGCTCAGCTACTAAAAACTGCACCTTCACCTTCCTAGCTTCAGGGTCGTCATCGATAACATGTGGAGTCTGATTCTCAGGGAGGAGAGAAAGAGAGAGAAAGGGAGAGAGAGGGAGGAAGGGGGAGAGAGAGAGGGAGGGGGGAGAGAGGGAGGAAGGCTGAGAGAGGGAGAGAGAGAGAGAGAGGGAGGCGTGTAGAATAGGCATAGGCATATATTTTTTAAATCACTAAATTCTCTCAAAATCTCATGAGGAACAAACAGCAGACAACAGAAGTAACAAATGGAGAGAAGGAAAGGAGACCAGGAAAGAGCAAAGAAAGAGTAAGGAAACCACATATGGTGGCTAATCGCTTCAAATCCTGTGTTGGCCATTTTCCACTCTACAGATTCATTCCTTTAACAAAAGCTGGTTGTTGATCTGTGCTTACATCTTGGTTCTGTTAAGAGTTTTCTTCTGGTAAGTCATTACCAAAAGTAATTATAGTGGCTTTAATATACTGTGGCTGATTTTCATATTCATCATTTTGAATGTTTTTCAATTATGGAGAGCAGTATTCTTCTCCTAATTACTTAAGAACATCTTGAATATATTCTACAATCTAATGAGAAGGGGGAAGAAAATCATATTCTATTATTTTATCTATTTCTGCAAATCATCTAAAATACCTAATAACCCACACTTTTGAAGAGACTGCTTGTAAATTCATTCACAAACTCATTAAATATGTATTACGAATCCTGGGTTAGCAAAACTTCTGTGTTCTGGAAAATAAAAATCACGAGACTTCAGAATTAACCATTTTAAGTGTTAACATCATCATTTTGAAATGATTTATAAAAGCAGCACTTCAAAAAAGCAGAGAGTAGGCCTGAAAAAATATAAACTGAACAGCCTATAATCCGTATAACATGGTCTCAGCCTGGATTGCTTCACCAGGCTGAGAAGTTGGGTGTGCCTTCAGGGACCCTCCTCTTCTCTTCTAAAGGGACCTTTCGCTCTATCCCCTCCTCCCCCACAGCTTTACTCTGTCTTACAAATTGTCACAAGCTCGCTGACTATGCCCCTGTCTTATCTTTCCCACCTTCACGAGCCTAGTTCAAGTGGCCCCCACTGGGTTTACCACAGAAACAGCTTCCTGAGAGCAACCCCTCCCCTGGTCCGGGAGAGCAGGATCCTGGTATGCTGCCCTATGTATCTCCCCAAGAGGATGGGCATAAAGCCGTGCACACAGATGTTTAACACACACGTGTGCTGAAGAAAATACTAAGTGAATGAGTGGATATCCGGGAAACTGGTATACTCTCATGGCACGGTTCCCACAAGAGACTCAGGTCACATCCTTAGGCGCATGTGACGGAGAGCCTTTTGAAGCTCACAGAGAATGGGAACTAGAAAACTTGTTTCTTTGGTTGCATAAAAAGTATAGCAATCAAATATTTTTTATGATAGAAGACACCTGACTGTGCTAAGGGAGGGATTCCACACGAAATCAGGGCATTAGGGCCAATCGACATAGTGAACTGTGAGACTTATCAGCCTTCTTCCTCCACTTATCCCCCAGGGAACTGGCGGCCAGGTTTATGCCCTCTGAGCACGGGACAAGAAGACTCTTTTCTGGGGAATTCAACCAACCCAAGAGAAGAGACCTAAATACAACAATCCCAGGATGATCACCCTAAAATGAAGCCATTACAGTTAATAAAGTCCATCATCCACCCCTCTCACCGCCCCGCCCCCAGCTTTGCGGTCCTACACCTGATGGAAAACGGCAGCTGCTATCACCAGATGTTGTAGAAAGCTAACATGAGAGAGTCAAAACAAACAAGGAAATTAATAGGAAACAAACCATTCAGGACGGGGAAAATAATTATTATTAACATTCTCAGGTGTCTAACATACTTTCATTCATAAAATAAAAAAGAGAGAGTGAACAACACTTAGAAATTAAAATATAATTTAAGTTTAAATAGGAATTTAAAGAAAACGTGATATTTAACCATCAATGAATGCACAGATCATAAAGTTAAAGCAAATCCCTCCCACCCCCCAAAAAATAGAATTTAGAAAAAAGAATCAGAAAGCATAAAATCATGGTCAGTCCAGGTCTAGAGGCTGAATAATGGAAGTTCTGAAAAGGTAGAACACAGAAATAGAAGGGGACGTTCTTTTTAAAAGTTCAAGAAAATTTCCCGGAACTAATGAACATGTGTTTCCAGATGGTAAGCATCTGCTGAACGCCTTCACAAAGTCTTTCCCAATCACCCTTTCCCTCTGCTGCCCTTCAGTACGAGTGACCCCTCCCTCATCCCATGCCTGCACTGTGCCCTGTGCATGGATCATATCTCACATGATGCTTTATATCTCTTTTCTGCATGTCTGTTTCCTGCTACTAGGTGAAACACTGCGTCCTACTGAATTCTAACACAGGGCCAAGTGCACAGCGGGGACTTACTGATTAATTGTGCGCTAAACAGTTTCATTTAAAAGTTTACGTTTTTTATA
This sequence comes from Eptesicus fuscus, assembly GCF_027574615.1. Classification (NCBI taxonomy): domain Eukaryota; kingdom Metazoa; phylum Chordata; class Mammalia; order Chiroptera; family Vespertilionidae; genus Eptesicus; species Eptesicus fuscus. The sequence goes on from NC_072487.1 coordinate 20,102,108, forward strand.
AAATTCTTCTGCACGCATCATTTTTTTCAAAGCCTTGCAAAAAGACTTCCCTGTTTAAAAGCACGATGGCCGCCCACTGTTCCCAGAAATGGAGCTAGAGGTTGCAGATAAGATCTAATTACACACTAACCCTGTGATCTGACAGGGTGATTCGGGACCACGGGTCATGCTGATGGCAATCTGGCCTGCGTGTGGCCCTTGCACAGACTTGATTTTAAGAATTCTAAGGCTGCTGGGTGTTTTCATTTCTCCTGAACCCATTTCTTAAAGCGCAGTAAGGCGGCATCCCCTTCCCACGCACTCTTATTAATTCTGACTCTTTAGAAACAATTCATCTCTGTGATGTAAAAATGATAAAAAACTGACCACACAATCTCCCATAATCAGGAAATCGGCTCTCATTTCTCCCAACAAAAGAGGGTTCTCAAGCTAAATTATGAGTCTTAAAGGGATATGAAAAATCAAATTAGTAAGAATCAATAAAAAAAATTTACAGTGGAAATAATTAGGTACCCCCCCCCAATAGAAAAAAAATCTGAATTTGCACTGCCTGATTTGCATCGGTATTTACAAAAAAATCTGCTTTTAAACGTGTGTGTGTTTTTTTTCCTGTGATAAAATGAACAAAACAAGTATTTATGAAGCACCTACTCTGTGAAAGGAACTGTGCTGGGGAGATTCTGAGAGGATCTGCTCTCAATGAGCTCATTTATTCTCTAGCTGAAGAGTCAGAGAGCGTTCTGCTCACTGTGCTGGCGGCACACACGGGCCATACTGTGGACAATGTATCCACAATGTATCCACAGCACAGAAAAGAGAAAAACAACACACATAAAGTTGAGCAAAAGAACCGTATCTAAAGGAGTACAAGCTCTAGGATTCTATTTTCGTCAAGTTCTGAAACAGGGTTTCTGGGATGCTGGCCATGTTCAGGTCCTTGAAGGAGGTCCTTTCACACAGGACGCTCAGTTTGTAATAACTCAGAGGGATACACACTTCAGACTGGAACCCTGCACTGTTTTGTAAGTTACAAACCAGGGAAGAGTTTAGAAAACAACAACACCGATGCCTGCGTCCCACTCCCAGACTCCTGATGGTCTGGCTGTGGCCCGGCCACAGGCTGTGTGGAAGTCCCCAGGTGCCTGCCATGTGCAGGAGAACCTCTGCAGGAGTCACGGCACTGAATCCCCGGCAGGTGAGGACGCAAATCTGAGGTGAAGAACACAGGAGCAGGAGGAGATTTGGGGGAGGAAGTATAAAAGTGCTCTACTTTCAGCAAATACCAAGTCCAACAGAATATCCACCAGGTTGTACTAAACGGATACAGATGAGCCTTGAGCTGAAAAGAAGACTGGTTGGGGGCAGTACTAGTAAAGGTATTTTTTGTTGTTGTTGTTAATCCTTACCCAAGGATATTTTTCCATTGATTTTCAGAGAGAGTGGAAGGGAGGGGGAAAAACAGAGAGAGAGAAACATCAGTGTGAGAGAGACACATCGACTGGTTGCCTCCCACAAGTTCTGACCAGGGCCAGGGATGGCGCCTGTAACCTAGGTATGTACCCTTGCCTGGAATCAAACCCGGGACCCTTCAGTCCGCAGGTCATCGCTCTATCCACTGAGCCAAACTGGCTAGGACACATCTGGTATTTGTTTTTATTCCAGTTTTATTGAGACATAATTGACATATACCAGGGGTGAGAACTTTTTTTTCTGCCAAGGGCCATGTGGATCTTTATAACATCATTCGTGGGTCATACAAAATTATCGACTTAAAAATTAGCCTGCTATATTTGGTCAAACATTTAATTAACTCACCCATAATGCCTTGGCAGGGCCAGATCAAATGATTTCTTGGGCTAAATCCTGCGGGCCCGATGTTCCCCAACCCTGAAGTATAACATTGTGCCAGATGTACAACAAAAAGTGCAAGGTGTAAAACAAAAACATTTGATATATATATATTCATTGCAAAATGACTACCAAAAATATGTTTAATATCTATCTCCCTGCATAATTACAATTTTTTCTTCTTCTAATGAGAACTTTAAAGATCAATTCCCTTAGCAACTTTTAAGTACATGATACAATATTGTTAACTATAGTCACCATGTAGTGCATTACACCCCCAGGCCTTATTTTTTACCTGGGAGTTTGTAGTTTGTACCTGTTAATCACCTTCACCCATTTCACCTACCCCTACCCACAGCCTCTGGCAACCACCCATGTGATCCCTGTTTTTGAGTTTGGTTTTGTACAGTTCAACACATAGGTGAGATCAAACATTATTTGTCTTTCTCTGTTGAACTTATTTCATTTAGCAAGGTCCATCCATGTGTATCACAAATGTGGTGTGTGCATATATAGTGGAATATCATTCAACCATAATAAAGAAGCAAACATTCTGGAATCTTGAAAGCTAGGCCATTAGATCACAGGAAGAAGAGGGGAAAAACAATCCCCGCTCCCAATTCAAGATGAAACTAAATTCTACAAAAGTTTTCTTTTTCTTGTAATGGTTTTCTACTTGGTTTTGGGGATTATCCTTTGATTAGTGTTAACCATAAACCAGGAGCTTGGTATAAACAATTTAAAAACCATCTTCACAACCACCACCACCCTGTGGGTCTGGTTGTATCATTCCCATTTGTAGAGAGGGATGGGGGCCATACATACATGGAAGATGTGGAGGTTCAGGGAACCTAGAAAATCTGTCCAGTTCTTATAAGTTAAGGCCCTTGTCATCAACCGGAAGACTTTGGGACCTATTTTTAATGATATGGGGACACACTGAAGGGTTCTGAGGAGAAGGGTGGCATGATCTGACTTATCCTGAAAAGGACTCACATACAGAATAGATGACAGGCGGTAAGAATGAAAGCAGGGAGGTCAGTCCCAGAAGTTTTCTCTAATAATCCAGGGTAGAGATGACAGGGGCTTAGAACCCAGTGGTCTGACTTGGGATATATTTTGAATTTCAGAGCTGACAGAATTTACTGACATACTGAATGTGGGGTATCAGACAGAGAAAGGCACCAAAGATTACTATATGGTTTTGGGCCTGAGAAAGTAGAAGAATGAATGGAGCTGCAGTCACTAAAATGGGGAGTACTATAGAGAGAGCAGTTGTGAGATGGTGGTGAAAATGTAGAGTTTAGCTTGACCATGTTAAGTTTTAGATGCCTGAGCATCCCTAGTAGAGTCGGGTAAGGAGTAGAATACATGAGTGTGAAACACAGTGGAAAGGTCTGGACTTCAGAGAGAAATGTGAGAACCACTAAGCTGACTGACTCAAGCAGATGAAGTGATTGTTCAGAACCAATAAAAGGTGGGACTTCAATGTCCACACTTGCTTATTCACACCTCCGGAGTACCCTCAGAGACAAGTTCTGTGGTCTAACCCCATGGGTATCCTAGTTCAGCAAGACAGAGGTAGGGGCTTCAAATCCATGTTTTATTTTATGTTTTAATATATTTTTATTGATTTCAGAGAGGAAGGGATAGGAAGAGAGAGATAGAAACATCAATGATGAGAGAGAATCATCGATTGGCTGCCTCCTGCACTTCCCCCACTGGGGATCGAGACCGAAATCCAGATTCTCCTGACATAGTATCGCTGGTCGGGCAATCAAATCTATATTTTAAAAAATGTTTTCTAAGGAATTTTCATAGACACCAGGTTGACAGCCACTGGTGCAGGCCTTTAGACAAGGATTTAAATTTTCTTTTCTTTGGGCCTCGTGGAGACTTGGGGGCGGGGGTAGGGTTCTCCTGCAACGTTGATTCTCACAGGATTTGAAAGTCTGGGAAAGAGAACAGGCTTTGGACCTGGGTCTGAATCCTGCCTTTGCCTTTATTTGCAAGAACTTGGACAGCTTTTCTATCTCCCCGAGCCTCCACGTCCTCAGGGTATGTGCAGCCCATCCCTCTCTCTTCCAGGCAGTTGTTAAACTGTAAGCAGCACACCACTGATTAACCCCCAAGCTGTGGGTCTTTTATTTCACTCCAGTTCTCACCCGTGGTGGCTAAGTAATACTATACGTCTTCACTTAAAAAATATTTCAAACATATGAAGAAGTATAGAGAATAACAGAGCACGTTCCCACACAGTATACACCACTCAGATATAGCACTGCTAAATACAATGATCAAGTCACTGGTTCTTGTGAATTTCTGAACAGGTACTTGTGTACCAGCTTTTCCATCCATCACATCTTGAGACGTAAGAAGGAATATACATTTGGTCTCTGTGCCTCCCCTCCTTTGTTGGCAGAGAGCTCCTAAAACCTTCCCAACCTCCTTAGTGGTAAGTGGAATGAAGAGGCTCAGCACAAAATCTAAGCACAGAGTGAGGGGTGGACGGGTACAGAGGTGGTAAAAATGAGTATTCACTGCTGAATAACACAGGAGTAAGCAGTGAGTCTTCCCTTCTGCACCTCACCCTATACCCCCTCACCCCCAAATGATCACAACGGGAGAGACCTTCTATAAATAAACGAAAATTGCAACCTGCTTTAAACTGCTATATTATACTTTTAAGCGTATATACTCTTCAACTGTGAAATTTCAATTAAAAAACCATATTGACAGGAAACTGTCACAAGAGGGGAGAAGAAATGCCAGCCCCACTCTTGGCTTGTGTTTGTGAATGCAGTTGACACAATACGGCAGAGAGGTGACCAGGGCACTCTAAGTCACATCTTGTGTTCTGACTGTCAGGAGAAACTTAATGGACTGAGCATCCATCAGGGAAGACTAAAGACATAGAAGACATTTCCTGAAAACCTTTCACTGCTTTTAGATACTTAATTTGTTTGCTGTCTCTACCTACCGCACAGAAACCAAACCTAGTTTCCTCAAAGAGCAGAGACCTTTAGTTGACCAATGCTTAAGGATTTGCACTGGTTTCCATAAATGCTACCATTTGGTTTGAAAACCTAGAAGAACCGGAAATATCTGAAAAACTGAAGATCAGGACCATGTCCCATCCCATATCTATCATTTCATAAGTATCTACCAAGTGTAACCCACATATACCATCTCTTTAATCCTCCCAATGACACAAGAGACAGGTTTTTCCATTTCACAAATAAGGAAAATGAAACCCAGAGAAATTATGTAACTCGTGCGAGGACACCTGAAACTAAAAGCTGAGCAGAATTCGAATCCTAGCTGTGTCTCAAAAGCCAGTTCTTGTCTCAGAAAGCCAGTCCAGCTCTCATTGCTTCACTACCTCTTTACTGAAATAGGTCAAATTAGGATTGTCAGCAACAAAGTACAGAGCTTCAGCTATATTTACACTCGTTGGGTGTTTGAAAATGCAGAGGTGAAGAAGTGTGATGGATGCCGAGGCTTAGGAAGCAGGATGAGAGCTGCACTGTGAGCGATGAGAATTGGAGGCATGGCCTTGCCTAATTTCTCTTGATCTCTGTGTCCTCACCTCGAACATAGGAGACTGGCTTACCTGATTTCAAATTGAAACCTCTCTCATATATGCATGAGAATCCAGTAAGGTAAGTGGACTGGGTCATTTACAAATGAGTAGATGGCATCTATCCCAATGTACAAAGAACCTTAATGTAAATTTTCAGACACAATGAATCTCATTCTTTGCAAAACCATTGCTGAGATTAAAACCAGTAAGTCTTACTTTAAAACTTTAATGTAAAGATTTTATCTTTATTCATTTTTAAACCCTCCTTTTCTTTGTTTTTATTTCTGTAAGAATGAATACTACAGTTAGACCATTTCCCAGTGATTCTGTTTCTGTTGATGGGTCTTTACAAAAAGAAGAGTTAAAAAATAAAAGACCCAATAGATATTCCAAGGAAAAGAAAAGGTAGTTTAGTCTTCTTCTTGTGGAAAATTCTCAAATCTCATTAGGGATAACTAATTACCAAATACAACAAAGATTGTGAACAAGCAAGGTTAAAATTTAGAAGACCAAAGTTGCATTTAAATGCGAAAATGCAGCCTCTTTTTGAAGACAGAAATATTAGAACTGTATTCTCCTGTAATGGACTCTATTATCACTTCCTACTAATTAACAAAAGGACACCTGCTAACAAAGGAATAACAGGTCAGCATTCAAATCCCTGCTCTGCTGCTCCCCAGCTCTGCAGGGAAGAGAGGGTGCGTGGCCCTCAGCCTCAGTGTGCCTGGGTATAAGTAAGAGGCAATAATACTTACTGGTAGAACTGCTGTGTTGGTGAAATGAGATGATGAATGTAATCAAAGCAGGTACCAAATATTCTTTCTTTTCTCCTCTTGCCCCCTTTTGGCAGGAGAAAAATGTTATCGATAGCCATTTCATTGACATGGTCACCAACAGCTAAAGTTCTACTTCTTTATTTATTTATTAAAGCTCAATGATGTCTTTAGTTAGAGGGGAAAAATGAATTCTGAATGAAACTAAATTTGCAAAGTTTAGTACAGGGATTGCAATTGAAATATTAGTATAAATCACCAAATCATACTAAATTAGGTTTGGGACTTAGTCCTTGCAACAAAATGCATTCAAGAAATAACACTTCAGTATATATTTCACATTGTCAGCCAGTGGTTGTGCAAAATGGCCTGGTTTTCCCAGGTGAAATCGCAGAGCATCTACAAGTCTCACAGGAAGCCTCTCCTGCCCCCTGCACTTTGAGCAAATTGTTAGTGGCCTTGCGCACTAACAATTCTGAAAGGACACAGAAGATTTATATGATAACGAGGACGTCAGTAAATTTCCTCAAACCTCTGTGGTTTCTTTTGAAAAATCTGAGAAGAGATTTGGGAAAGGAAAGAGACAGATTTGCCCACTGACAAATAAACATGTCACTTTAGCACTAAATCATGCTACCCTCAACCCAAAGGATGGTAGCATTTATAGAACACCTCCCTCCAAGGCCGCAGAGCCCTCTTATGCCCCTGACGAGCAGGAAGCAGGCGGGAGGTATTTTAAGACACTGAGACAAGGTACATGTCAGCAGCCCTAAGAACCTGTGAGTTGGGACAGTGAACATCGTAGGAGGGTGTTGCAAAGCGTTGACACAAGTCTCACAGTGCATTCTGGGAAAGCAGGCAATTGAACCACCGGAGCATAACATGGTTCCTACAATTTGAATACATAATGAGCCGTTGCTTCTCCAGGCTTTCGGAGCAGAGAGAGGGTAGGTGCTTGGCACAATGAATATTGTTTGGGAGAGGGTCCTGCAGTGATTTCCCCTGGAGACCTTCCCTGCGGAGGAATCCTGGGGAAGCACCCGAGATGCCCTCAGGTGGGCTGCAAGCCACTGGGAAGAGAAGCTGTGGGACATTTCTTGAGCCGCCACAAAGTGTCAGGCACTGTGCCGGGAGCTTTTTATTTCTCATGTTTCAGACATAACTTCAGCCTTAGCATAGAGTGGACCTGTCCGACCACTCCCTAGGGCAGGGGTGGGGAATGTCCAGCCCGCAGGCCATGTAAGGCCCACAGAATCATTTGGTCTGGCCCTGCCAAGGCAACCACAGGCAGCACTCAAAATTCAATAAACGTAGGAGCCTTTTTCATAGCAACATAAATTTATATTAAGTGAATGACGTTATAAATGGCCCAGGGCAGAAAAAAGGTTCCCCATCCCTGCCCTAGAAGGTTCAGAAAACTTCATCCTATGCTGAAACAATGTGAAAGGTTTTCCCAATTTATCTCCTCCTTCAATGTAAGGGATCCAGGGACTAAGAGTGATCAGAGCAAGTGGCTCATGGCCCAGCAGTGACCTGCTTGAAATAGGAGCTCTGTCTGAGGAACAAACAGCCACACTATGTGCTAAGCTGCATCACAAAGTCCCACAAACTAGTGGCTCAAACAACACATATGTATCTCACAGTGTCTTTAGAAGTCCAGCATCCTCTATTCAGGGTTTCTCAAGGCTACAATCAAGGGCTCGGCTAGGCTGCCCTGTTATCCGGGAGCCTAAGTAAAGACGATGCTGCTTCTGAGCTTACGCAGGTTTCTGACAATGCCACTTCCTGTGGTGGTAGGACTGAGGGCCCTGGCTCCTTACTAGATGTGGGTCACCCCTAGGTCCTAGAAGCCACACCCAGTGCCCTGACCCCTGGCCTCTCCTCAGGTAGTCACACATGGCAGTCTGCTTCTCCTAAGCTAGCAGGAGAACCTCTCTCCCTCCAGTCTACTAGGGCGGTTTTATATAATACTAGAGGCCTGTTGCATGAAGATTCGTGCAATAGACCTTCCTTCACCTGGCTGCCAGCACCAGTTTTCCTCCGGCACCTGGGACCCAGGCCTTGGCTCTGGCCACCCACAGATCGGGCCGGCGGGAGGCGCGGGACTCGGGGACTTGGGAGTCCCACCACCCGCGCCTCCCGCCGGCCCGATCGGTCCCCCCTCAGCGGCAGCCGATCGGGCGGTGGGAGGCGCAGGCGGCGGGAGTCGTGTGATGGGGGGCGGGGCAGTGCGTGGGGGCCACCATCTTTGCTGGGTTAATTTGCATAGCGCCCTGATTGGCTGTGGGCATAGCAAAGGTATGGTCAATTAGCATATTACTCTTTTATTAGGTAGGATGATCATGGGAGGGACATCCCCCAACTTTGCCATGTAATATAATCTAACCAAGGGGGTGGTGCATGTTCACTCCCATCACCTCTGGCAACTCTACCTGTTAGAAGCAAGTCACAAGTCCCACCTACACTCAAGTGGGGGAGGGGGATTGTACAAGGGTGTGGCCAACAGAGGCCTATGTAGTAAGCAGAGGAATGACTGCTATGTGGAGAATGTGAAAGGGGAGTGAGAATGGAGGTAGATGTGTAGTGAACAAATAAAAATGACATGGAAGTAAATACTGTGATAAGGAAAATAAAAGATAAGAACGGGGCTCTCTGACTGTAGTGTGCAAACAACAGTCCTGCACTCAGGCCTCTTGCTTTACGGTGGCAAAGACAAGCCACACCTTAAATAGTAAAATATAATAAAAATGTAAGTAGTGATAAAAGCCATGGAGGAAAGGAACACAGGGAAAGGGCTCAGAGAGTGCTGACAGGTAAGGTCTGAAATAAGGGTTGGGAAAGCCACAAAAATGCAATGACATCTGAGCAGAGACTGAGTGGAGACTGAGCTGAGGAGGCCTGCAGAAGAGGAGATTTGGGCAGAAGGACCAGTGTGGTGAGATGAGTGAGGGTGCCCGTGGGTATGCGGAACAGTGGGAGGTTGTCGATGCTGGCTGGTGCAGAGGGAGGGAGAGGGAGATCGGAAGGAATGTAGGAAACGAAGTCAGACCATCTGACCTTATAACTCATGATGGGAACTTTCAATTGCACTGTCAATGGGGAACGACTGGAGAGGCCTGTGTAGACAGGGGCTCATGGATGCCTCTCAGAGGAGGTGAGAGGAAGCTGAGTAAGACAGGTATCGTGTGGGGCAGGTGGGGTATTCCAGGAAGCGTTCAGCCAGTGCACATCCTCATGCAGGGAAGAGCCTGAAGCACGGGAGAGATGGAAAGGCCGGTGAGGCTGCAGCAGGAGGAAGAGGAAGGCAGACTTGGGGACTCAGAGCACGCAGGGACCACCACATGCAGCTAGTGTATTAGAAGCTCCGACGGATAAAGGGAGACTCCGTGAGCATGCTTTCCCATATCGGTGCAATATCTTTAAATGCACAATATCTCTGTTATGATGAATTACTTTCACTGTCTTGAGAGACACAGTGAATGAATATTATTAATTCACCAATTCCAGCCTACTTAAAATTGGATTGCTTACGGTGCCTCAAATATATTAGGAACTTTTTAATTTTCTATATCTTCCCCAAAGATGTAGTAAAAATCAGAAACCCCCTCCCCCCAGCATTTTCATTATTATGGTATATGAATTACACCACACATCACCTGACTTACAATTCCCTTTAACATGTTCTTCTCTGAAAGTCGCTATACCCTTGAGTTAGCAACATTTTCCTCAAAATCACTTTTGTAAATCTGTCCTTTCTGGACTATTTTTCAGTGTCAGGATTTGGAAAAGCTGTGGCTATGACACACCTCCTATTCCTTAAGCGAAGGATGGGCATGTTCATTTACGACATACATGCGGAAACAATGTACCATGCATGCGGCTAAGAGCGCCCCGAAAGATGAGAACATGGACACAGTGAAAATGCCCTCCAGGAAACCAGTGCCTTCCCTCTGTTGTGGAGCCCAGGATTTGAATACAGGAATGCCAAGTAACATATGTATTGATTTCCAATTCTATTACCACCAAGAAGCTTATAAGCACTATCTTTACTCATCTTTGGAATGAAATAACTAAGAGGGAAGCCCGTGGGCAAGAAGCTTAATAATATTGATATAATATCACTTCAAGGATTAATATGATACTTTAAAATCAATGCAGCGAACTTTTGGTTCCACAGGCAACATTCCACCAATGAGATTTGAATTTACTATTAAAAGATTCTGAACAGGTATCTGAGGATCCCGGTTTACTGTCCCAATCGCAGGCATGCTGGAGAAAGCCAGGCCACGTAGGCGTCCATTCAAGGGGAAAGCATTTCTGTAGAGAACCAAACCCCAACTATGCACAGCGATTTTCATGGTCAAACGGCTTTTTCTCCTCACCTCTAGGAAATCTGCATTGGATTGAATCCTAAGGGCCAGTATAACCTTTCAGTGTAAACCGAGAAAGCCTCTGGCGTAGCCAGCATGCTATGGCTGGGAGGGAAACAGCCCGATCCAGCCCTATTATTCTACTTAAGGGGACAGTCCCCAATGCAGTGCCATGAAATAGATTTGCAGGGGGATTAACAAAAGACAAAAACACTTAAAAATACCCTGATCCAAAATCAAGAGTCCATTTTCCCTACTGAAAAAAACAACCACTAATAGACAAAATCCAAACAGCTAAACATCATCAAGCACATATCAAACTATAATACACAGGCTGAAGAGAAACCTAGTCCTCTGCTGTCTATAATGGGAACCCCTGGCCACACGGGGCAATCGAGCATTTAAAAGGTGGCCAGTCCAAACCGAGATGGGCTGTAAGTGTAAAACCCATGACATTTCAAAACTTAGTACACGGAAAAAATGTTTTCTTAATATTTTTTAATGTTGGTTAATACTTTGGATATATTTAGTTAAGTAAAATATATTATTAAAATAAATTTTACCTTTCTTTTCATTTTCTTAATGTGGCTTCTAGGAAATTCAAAATTATGCACATGGCTTGCATCCTATTTCTACTGGAGAATGCTGACTTAGTGCATTTTCCCCAGAAGGTTATCAGATACTCAAGTAAGAAAACTGCCCAGTGGATGTGGCTCAGGGGTTGAGCATCAACCTATTAACCAGGAGGCCATGGTTCGATTCCTGGTTAGGGCTGAATCCCTAGTAGGGGGCGTGCAGGAGGCAGCTGATCAATGATTCTCTCTCATCATTGATGTTTCTATCTCTCTCTCTCCCTCTTCTTTCCTCTCTGAAATCAATAAATATATAAATTTTTTTCAAGAAAGTGGATTTATATCTTCTGTGATGATTTTACTCATAGAGAATTTGTGCACATTATTTGCCATGTTTCAATTATTTATCTAAGCAGGTTAGAAATTTGTACTGGTTTATACTGCTCCTGTTAGAATAATTTCACAGTCCAAAGTGAAAGACTTTACAGCTCTCTGTTCTATGTTCTCAAAAGCCCTGCTTCACAGGGCATACCTGTGGACCTGTGACCCCATCCACCCTCCTCACCTCATCAGTTAGCTGACATTTCCAGAAGGAATTGGCTGGGAAGCCCTCTGGGCCACTCTCCTCAGAGTGTATGTACCTTATGCAGTTAGGCTGTGAGGTCCCGGAGAGCAGGGGCTCAATTTCGGTCCCGTTTCTACCTGCACTGCATCTCAAACTGGTCTTCACGTAAAAGTGAATGCATTTGATAATTGTTGGTTACCTGGGTAAAGCTGATGGCTTAGGGAGAAGGAAGCGCTTCCCTTCCTGTTTTTTGTATTAGAGCAATTTTATCACATTAGGCACTAGCTGTCCACTGTGCTTCATAATTCATTTACTCACATATCCAAGTGCCGCTGGCTGACAGACCTGAGCTGGGGGCCGGACATGCAGTGGGAGTCAGACAGGCACAGTCCAGTCCTTACGGGGGAGGACAAACAAAAGCACACACATCACACAATTACAATAATTGGCCTGTGCCACCAGGGAAAAGCAGCTGGAATCAGGAGAGGGACGTTGACCGGGGAACCTAATGTTATTGGGGGTCAAGAAGGCTTCTAAGTAACCTTTACACTGGACCTGTGGTAACTGTTTGCCTAGCAAGGTGGAGGAGAAAGGGCAGGCTGACCATGAAGGGAGGGCCTTTAAAGCTATGCTAAACATTTTCAGCTTAATCCTAAAAGCAATGAAAAGCCACTGAAGGGTTTTATGCAAGATAATGATGTGATCAGATTTGCCTTTTAAAAATATCACTCCGGACAGACAGGCAACAGTGTGGCAGTAACCAGAGGGAAGGGAGTGGGGGGTGGGGGATTTAGAGGGGGCCTAATATATGCTGATGGAAGATGGTTTGATTTTAGGTGGTGGGCACCCAGTGCAATATACAGAACTTGATAAAAAAGGATTAAAAAAAATATTGCTCTGGAGGTGGGTAAGAGTGGATGTAGGACCTACACAGAGCACACCAACAAATTCATAAAAATTAATCAAACTCCCTTTGGTCATCATTTCAATAGATACTAAGTTTCAAAAATAAAAGAGGTGTGTCTGATCTACAACCACAAGATCTGAAGAGCAGAAAGCATCCTGGAGTATTTGTCTAACACAAGTTACTCTCCAAGTACCCTCCGAGCATCAACTCCCACTGATTCCACGGGCCTGGCCTTGGAGCTGTTACCTGAAGTCAGCCTCCGTCCTCACCCAAGCCGACCTTGCTCATTCCGGACCAGCACCCACCCATATTGGTTGACCAGCTCCTGGGGTCACAGAGAGGCTGAGTTGTCAAAGATTTAGCAAACTGTATGAGTGTGGGGATATTCTTTGTGCTTTTTTGTGCCCAAGAACTGGGGGCCCCTCAGTATTTGCTACATTCTTGTGTCCCTTCTCAAGGACACTTGGGTTCTGAACAAGCGTATGTGACCTGCCAGCATCTTTCAAGAACACCATAGCCAGTGTCTGCTCTCAAGGCAAGAAATCCACAGAAGAATGAAATCATTTCTATCATAAACCAATTAAACACAGATTATCTAAATTCTGTAGAATGAGTCCATGAACTTTTGGTTTGTTCTGAACTCTTCTGGGTGACACTTATTTGCATATGCATGTGGCCTGCTCATATGTAACTGCTTTTCTGGAACCAACCTGGGGTTGCCCGATGATGGGCCTTTACTGTTCTCCTTGATGGCAGATATCCGTTCAATTGCAAACAGCCATAAAACTAACATATTGGCAGCTACAAAGCACATTCAGCATTCTATTAAAAATGTGTCATTTCTAAAAGTGTAAATCTCCCCCCAATTACCTCTTCCTATAATCCTTTTTATCAAAATAAAAATGCCTCGCCCTAGCTGGTTTGGCTCAGTGGATAGAGCGTTGGCCTGTGGACTGAAGGGTTGCAGGCTAGATCCCCAGTTGGGGGCATTCAGGAGGCAGCCAAGCAATGATTCTCTCTCATCACTGACGTTTCTCTCTCCCTCTCCCTCCCCCATCCTCTCTGAAGTAAATAAAATAAATGAAAAGATTAAATAAAAATGTCTCAACCCCACAATTTGTTTCCCTTCTGAATTTCCGCTGCACCCCTCTGACAGCGAATGTCCCTTCCCACCTAAATGAAGGTGAGCCCATCCTTCTCAGAGGCAGGGCCAGCAACGTAAAGTACATGGGCTCGGGAAGCAGTCACACTGGGGTTCCATCCTGGCTTCATCCCCTCCTAAGTGTATGACTTTGGGAAAGTTTCTTAAATTCTCTGGCCCTTGTTTTTTCTTGGCCCTTGTTTTTTCATGCATGAAATGAGGTGAGCCTCCTGTATTCATTTTTTGGTGCCGCCATAACAAATTAGCACAAACAAGTGAAAACAAGAGAAACTTACTCTTTCCAAGTTCAAGGGCCTATAACCCTGAAGTCGAGGTGTCAGCAGGGTGGGTTCTTTCCAGAGGCTCTCTGGGAGAATCCTTCCTTGCCTCTCCCCGCTCCCGGGAGCTCCTGGCATTCCTTGGCGTGGGGCAGCATCACTCCAATGTCTGCCTCCACCTTCACACGGCTTTCTTCCCGGTACCTCTGTGTCCTCTTGTCTCAGAAACATACCAGTCCTTGGATTTAGGGCTTACCCAAACTCCAGCATGAGTGTTACTCTCAAGATCATTAACTAATTACATTTGAGAATAAATGTATTTCCAAATAAGGTCACATTCTGAGGTTCTGGGTGGCCCTGAATTTGGGGGACTGCACCTACCTACAGCAGAGCATCGTTCCTTGTACCCAGGAACTATGATGGGTCCCCACTGAGTTTTAGTACCACAGTAGATATTTAATACCATTTCTATACTATGAATTGTTCAACTGTGTTCTAATTTTGCCATCAGAAAAAAAAAGGTTACTTTTAGAGTTGGCTTTGTGTATATAATGAGCACGGTACTGAAAATGCATTAGTGCTCAATAAGGACTACGTTTTTCTTCCCTCTCCTATGTTTATCTTGTCCTTGCAATGAGTTACTAGCACAATTCATGTGTATATCCCAAGAAATCAAAGGGCACCTCAAAGTTCTACATAAAGATAAAGAAAAACATTTCTCGCCCCTGTATGATTTCTTATGGCGAGGCAGGGTGAGCAGTTCCCTTCTCAGAACCTGACTTATTACAGTTGTTTAAGTACTAAGGACTGCAGGTACATTTAAGAGATCCTTGCATGTCTGTGGAATGTGAAGGTCATGAAGAAGGCTTTGAAACTTGATTTTTGCTATTCTTTTCCTAATGTCCTAACCATTTGGTGCATTGTCAGTTAAATGCCTGGTTCCTGTAGCTTACCACCATATTACTTATAGATTTCCCTTCCTCACATATTCCCATCTCTGATGTAGTTTAAGAAGAAAAACAAAAATAGAAACATTATTTCCACATAGTTTGTCCATCTTCAAAACAGCTGTCCTATCCTAGGTAAACAAAGGCTGAATAAAACTGCAGCTGGCAGCAGGGGGCAGTAGAGAGCTAGTCAGCACTGCCTACTGCACTGTCCTGCTTCCTTTTATCCCTCACCTTTCCTTTTCTTATCTCTTGCCCACTAATGCTCACTATCCCAGCACATGGAGGCTGGCCCAATGCCCGGGCCATCTTCCCTAGGACCACCAAAGATACTGAAATCCCAACTTGCAATTCTCAAAGAAACTAGTCTCAAGAGTAAGCAGTTTTCCAAATAGCAATTGCATTTCACTTACATACATTCAGCCTTGCTTCAGGTCTCTATGCTCTAGGTTACAAATGGCTATACAGAAAGAAGAGGGAGGAGGAGGGTGAGAATGTCGGCTGCTTTGCTCTGTTACACCTCACGCCTTCAGAGATTGCTCCAGTTAGCCTGGTTCTTTCCAAGGCAGAGCTCCATTACCTCTATAACTTCCTTCTCTCATGGCCTACCACATTAGCAGGAACAAATGCTGATCTGTGCTTTGCTTGGAGAGGAAGCAGAATTTAAAACAACCCTCCAGCCCAGCCAGCATGGCTCAGTGGTTGAAAGGTGACCTATGAACCAGGAGGTCACATTTTGATTCCCGGTCAGGGCATATGTCCAGGTTGTGGGCTTGATCCTAGTGAAGGGCATGCAGGAGGCAGCTGATCAATGTTCTCTCTCATCATTGATGTTTCTATCTCTCTTTCCCTCTCCCTTCCTCTCTGGAATTAATAAAAATATATTTTTAAAAAACAAACAAACAAAACAACCCTCCAAAAACTGTAGTGAAGCTGTATGAACAAAAACTCTCTTCACAGAAATTATTCAACTTCCTATCTTTTCACACCTTCTGGGAATTACTATTTCTTATCTTAATATTATCCCAATTTTCTTTCTTATAATCCCTTGAAAATTAAAGTAGCATTAATAACATCTTACAACTATCCTGACATTACATGCCACCCAACCCGTCCACACAATGTAGTCTGTTAAATACACCACAGTCAGATAAATACTACAGCATCCCCCAGTCACTTCAATGTGAGCCTTAAAAAGTCCCACCATCCCAGGTGAAAGTGCTATTCCTGATGTCAATGAACGTCCAGAAAAGGGGCTGAGGAAGCAGAAGTACACCAAACCTAAAATATCGCTCAAAGAGAAGCTTACAGGTTACCTGGAGGGATACCCTGAACTTGTAAAGTGACCCCTTACCTGGATTGGGTTGAAGGTATTCAATTGTTTTAGTCATTATTTCCATCACAGCCCTGCTGGTGACATCCACTTTCTGAAATGAGAAAATTATATTCTAAATGACAAAGACCATTAGCTTTAGAATTTTAGTTTTCCCTTGAGTAGATACAGAACCACCGGCAACGCAACAGAGTAACGACAAGCCCGGAGTGGAAGGTGAGGGGCTGAGGGCTGTGAGGAGTGAGGATGGCTTTGTACCCCATGTGATCTATCGAGACTGGAAAGCCTACTTCATCCGAAGAGGACACTGGTCTTTTCCTAAAATTTATTTCAAAATATACTTCATTGTCTTCTGCCAAAATAAGGTGAGGATAGCTCCCTCTTCCCATAAAAAGCTTGAGATGATCTCTAAAATGGTTCAATATTCAACCGGCCCAGAAAAAAATCAAGAAGGAAGGCCTAGGGTCGGGCAGGAGCCTGGCAGAGGGGAGTAAAGGCGGGGGAGAGATGGGGGACATCTATAATACCCTCAACAATAAAAATGAATGAATGATTGATTATAATTCTAAAAACAAACAAAAAAAAAGAATTTTAAATCTTTGTGTTCACTTGAAGAACATCTGTGAAACTGCCCAGGCCATCGGAAGTATGCATTTCCAAAATTACACTAAGTCTCTGAAAGCCGTCGCTTCACAGAAGAGATTCCATTACAGTGCCATGCTGTCATCATGTGATGGGTTGGTAGGGTTGCCCAGGCCAAATGGTGGGGCTGGACAGGCCCCATGACCCTGGAACAGGACAGGACTTTGGCTGCCCATGCTTAAAAATGCAGAGCAATGCTGAACATAAATTTTTTGATGTAGACGTTCTGGTCATTGAGCACATCCAGGTAAACAAAATCCCCAGGTGAGCCCCAGATTTACAGAGCTCATAGCAGGATTAACAGGAGCTCACCCTGCCACGCGGAGATGATCCGTATTGAAAAATAGCAAACTGTTCCTAAACCAGAAGAGGTTGCACAGGAGAAAAAGATATCCCAGAAGAAACAAGCATTTATGGCCCAGGAATATATTCAGCACAAAATAAATGTAAATAAAAGCTAAACAAGCAGAATTAAGGAGTCATATTCTACCCCCGAGGCATTTACTGAACTTCTGTAGGGGGCTGGGAATGGTGACAAGTTTCACTGCCCTAAAGAAAGAAAAATGCAGCATCAACTGTTTATTCAAGAGACAGAAAGTTTTTATTTAACTGCTGAGAACATCCTGAGTATATAAAAATCTTGCTCAAACACTTCTAATCAGCCCTTGAACTTTTTGTTAATTCTGAGTAAAAGTACTGGTGCTGGAGCCCACCCCTGCACAATTTTGAATGGTCAGTATTTGTATCCAGCTGGTCACCATGTCCTCTTTCTGTTGGAGAGGCTGTTCATTGCCCTTGGGTCCTCTCTACATTCCCCCATGAAATCCCTTTTTACCAACATGCCTGTTCCATTCATTCATCTAGAAGGTAAATGACTAGAGGGAATAAATATACCCTCTTCTCCAACCTCTAGCATATAACATGATAGAAGTATGAGTGAAAGGAACTCATTTTTTGATGACAGAATTTCAGATATCAATTAAGTGCATGGGGAATTTTTGTTTTGTTTTGTTTTAACTGGAGTTCAAGGGCTCTTCCCTCAATTGAATAAAAGTTTTCAATCATCACTGTAACTCCTTATAAAATCATCCTTTCATGGATGTGGTTAAGCCTCCTTCTCTTTCATCATCTGAAACCAAGCCATAACCCACCAGAAGATTTTATCTTTTAGTTTTGTTTTTTAATACTTAATAATTTCCGATTCTATGTTAGTCATACTACTGTATGTGTAAAGAAGTTTGCTATTACTGTGAAGTCATCATGGTATAAAAATGCATTTAAAAGGTGCCTGCCTATGTAGGAACCCTGTGCCATGTCCGTTTGGTCTAATTGAGTTTAACATGTCTTGGACTTGAGCATGTGCTAAGTAGAATTTATTTCTGAAGTGAGTAAGGTCTCCTGGAGTTGTACAATAAGGACTTCTATGGCCACACGTGGCGGTTCTGGAGGCACCAGCAAATGCCAATCAAACTCTATGTACTCAATGTCATGGAAATGAATTCAAAGGTTGTATGCAGAACAAACATGCTCCAAGTCCAGGTTACACGTGTGATGGGAGGAAAGGGCAGAGATCCTGCTGACTATATGACAAGGATTAAAGAATTCGAGGTCATATGTATCCCAAGGTCTTGTGTGGCTATGATGGAAAGAAAGTCATTTCAAAGGTCAAGGTTTCTAAGAGAGGGTGCCAGAATTCTCCAACGATCCTTTTGATAGTCTCAAGTTATCAAATGTTAGGAGGCTAACCCATTTCTAACTTGACCTTTTCACTGCACTCAATAATAATGATAAACACCATCATCATAAAGTGTTCTGTCAGAAATTGTTCCAGAGGCCTTAAGCATCTTTACACATTTAATCCTCAGAAACCCTATGAACTAGATACAGAGAGGATGAGAAACTTGCCCAGCTCCGGCTCTAGAGCCCGTGCTCTTAACCGCTACTTCTTGAGAGAAAATGCTCCTCATAAAAAGAGAGGAAACAGGAACATCTCCCAACCTGAAGAGAGCGAGCCCGTCAGAGCTGGAAGTCTCCTTGTGCTGTCCTCCGAATGAGGCCTGGGGACCTGGCAGTGGCCAGCCACAGAGGACCAGGAGAAAAGCACCTGTCACCCCATCCTCTGCTTGCGTTCTGAAAATCCCCAAGGTCTGTGGAAACCTCATCCACAAGCACGATTCTACCCTGGGCCTCTGTGGAAGAGGCTCTCCCACGCATGCTGTTAACTCTGTCTAGTGATTACCTGTCAGTGTAAAATCAAAAGGGAGAGCCTAGTGAACGATTTGCTAATAGCTGTGACCTGTTTGGGGTATGTCCTGATAATGCTGTATACAAATAACTGTATTGGATAAAGTTGTTTTCAGAGTTCGATTTCAAGTGAAGGTTATTTTGCACTGTGATCAAAAAGATTTAGCTACAGCTTGTACTGTAATGATGTCTAGTTTAGGTAACTAGGAGTCTGCCTCACTGGGCACCAAGTCTGTAAAGTCTGCATGGGCTCCTGCCTGGGAGATTTCTGTTAAATCACAGGGGACGCTGAGGTTGTTTCTATTCCTACTCCCAGGTGCTGAACCCTGCTCTGGGGCCCACACTTAATGAATGCTCTAATATTGGTCTCTCTAATGTGTTTGTGTTTCCCCTGAGAACACTGGCTTTTGCCAAGCTAGTAGCTTCTCTTTATGGAGCAGGAGTAGTTGGCTCTCTATTTACAGCGCCCAGAGGGAGAGGCAGTTCCATGCCCAAAATGAGAACCACTTTTCACGCCTCCCTTGGTTCCCTCCTTGTGGACCATTCAGGATTCACACTGCTGGCATCCAGCTTCTGTAGAGATGAGTGCAGAATCGACTCCAAGCCTTAACTTTCTAAATATGCAAGTCTGGACCCAGACAAGGGAAAGGAACTCCCTGAGGTCACAGGACTGGCGTGGCCTTGATGGGGAGAAAGCAGTCCTGAAGGTCCTGGATCCGAGGGTTTCTAAGAAAGAGTGCTAGAGGAACAGGACTGTCCAATGACCATCCGCAGGAAGGAGGCTGGCCAATTTCTAGCTTCTTTTCATCTCTGTCCCCACTAACAAGGTCAGGACTCTTTTCGCTAAACTAAGCCACACTGTGACAGCCGGGGACAGGCTGAGGGCCATTACCCTGGGAGAACTGTGAATGTGCCTTGTTAGGCACTTGCTAGGAAGGCTATTTATAAACCTAATCTGGCTATGTCCAGCACATATCCTCTTGTTAACAGGCCTGGTGTAATTCACACGAACTAAGATTTCCACTTAAGTAATTTATTATAACTGGCAAGAGATTTTCCCATTTGAGATCAGCAGAGTTTAACGTTGAACTTATGACACATAGATAATGCTTTCCTCAAGGCCCAAAGTCTCCTATTACTTGAAAGTAAGTTTGGATGGGTCCTAAATTACAACTTCTATTCTTATGAGCTATGGAGCCTCCATTTCTGTAACTAATCTTGTCTGGACAGGGGTAGGAAGCCATCAGGGAAGGCTGTTTAGAGAAGGTGAACTCTAAACATATAGGATGTTCCCAAAAAATGTATACACACTTTAAATAATTATAAAGGCAGTGTTTATTGAAATAGATTTCATTTTCAAAATTGAGCTATCAGCTGTTAAAGTATGCATTCATTTTTTTGGACACCCTGCATACAGATATATGCATGTTTTCAGGAAATAAAAACTCTACATAAAATAATTTTTCCCCTGAAGGTAAAAGCATAGGCATATATTCTTCTGGTCTTTTTCTTCAACTTTCTCAATACCAACATTTTAGCAAATGTCAATACAGTTGACCCTTGAACAACGTAGGGGTTAGGGGTACTGGTCCCCCATGCAGTCAAAATCTGCATATAACTTTTGACTCCCCTCAAACTTAACTTATTCCTCGGTATCCATGAGGAATTGGTTTTCCTGGACCCCTCATCCCACATTTACCAAAATCCCTGGGTGCTCAAGTCCCCTGTATGAAATGGCATAAATCAAGACATACAGTCAGCCCTCCGCATCCTCAAACTCCCAACCATGGATTGAGACAGTGCAGGGTTTTATTGAAAGAAGGCTGCATATAAGCGGGCCCAATGCAGTTCAAACCTGTGTGTTCAAGGGTCTACTGTACTTGAGAGTCAGAAATGTCTTCCTCCACTATCCAGTCTTATACTTTACAGTGTTGGGTAGGGAGAAAAATAGCTCTTTAAACCTCTTTACTCACTGTAACATTTTTCTTCCTCAGCTAAGGCAAGGGTTGGCACACTGGCCAGCAGGCAAAAACCAGGACAGTACCTGCTTTTACATTTTTGTTTTTTAAAATGTATCTGTATTGTTGAAAGTATTACAGATGTCCCCCTTTTTCCTCCATCTGGCCCTCCCAGGCCTACCACACTATTGTCTGTGCCCAAGGGTTATGCACATGTGTATATAAGTTCTTGGGTACATTTTGAAATGGTTGAGAAAATTCAAAAGAAGGCTCCTCTTTCAGTGCACATAATAACTATGTGAAATTTAAATTTCAGTGCTTTTAGATTAATTGCATTGGAACATAGCTACATCATTGTTTAGACAGCGTCAACAGTTGCTTTTACTCTTTAACAGCAAAAGTGAGGAGTTGCCACAGAGACCACAGAGGCCCTGTGGCTCCCCGCCCCCCCAAGCCCAATATACTTATAGAAAGAGTGTGCCGATCCCTATGCTGAGGTTCTCGTTTCCCTAAGGTATGTCACGCTGATCTATGAATGAGGCTGGTCATTTCGCCAGCTGCCTCAGTCTTTAGAGACAAGATACAAGAGAACTGAAAGGCACTGAACTGACTAGAATGGGGTTATTGTTTTGAGGCATCTGAATATTATCCACATGAACACAGCACTCTTTGTGGAGCTACAAAAGGACTGAAACATACAACTTCATTCCATCAGATACTGCCTTATACCAGATGCGGTCACGGGGACACACGAACAGAGCTGAAGAAAAAAAATACACACCTGAAAACGGAGCACAGTGTGTGGATTTAATGAGCAGTAATAAATAGATGTATCAGCACCCACTTGGACAGGGGGTAACTCACAATGGCTGTCCAAAATGAAAACATTAAGATGTCAAATGGAAAACTAAAATCTTTTCAAATTCTTAATTCTCTATCACTGAAGTTAAGAGAATAGACATATTAAGAACGCACACACACGCTCACGTAAAGCAATGAGAACCCTGCATGAGGACACCTAGAGAGACCAGTCAGAGAGACATGATGAAGCAGCATCCTGCGGGAGTTTCTCGGGCAGCCAGATGCAGGCTGGTCCAATGCAATGTTCTTAATAGTTCCCTACCGATCGGAAGAGTTCACGTACCTGTGCCATTTGGCAGTCATCGTATGTATTCAGAAAGTCTGATTAACAGACAGGGTGTTGAAAGACAAAACTAAATGAGGCATTTGGCTGAGAGTGCCCCAAGGCATTTTCTTGCTAATCTTTTGGTGCATGGAATGACGCCCAACCTACTGAGCCACATCAGAAAGGGCTCTTGCTACTCTTCTTGGGCATTACCTTTAATGAATATTAGCTGGGAAATATATTGGAAAACATAGCTGAGAAGAAATCTATCTCCCCTAAATTTCAGGATAAGCAAAAAGATACCTTATTGGGGGCTCTCTCCCATCTTACAATCCGTCACCAGAAAGTGAATATCTTAGTACAGAAATCCACGTGATCTCTTTTATCACCACACCTATGAAGAAGACAGCCATGGGCATGACAGACATCCATGGGTGCACTCAGGGATGTGTGTCAGTCTTCGTGTGCTGGTTGGGACTTGACTCCTTTCTCTCCCATTTGAGATAAGTCACTAAAATTCAAGTTAGAGTGACGTAATGAAAAAGTGGCGTCATTAGTAACAAGTTACTTGCCACAAGACTCGAAAGTGATGATACTCAGTGTGTTTCACACTGCAGCTGAGAACTGTGGGTTTAGCCTCTGCTTAAACATGGGCAGTGATGGGGAATCAGTCTCTCTCTCTCTTTTTAAATAGCTCTGACAGCCGAAAGTTCTTTCTTATGTTGAGCTTGATTCTATCTCCCCACAGTTTCTACCATAAATGGGTAATTCTGTCACTTAAGGTTGGATAGGATCTAACCCTTCCCCACCCAATGACTAATAAAGTGTACAAAGATAATGACCATGGACCTTCTATCAGCCTTTCCCCACACCCTACTCTGCAAACGACACACTCTTCCTCACTCTCCTATGGAATGGCATTCTTTCTTTTCTTTCTCAACATCCAGTTTTTCTTAAAACTTGAGGCTGCCCCTTAAAAAGAATTCCTTTCTTATTAAAATGGTCTATAATCGCATGTCTAACCCTAATGTCCCTCCAGTTTCAACAGAAGGGATTTCCCAGCATACTTTTCAGACTGCAAAGTGAGACACTATCCCCATCCCCAACCCCCTTGGCTTGGACGGCTGCGTTACCCATGTGTGCAGGGCCATGAGGAAACTCCAGGATTTAGCTCAGGTGCTCTCTCCTCTAGGAAGCTCCCACTGACCTATCTGGCCTGAGTTAGTTCTTCCCTGGGCATCACCCCAGGACATCAAGCACTATGCCCTGCATGCCACTGATTTATGTGCCTACTTCTTCCATCAGAACTGGAAACTCCTAGAAGGTAGGAACTATGTCTTAATCGCCTTTGTATTCCTGGTGTCCAGCACAATGCCTGGCATTTACAGATATTTCTCGTGAATTAATGAACATAAGTATACACACACAAATGCAGAATCACTGAGGCAACTGGTGGAAATTTGAGAAGGAACAAGAGGGCCCTCAAATTCTAGAACTTCCACTTGACAAAAAGTCTGCAGCTTTTCACACACAATGTCTGTGAAGAAATTTAGTTTGTGTTTAATGAAGCTGGTAAGCAACAGATGCCATTTGAACACAGAAACAATTCGGTGCAAGGCACATAAAGAGGAGGAGAAAAAGGGTTCTGGGCAGGGTTCCTGCAGAGACAACACAGTGGCAGGAATTCAGGCAATCAGCTGTGGGAGGGGAAGGCTGCGGGGACTGACAGACACAAATGGTAATTTCACTTCATCTTAGCAGGAGAGTGGCTGCGGTGGCTGATTAGAGAAACAACTTCTAGGAATCCCCACTTCTCTCTCCCGGTAGTGCTGCTTGATGCAAACCTCTAATTTATTTCATTCTGTTGTTTAATTGCACCTCTGAGAATACATCTGAACAAGCTCTCTCTACTCTGAATCCTTATGATCAGAAAGCCAACTGTAAAAGGATGATTCTTCTGTAGCCTTGGGAATATTGAGCTAAAACACTTTTGTGAGTAATAAACATATTAACAGGAGATAAAATATTTGATATTCTGAATCCAAAGTATGTGCTTTCTAATTACCACAGAACTCTTTACTGTTATTGCAAATTTAGCCTGGGTAAAAAGTAAAAAAACTGCAATAGAGCCACAGATAGACAATAGATGTGTGAAATAAAACGGAATAAAACAGATTTCCACACTGCACTGAAATCTAAATCTCTCAATTTACATAGATATAAACCCAAATACAAAACCACAGGCGTGCTCTTCAAACGATTACTAAGTGTTTACTTTACTGTAGATTTTGAAATGAACCTCCAGAAACTCATTATTTTTCTAGAAAATAGGAGAAATAAACCTTAGATTCAGACTCGAGGGATGTCTGAGTCTTTGCCTGATGTAAAATACTTGCAAAATCCCCTTTTATTTCAATTAGTTTGCAAGATTAGAATGGATTCAAAACCTCAATTAGTCGTTGAGTTATAAACTCTACTCTGTTCTACAAATTTCTTATTCTGTTTACTATCATTTAAGAAAGACAAATCAGTCTGTCTTAGCTTAGCCAGGGAACCTTCATCCTGGCAGATGAAGAAGGCAGGACTCAAATTCTGACTCCTTAGCTCTAAATTCCTAAATACCTGCCTAATCTGTCATCAATGACATGGCACTGGCCAGGTGACATACTGTAAATTCCCTCCAAGGTGAGGGTGGAGAGAGACATCAAAGGATAAGGGAGGACTAAGGAAGATCAGATGTAGACAGAGGTTGGTGCAAATGAACAGACTTACATGGCTGCTCGTAATGAGCGCAGAACTCAAACATTACAGGAAGTAAAGTCAGACTCAAGTCATTCTGAGCAGGTATGTCAGTATCTGGAGATTCAGATGCTGAAGGAGAAGAATAGGTAGAATACTGTTTCCAGAACTATGAACAGCCATGGCTACCAGCTCTGGTTGATGACCAGGTGGCATTCAGAATTGCCCAGATAGGAGAAATGGGGACCAATGCCAGCTTCAACCCAGTGGGGGTGACTAGCTGCCAGGCATTTGGCATAAGAGGCTGGCTTCCCAGACTCCTGGTTGGGACTGAGGACTCATACTAAATCTCCTCTCCCGTGGGTACATATCCTATCAGCGACATCCATCTCAAGAACTTAGAATGATCAGCTGGGTAAATACTACAGAGTCTCATTTTACGAGACTACTGTCTCTTGGTAACTCATCTTTTTTTCAGGAACTCAAACGTGTCCTATTCTCTCTTATTTGTTGTTCCCTGCACCAGAAACACACTAGGCTCTTCTGACTCTTACTCATCCCCCACATCTTCACTTCAATAGCAGGAAAGTCTTCTCTGTGTGGGTGAGTTTCCTCTCTTCTAAGCTTCTCTAGTGCCGTGTCTCGTTCCCCTTGCCACACTGGTTGGTATTTGTCCATAGTCTTCCTTCCCCACTAGTCTAAGAACTCCATGCAGTCAGGAACCTTGTCTATCCTGTTCACAGCCATACCCTCCATGCCTGGCTCATAGGAGGCACAAAACAAGAATTTGTTAAATGTTATCAATGAACTCATCAGAAGAAAAACTGAAAAACAAAACAAAAACATGAGGCAGAGAATATCCAGAAATTGTCTTCGTTGGATTCTTCCCACAAAGAGCAAAAATAGCAAAATTGAGGCAGCCTACTGGAACTCATACGGACTAAGTAAAAAATTTGATTTCTAGGTATCATAGGCTTTTGACATCCTCTCTGTTCAAGGACAGGGTTTGTATTCCCAGGTCCTTTGCCCATATGCAATTTAACACCTAAAATAATTCTTTGCACAGAGCGATACACACACTTCACTATAATCCTAAGTATCACTTGCTAAAAACAATCTCAAAGTGAAAGAAAAGAAAAAGAGAAACTATGACAATATGTCACAAGAAAAATGAAATGGGATATTTTGTTCGCCTGCAGGTTTACTTATTGAGAACCTACTTTTAGGCAGAATGCTAAAGGACTTACACTATTTTTCACCCTTAATAAAAGTCCTTCAAAAAGTGATTCATATTCTCTTTTTGTACTTATAAAAGCATAGAGGCTCCAAGCAATAAACTGACTTGTGCAACCAGCAGCGGAAGAGGAGGGAGAGTCAGGGTGGGAAGGGCTCCACCATGGCTTTCTCCCTACATCTCCCTGCTCCTATGGCTGGCACGGTCCTGTAGGGAAAGTCTTCTGAAGCCAGAAAGTGAATCAAACTCTCCCCAAAACACTTAAGGCACCGTTTCCCCACCTTCTCTTTCTTCCCACCTCACCACATTTCAATGCCAGCTCCACGCGGTCCCTATTTGGAAAAGTGATGATAAAATCCACAAGGAAAAGTACATGATGGAATTTCACCTTCATCGACATTTTGTTCTTGGGATAGTACAAAGGGATGACAGGATACATTTTCTGTTTTAAAATAAGACACTAAAAAAAAGAGAATTTTCAAGAATAACAAAATGTATTCCCAGGAACCAGTGGAGGACATTTCCACCTTCCTTTCTCCCTTCTCCTCTTTAGGATGCTGGGCAGTTTTGTAACAAAGGGGGTTTTGTGTGGTGAAGACTTACCCTCTCCATCTCCTTGAAGTCATGAT
Source organism: Eptesicus fuscus (assembly GCF_027574615.1). Lineage (NCBI taxonomy): Eukaryota > Metazoa > Chordata > Mammalia > Chiroptera > Vespertilionidae > Eptesicus > Eptesicus fuscus. The sequence continues at coordinate 20,128,997 of NC_072487.1, forward strand.
CTAGCTTGGTTCCTTCAGCTCCTCCAACCTTCTCACTCACTTTCTGTGGAAAATAACCAGAAAGAATTATTATAGAGTTTCCTTTAAAAATCTCTTACAAGTTTTATGCACTTTCACACATATCATCTGGTAGAATCTCACAACCATTTTGTGACATAGGCAGGCAGTCCCATTTTCACTGTGGCTCAGAGGGTTTAAATAATTTACCTGGTAAGATTTGAAAAAAAGTAATTCAAATACTCGTGTATCTTCTGATTTCAACCCCACCGCTCTTTCTATTATATAAATCATTATGTAACTATCTAGTCAGTAACATTTTCCTTTTGAAAGTTCTGAGGGACAACAGCACCATATAATAATCCTCTCCCTCTGCTAATGGATCTAAAATGCTACCTAGGTAGAAAATTGCTACTTCTTCAACTTATTCCTCAAGGGCTATTGAACAGGAAATCACAAACATCTATCAAACTGGAGAGAAAAAAGTATCAGCTCAGCTTATCTTCAGGTAAAAAGACTTGTACAGTAATCTTATAATGCTCCCTGTAGCTGTCTATATTCTTATATATGTAATATAAACTCTATGGAAAGATGATTAAGGACATTTCTGTACCCTCAATGAATTCCCATTATCATACATTGTATATTCATCCATTTACCCAAGCAAATGGTCATTTTTTCCAAATGTAGAATTCATGTTCATAAAAAATTTGATGCCCTATGTATTGTGAAATAGATTCAAATTAAGTCTAATAAAAATTTATTAAGGAATCACAAGAAAATGGCTTTGGTTTCATCAAAGACATGGATATTAAGTGCTAATGATACAACAATTCCATTCCTCTAACTGTAAAGGTATTTAGGAACTTTTTAATAAGACATTACTATACACGAGTTATCATGCACAGATATCAAAGTATGATTTCTCATTTCCTTTAACAGCCACTGGTTGAGGTTTTTTTTGCAAGGATTCCCACCATGACCAGACCTACAGCAACCTCAGTAACAATCTGTGAATTCCAGTGAGCTTGGTTCACCTCCTTCTAAAAGGGCTCCTGGATGCATGGTCTTGTCTCTTGGCTATGGAAGTTCTGATATTCCCTTGTTAGGGGATGAGGTGTATTCCTTACCCTTTCTCTGTCTTAAATTCCTTTAGAAGAGATCACTCTTGGAGAAATCAAGAGTCTGAATTCTACCACTACTTTGGCCCTGTATAGCAGATACCATTCATTTCATCCCGGCAGCAGTAATAAAAAGAATATGCTGTGATGGAAGGCCATAGTATGGACTGGTCCCTCTACTTTTTGCTAAGTACACATAATTGTTATGAAAATTAAATGGCATAATAAATATAAGGATATGTGTCAGAACCTAACAAGATATGCAGTATATCCCAGTTCCCTTCTCTCACCAATCAAGTGTATATCTGCTTATAGTACCCTTTCTCTCAGCCATTTATTTACTTCTTACTTCATACCTTGAGAAGAATCTAGCAATTTTCATTATCATAAGACATGTGAATAAAGGTCAATGATGAAAAGTGAAAGGTTGAAACAATATTAACATCTTTAATTTGTATAGCTGACATACTTGTAATTTATCATCTGTGTAACACAAGAACTATGAAAAACAGGTATTATTACTATGTTTCAGATGATTAAACTGAGAATTGCATAAATTGAATTGTCTATGCATAGTACTGACCTTTATCTAGGAAGAGGTGAAACCAGGACCTGAATGCAATTTTCCCAAGCTAAATCCTGGGCTCTGCAGTCACACTACCACTTTGAAGAGCTGTCCATGGTACTGGCCTTCTCTGCCCAAAGTTCCATTAGATTCAGATGGCCAGAAGTAGACTCACTACAGTGTTAACCCTTAGTCCTTGACAACACTCTCTCACTTAACCTGTGTCCTGGGTGGTGCTGACTATTAAGTATTTCAATAGTATGCACACAGACCCAGGCTTCATCTGGCATTATTACAACCACATCTAAAGCCAGCACCAACTGTGACCTGGCTCAGCCATCAGCTTATTTGCTTGCTTTCTTAAAGATGTTTACCAAACCAGAATTGGGGCTGGGGAGGCCATAGTATTCAGCTTAAAATCTCTGAGTGAGAGTCTGGTTTCCAGTGACTTGACCTACATATTTAGGTTTTAGTTATAGAAAGTCAGAAATCAAAGGGGCCTTAGAAATTATCACATTTTCCCTATCACCAAATACATTTTTACTCTGATTTTTTATACTGGTTCCCTTCCTTTTACTTTACTCAGTAATGACTGTTTTACTCATACTGCCAGTCCTCTTATGTTTTACTAGAGGCCCGGTGCACGAAATTCGTGCATGGGGGGTATGGGTGTCCCTCAGCCCAGCCTGCACCCTCTCCAATCTGGGACCCCTCGAGGGATGTCCAACTGCCCAATTGGGCCTAAACGGGCAGTCAGACATCCCTCTTACAACCCAGGACTGCTGGCTCCCAACTGCTCGCCTGCCTGCCTTCCTGATTGCCCCAAACCGCTTCTGCCTGCCAGCCTGATCACCCCCTAACCACTCCTCTGCCAGCCTGATTGATGCCTAACTGCTCCCCTGCCAGCCTGTTTGCCCCTAACTGCCCTCCCCTGCAGGCCTGGTCACCCCTAACTGCCCTCCCCTGCAGGCTTGATCACCCCCAACTGCCCTCCCTTGCAGGCCTGGTCCCTCCCAACTGCCCTCCCCTGCTGGCCATCTTGTGGTGGCCATCTTGTGTCCACATGGGGGCAGGATCTTTGATCACATGGAGGCAGCCATCTTGTGTGTTGGAGTGATGGTCAATCTGCATATTACTCTTTTATTAGATAGGATAGAGGCCTGGTGCATGGGTGGGGGCCAGCTGGTTTGCCCTAAAGGGTATCCCGGATCAGGGTGGGGGTTCCCTTGGGGCATGGGGCGGCCTGGGCGAGGGGCTTGTGGTGGTTTGCAGGCCAGCCACGCCCCCTGGCAACCCAAGCAAAGGCCCTGGTATCTGGGATTTATTTATCTTCTACAATTGAAACTTTGTAACCTGGAGCAGAGCCAAGCCTTTTGCTCGCTCCGTGGCGGCAGCCATTTTTGTTGAGATTTATGTATCTTCTATCATTGAAACTTTGTAGCATTGAGTGGAGGCCTGGGCCAGCAAGGGCAGGCGGAAAGCTTGGCTTCCTCCATTGCTGGGGAAACCCAAGCCTCCCTCCTGCTCTCCATGGCCGCAGCCATCTTGGTTGGGTTTATTTGCATATTTGCTCCTGATTGGCTGATGGATGTGGCTTGTGGGTGTAGCAGAGGTATGGTCAATTTGCATATCACTCTTTTATTAGATAGGATTCTAGAAGTATGTGGTCTTTTAGTTAAATTTGGGCTGGGAAACTAATCTAATCAAACTCCTACACAATACAAAAATATATGCTACATAACCCCAAATTAACTGTCTCTCAGATCTACCTTACTGGCTCCAATGTCAGGGAACTCACCACATCCCAAGGACCCATTTTAATGATCCATTATGGATCACTACAGATGTAGACCCCTTCTATGACTTATGATTTTTAATTTGCAAAAATATCACAAAAAAACACATAGCTGAGAAATGTCTCTATTTGTAGTAACATTAAAGAATCCTGTTAACATTGGGTTAATCACATTTTGCCCATCTCTAGGAAATAAAATATGGCCCCCAGCAAAACCACAAGGGCTTATATCACAATTGCAATCCCATATCACTCAACTGAGAGTGATTTTAATTTTCCCACTTTTTTCATTCATCAACAGGTTAGAAGCACAGTTGCTGGGTCACTGTATCAAACAGGATACCAAATTGGATTGTTTTGCCCATTAATAATTTAGAACTAGTCCTGGCAATTCACACTGAAGCCATTTCTACTGGGCTTTAACTATTTGGTTTAAGTACTGTGTTTGCGGGGGGGGGGGGGGGGGGAGGGGGAGGGAGAGGGAAGAATGAGACTATAAATATCTTTCTCTTCTTAACAAAAGCTGACATTTGACCTGCTTTGAGAGAAATAGTTCAGCAAACAGTGAAAAAGGCTAATAGATACTGGTACTAACTTGATTGGTTGGCTGATATAAAAAAATTCTTATCTAATTAGATTCTTGGGAAAATAAGAGTATTCAACATGACATCTACACGGTTCTCTGGGCTATTGTTTTTACAAGTCACAAAGGATCTAAATATATCAAGGCACTGAATTAAGCAATGGGCTAAATAACAACTGTCACATTCCTTAAGAGTATGCCCAATGTTTTCTCCTCCTGCTCTTTAAATAACATTATTAAAACTTCCATGTATAGGCATCAAGGTAAGGAGTACAAGTTCCCTGAGACCATCTGGCCAAAATGAGTTTTGCTTTCCCTACCCAGTGCCATTTATTTAACAGTAGTTTTGCCCTATTTTCCAGTGAGGTGATTCCTGAAACCAAAGTTTTATAGTATTGAATATTTTCTGTTGCTGTTCAGAACACTTTGGCTAATGTGTTGAAAAATTTATCCCTGTTTAAATGAAAATCAGCAAGTTATTTGAACTTAAAAAGTTCAAGTGAACTGTAATATGCCCCTTGTATCATCTAAAAAAATTCCTCTATTCAAATATCCACTTAGCACAACACTGAGAGCTTATGCTTCTAATCCCATCTTCTCTTCCACTCTCCATGTACTCTGTATTCCAACCAAACTCCAAATCCCATCTTCCTCTCTCTTACTCTTCACTGTATTCCTCACAACAGGTACTCAGAAAGATCTATAACTGAACCACAATGTACTTGTGTAATTATTAATGTTAAGATGACTGAGAGGAGGCATAAAGTGAGGCTGATCACCTCACTTTAGGATGGTCTTTGAAAAGGCACAACTTTAAAAGAAAATATAAATAATACATTCAACTCATGTTTTACTAGTAAATTAAAAGTATTAATTCTGAGTCCGCAGTAGTGTGGTCTCATGCTATTTTTCTCTCTATACCAAATGAGAAAGATGTCACAGGGAGCCAGCAGCAAGCAACAGCTTAAATAATTGACCACTGTTCTCAGCTCAAATGATGCTGCACTGCTTCCCGCAATGACTCAGCCTCCCCCGCAGCAACCATCAGTCTAGGCAAAAGACACCGCATCCTCTAGGTACAGCTCTGATTCTTCTCTGAATTGCATTCCATGTATTAAATACTGAAGGGCCAACTACCATTATTCAACTGCCTCTCATAAAGGTCTCTTTGAAAACCCCATCATCAGTAAAATTCAACAGACTTAACACCAAACAGACCCTAAAACCTGCAAAGTTATTCACCTCCTTGTCCAGCTTTGTTTGTGTCCACAGTCAGGTTTCCTCACCATCCACCAAATGTGCTTATTCCCTCAGCCATAGACTTGGATCTACTTCCCTTGTTTTATTTTTCAAATTCTACCAATTATCTAAAATGCTGACCCAGATTTCATCTTTTCCATTACCTAAAAGTGATCAGACTTCCTTTGCACTCATCATGAGACACATAATCTTTTGGACTACCTGGAACTTGCCACCTGAGTAAACTTGCTGAAGACCCTTGTTCATGTGAATTATAATATGTTAATGGAGGCAATCATATTGCAGGCTTCTCTGTTGGAAAACTTCTGAGAGGACATTACCAAACATAGTGCTTGCAGGGCAGACACTCAATTCAGTTGAAAAAAAAATATCAGTGAATTATCCTAAGACCAAAAATTACACATAAATTAAAGGAAGACCCTTAACTATGAGTTAGCACAGGTTCTGTGTCTCCTGAGAGTTTACTCTCCCCTCTAAAGTGTAATTATCTTTTTCTCCATCAGCAACAGGCAAAATTAAAAATTCAAAAAGCTATGATGTCTGATATTTTATTTAAAGCATAGCTAAAGTTAAAGAAAATTCTCTCGCAACTATAACCATTCCACATTCATTCACCAAATTACTTTTAGCACAATTACAATTAAGAGTAATGATACACATTCTTCACATTAATCATGGTTCTAAATATGTATGTATTTTAGTTTATAAATACACATGTGTGTATGTAAACACACACATGTGGGCAAACATGTTTGTGTGTGCATATGTACTCACATATGATGGAAAGTAAATATAATAGTTTTCCAAAGTGCTTTTTAAAAATAATCAAAAATAATTTTATCAAGTACTATGTTATTTACTCATATTAAAATAGAATTACTTTAAGATTCCATAAGTAAAGCATAGCTGGTTTGTTAAAAGCAGAAAGTAGAACTCATATATTATCCTGCCAATATGCTCCATGGAACAATCCCCAAAATTATATACATATACTAGTGGCCTGGTGCACGAAATTCGTGCATGGGGGGGGGGGTGTCCCTCAGCCCTGCCTATGCCTTCACTCTCTCCAATCAGGGACCCCTTGGGGGATGTCTGACTGCTGGACATCCCTCTCCCAATCTGGGACCACTGGCTCCTAACTACTCACCTGCCTGCCTGCCTGATAGCCTCTAACATCTCTGCCTGCCTGCCTGATCGCCCCTAACCTCTCTGCCTACCTGGC